>NC_083718.1:189944665-190245953 GCF_028564815.1 Eubalaena glacialis | reverse complement strand
AGATTGCAAAGTAAAATTATATAAATATCAAGAAAATAGTTTTTGATTTATAAGAGATTTATATGCTATTTAGAGGAGGAAATAGAGGGTTAATTATTTAAATGAATTTGGGACAATTGGCTTACCAATAAAAAAAATAAGTTAAGTATCTCATACCTTATACCAAAATAAGTCTAAAGAAGTAAATGTAAAAAGTGGAAATGATAATACACTAGAAGAAAATATGAGTCTATATTTACATAATGTTTAGTGTTCTTATCATGACATCAGAATTAGAAAGGAGAAGATGGATAAATTGGACTACATATAAATTCACCATTTCTATGTGCTAAAAATACCATAAAATTAAAATGTAAATGGGAAACTAGGAGAAGTATTTGTCACATACTTGACAGAGGTTTAACATCCTTAATATATAAAAGATCTATCAGTAAAATGTATGACTGGAGATTTCTGGTTAAGCAGTGATGAGTAACAGGTTAAGCAGTTACTCATCGAAGATGTATTTATCTACCTTCCAAAATTTTGGTAAAATGACAGAAAAGAATCACAAAATATAAACCCGCAAAGATAGAAAATATGGGAGTGGGGAAATTTTTTGTTAATGGTATACAGAGTGCTTGGGCCCTCTTTCCTGCAAGTAGAAAAGCTGGACAAAATTTAAAACAAAATTTGTGTGAAGGTAATAGAGGTAACAAAACAGTGAAGATTTGTGGGCTTGAGATCTGGGGAAGTAAGGAAGCTCATAGATGCAAGACCAGATTTGCATCCACTTCTGCCCTGGAGGATCGATCTGCTGATTCAAGAAGAAGCAAACAAATGAGAAGTTGGAAAGCTGAGGAGATTTTGATTTATTTAAGGAACTGGAGAGTGGGGGACAAAAATTGGAGTTTGGTATAAGTCAGGGAGGAAGGGGCCCTGGAAAACTCCTTAGGCTTTGAGTCCCAAAGGCCTGTATCCTGGGAACAGTGATCTCTGAAAAGTACTGAAGTTGAATTTCAAATCCCCTCGGTCCTTGATTAGATCAAGGTGATCTTGCCAGCACCAAATGTGACTTCTTTCTGGAAGAAGATAACATCACCCAGAGCCTCAGATGATCTCTACATTTATTTACAGTGTCTGGTACTTACCCACCAGATGAGAATTTAGGACAATTTGACTGAAAATCAAGAGGAACAGCAGACTATGCCAATGGATTGTCAGCGATCCAGATAATAGAGTAATTAAATACCATCACATAGTATATAATATGTTTAAAGAAATAAAAGACAAGATTAAGAATCGGGGAACTAGAACTTAAAAAAAGAGCAAAACGTAAATTCTAGAATTGAAGGACTATAACTGAATTAATTGAGATTAAGATCTCAATAGATGGGTTTAACAGTAGATTTGTAGTAGTAATAAATTGAAAATAAATATTCAGAATGATAAAATATGGAGAGAAAAATGATGGGAAATACGTAAAAGATTCTAAGAGACATGGGATTCAGTGAAAATATTTAACAATGTGTAATTGAAATCTGAGTAGGAAAGGAAGAAGGAATAGTACAGAAGCAATATTTGTAGAGATAATGGCTGAGAATTCTCTATAACAGACAAGCCTCTCAGATCAAGAAATACTGTAGACCCTGCACCAGATAAATTCAAATAAAATTTCACTGAAACATAAGATTGCTGAAAACCAAAGAGAATGAGAGAATCTTAAATACCTAGAGAAAAATTACGTATTACATTCAAAAGAGCAATAAGGCTGACAGCTGATTTCTCAACACAAGCAATAGAAGTCAGAAGACAATGGAACAGTATTTTCAAAATGTAAACAGTATTTTCAAAATGTAAACAGTATTTTCAAGAAGGTAAACTGCCAGACTGGAATTCTATACCCAGCAAAACATCCTGCAAAAGGGAAGGCAAAAATATCATCCTTTTAGATCAACAAAATGGAAAGAATTAATACACACCAGACCTGCACTAAAGGGGAGTAATAATAAAGATTCTTCTTTGGGCAGAAGGGAAATGATCCTGGATGGCAGCTTTAAGATGTAGGAAAAGGTGAAGACCAAAGAGAGGGTAAATGCAAATGAATGTTGATATATGAAACAACAATAAGAATGTCTTGTGTGGTTTAAAATATGTATGCAATTAAAAATTTTAATAATAGCATATAAGTTGTGGGGATGTAAATAGGGTTAGTATCCTGTGGTCTTTGCATTGTCCAGGAAGTAGTAAAATTATTAATCTACTTGAGACTTTGATAAGTCAAGGATGCATATTGTAATCTCTAGGATATTCATTAAAAGAACAGTAAAAGAATATATACCTACTAGCTAATGGAGAGGAAATATAGAGGAGGAGGAGAAAGAGGAGTAGTAGTAGTAGTTAGTAGTAGTAATAGTAGTAGTAGTAGTAGCCCAAGGAAACTTGATTAATCCAAAAGAAGACAGAAAAGGAACGCAGAGTTTGTGGGAATAGGAAGCAAATGGTAAGATGATAGATTTACACTCAGGATATCAGTAATTATATTATTGATAAATAAAAATGAACTAAAAATTTCAATTAAAAGACAAAGATTGAGAGATTAAATTAAAAAAAAAAAGGTGGATCAGAACTCTGTACTGCTTGCAAGGATGCATAAAAGTGGAAGGAAAGTAAAATGGTAGAAAAAGACATATCACTCAAACACTAACCGAAAGAAAACTGGTGTACCTATGTTAATAAAGTGGAATTTAGGGCAGAAAAGCATTATTAGAGATAAAGAGAGACATTTCATAATGATAAAATACTCAATTCAATAGTTCTACATCTGTACGTGCCTAAAAACATGGCCTCAAAATACACAAAGGAAAAATTGGCAAAACTAACAAAGAATAGACACATCCACAATCATAGTGGGAAGTTTTAATATACTTTATTAACTGATTGAATAAACAAAGAATCACTATTGATGATCTCAATAACACACCTAACAATCTTGACCTAATTGAGGTCACAGTGGGTTTGCCAGTAGATTAGATACAGTAGGAGAGACCTAGGAGATTGAAAATAACAAATATTGAAAATGAAATACAGAATAAAATGAAATATGAAATAAATAGGACACTGCACCCAATAACTATTAGATTATACATGCTTTTTATATACACATGGAACATTTATAAAAATTGCTGATCTATAAAGCAAGTGTTGACAAATTTCAAAAGATTTAAATCAGAGTATCAGACTTATTACAAAGATAGGTTTACTATTTGAAAAATCAATCAGTAGAAATCACTGAGTTAATAGGGTAAAGCAGAAAAATAATGTGATAATGTCAATCGATGTAAGAATTGCCTTTGGTAAAATTCAGCATCTGTTCAAAATGAAATCCCTTAAGACATTATGAGTAAAAGGTAAATTCCTTAATTTGATAGAGATTACTTAGAAAAATCCTATAGCAAACATCATGTTTAATGGTGAAGTGTTGAAAGTTTTCCTCCTGAGACTGGGAATAGAAATAAGTTATTTTCACCATTACCACTACTTTATTAATTATTTTATTTAGAGACCCTACCTAGTTCAATATGACAAGAAAAATAAAAGGTACAAGGATCAGAAAGGAACGAATAGAACTGTTTTTGTAGATGACATGATTGTATATGTAGAAAAAAAATCTCCTTGTAACTTATTGTAATTAATAAATAAGGTTGCAAGATTCAGAGTAACTCCGGACACAATTGCAATTTTGTGTATCAACAACAAATAGAAAGTGAAATAAAAATATCATTTGTAGTAACATACACAATCAGATTTTTCAGAATAAATGTAAAGAAATGTAAGGCATCTATACAGGGAAAAATGAACACTGAGAGAAGTTAAAGGTCTAAATCAATAGATGGATATACCACGTTAATGGATTAGAAGAATCAGTGTTGTAAGATGCTGATTCTTCCCAAATTCAACTATGCCTTCAGTATAGTACTAATCAAAATGCCAGCAGATGTTTTCTTGATGGACTTGACAAACTGATGTTAACATAGGAATGCAGACAGCAGGGATGGCCAAAATAATTTTGAAGAACAACAAACTGAGCAGACTTACTATACTGGGTAGCAAGACTTATTGTAAAGCTATAGTAATTAAAATAATATGGTTTTAGTAAAAGGCTAGACAAGTTGACCAACCAAGCAGAATAGTCCAGACACAGATCTACTCGGATCTGGACACCTGATTTATCTCACAGGAGGCTCTGCAGGATGGCAGAGAAAGAACAGTCTTTTCAATAAATGTGTTTAGTTAGTTAGATACTCATGTAGGGAGGGGGAAAGAAATGCGACCCTTACACTACACACATTAATTCCAAATCTGTATCAGTCTGGATCAAAGCAGGAGAAAAAAAAAAACAAAGAGTAAATTGAAAGAAAAAGTTTAATATGAACATTTTTAATCGGGTTGTTTGTTCTTTTGATGTTGAGTTGTATGAGCTGTTTATATATTTGGGGTATTAATCCCTTATCAGTCATATCATTTGCAAATATTTTTTCCCACTCAGTAGGTTGTCTTTTTGTTTTGCTGATATAAAACATAATTAAAAAAAAAATGAACATTTTTCACCGTAACAGGGAATGGAAGTAATGAGGGATTGGCTCATAAAAAGTGAAGAGAACTCTAAAGGATATAAGAATAGCAGACGTACAGGGTAGCTGCATCCTCTAGAGCTGAGGTAGAGCCCCCAAGGAAGAGTCCCGCCCTGCCCAGGGCTGAGACCCAGGCCTCGTCCCCAGGGCAGGCTATGATGTGAGGCTTACTTTACTGCAAGGCGGAGAAGTCGTGGTGGTGTCACGCTGGTGGAACTTGATGGAAAGCCGCCCTCTGGAACTTGCCGTGAGCCACTCTCATGTGCCGGAGGAAGGTGCTTCGTGGGGAGACGTCTCACTGGAGGCGCCCTGGGGGAAGCTGCGGGGGGTTGCTGGGCTGTGTGTGCTGCCATCTCCGGAGGCCTGGGAGGCGGCTCGCACGGCAGGAGCTGAGCGACAGGGACGCTGCACATGCGGGTGAAGACGCCTGGGTCGTAGGAGGTGGGTGCTGTGGAGGAACACACCTGAGGAACATCATCCGGAAGGAAGGCTCTGTGTATCAAGATGCCAAGGTGGTAGCAGTTTTTTTTTTTGTTTTTTTTTTATCTCCCCAGGAATAGGATTATGGTGTCCCTAACCCCCGTATTCATTCAGCATTTATTTAATAAATGTTGTTAAACATTCTCTCTGTGCCAGACAGCATATTTGTCACCAGATACATAAGAGAGGACAAAATAGACGTTGAACTTGCTTTTGCCGAGTCTGTGGTCTAGTAGGGCAGCCAGCCATTCAGTTGGTCAGTTGAGCTCCTTTTTTCAGACACTGTTCCAGTCCCTGGGGACGTATAGCGTGGTCATCAAGACACAGTTTGCCTTTAAAGGGAAACAGCCATTAAGCAGATAATTGTAAGAATAAGTATGTATTTACAAAATGAAGGTTGTGAAAGGTTATTCAAGAGCGGAGGACCTAATATAGATCAGAAACCAGGGAAAGACTCCCAGGAAGTGATCTTCTTGTGACGGGAGGGACGGGACGGTTAGAGAGATCAGTGGTCAGGGAGGGGAGTGTTGTGGACAGAGGCAGGCTTGCGGGAAGGCTCTCCAGGGTGAAGAGCCTGGCACGTCTGAAGGAGCGGGAGAGGCAGGGTGGCTGGAGGGCAGGGTGCGCTGAGGGTGGCAGAGGACAGACAACAGCGGCTCTGTGCCTTTGCCTCCGAGAGGAGCCGGGCTGGAGGCTGGTGGGCTGGGCGGCTGGGCCGGCGTCTAGAGCAGGTTGGTAGGTGTGAGCGACCTGTGCTGGGAGGGAGAGACCACAGAGAGGAGAGGAGGCCATCATTAACCCAACAAATACGCGAGTGTCTCTGTGCCAGGCAGTTTCTAAACTCCTGGAATAGAACCAACAAAAAAAACCCCGTCTGCAGGGAGCTTAATTTCTAAAGGAGAGGCTAAAAATACAATAAGTTGCCAAGAGCATTGCAGGAAAAAAAGTCTATTTACCCACTTCAGATGCCAGTCCCAAGTCCAGGTTGTCACCTGTGCTGCTGACTGGAGGTTCCATGACCCCCTCCCTCGGGTTCAATTAATTTGCTAGAGTCACTCACAGAACTCAGGGAAATACTTACTACCACTTTATTAAAGGATATGATACAGGACACAGATGAACACCCAGACGAAGAGATACATAGGCCGAGGTCTTGGGAGGGTCCTGAGTGCAGGAGCGTCTGTCTCTGTGGAGTTGGGGTGTGTCACTCTCCCAGTGTGGATGTGTTCACATCCACAATCTGGAAGCTTTCTGAATCCGGTGCTATTGGGGTTTTATGGAGGCTTCCTCTTGATCAATTATTAATTCCATTTCCAGCCTCCCTCCCTCTCTGAAGAATGGGGGGCGGGGCTGAAAATTCCAAGCTTCCTTTTGTGGCTTGGTCTTTCTGGCGACCAGCCCCCATCCAGAGCCATCCTGGAGGGCCCCCTCCCCCCCAACAGGTAGCCTCACTAGAACAAAAGATGCTCTTAGTGCTTTTATCACTTAGAATTTACAAGGGTTTCAGGAGCCCTGTGTCAGGGACAGGTCAAAGACCAAATATGGGAACAAAAGATGTTCTTATCACTTAAGAAATTACAAGGGTTTTAGGAGTTCTCTGCCAGGAACTGGGGCCAGAGACCAGTATATATTTTCTATTATCCTACACTGAGGGACCCAAGTGAGATTAGTTGTAGATGAAGATTTATTGTAGGGAAGGTCTGCATGTTGTAGGGATATTAGTACTGATATCCCCAATTCAAATTACAATTATATTTGCTTTGAAAGGATTTAATTATCCAATTATATTTGGAATTCTTTGAGTTAGCTTTGTTTCATGGCATTAGTTTTGTCCACTGTCTGTTTCTCAGTTGTATTAATATAATTTACAGATCTACTCATCCTTCCAGGCATTACCCAATTGAGAGGTGACTGTTTTTAGTAATTTTAAAATCAAATCAAATTGGAATTATATATTGATTTATATATTGAAGTTCTTTTCCAGCCTGTCTTGCTTTAAGCATTATACTGCCTTAAAGTGGTGTGTGTGTGTGTGTGTGTGTATGTGTGTGTGTATATGTGTATGTGTGTGTATATATGTATGTGTGTGTGTCACTCCCCTCTGCCCCCCCGAGGAATCACAGGTACCTCTTCTCTGTTTTTCTCCCCATGCCAAAGTCTGTTGCGGTCATCTTGCATGCCAGTGCATATGTGTGGAGGTGGATGTACATAACTGCAGAGCATGGATTTTCTATGAAAATTGTTAACCAGTCCCTTATTGCTTACCCAGTATTCTGCACACCTCTCCAGTTATTTTCTTAGGAGAGAGGCCTGCCGACATAGCTGCTCACCAAAGAGCACGAGCATTTGCCATATTCCCTCTAGAGAGGCACTGATCTGTACTCTGAGTAGCTGAATATGAAAATGTTCGGTTCCCTAAACTCTAACCAACACTAGGGATTATCAGTTTTTTAAAACTTTCTTAGTCCAGTGGGTGAAAAAGTTATGTCTCCTTTTAATTTGCATTTCTTTGTGTGCTCCTGAGGTTTAGCATGTTTTGGCCACTTGTGTTACTTTTTTGAATTGTCTGTTCATTCCTTTGTTCTTTTTTCTCATAGATTCTTCACCCTTTTTATTTCTGATTTCTATGTGCTTTTCTTAAAAAAGTGTGTATGTATAATTTTTTCCTGGCTAGAAACCATATTTCAGTCTTAATTGTCTTCATTGCATCCTCACGTCAGTCCTGTGAGTCACGCATTCAAACTTTGACTCTTCTGGCCTTGACAGCATACCTAGGAAAGGCTTCCTTACCCCAGTTATTAATTATTCTCCCTGGATTTTCTTCTTTGTTTTGAATTTTTATCCTTAGATGTTTAATACCCATAGACATTTTGTATATATGGGCAGAGTGAGGTAGAGCTTCTTATTTCTTTTTTCCCCCCAGATAGATGCTTATTACTGAATCATTGATCCTTTCCTACTGATTTGAAATGTTGCCTTTACCTTGTGCTAAATTTCCACAAATACACGGTTTTGTATCTGGATGCTCTCTGTTCATTGATCTGCTTATCTTACGCCTGCATCAGTACCACATTGTTCTTTCTTTTTTCTTTTTTTGTCCCTTACACATTGATTTAGTTTTTGTCGATCTGACTTGGTGTGAAGAGAAAATTGTTGCTCCTATTCTATCCTTAAAAATCTAGCAAAAGTGAGGTGTGGCTTTGTAGTAGAGGTTCATTTGTTTCTCTAAATGATCTGTTATCGGTTTCTATAAGTTGAGGTGACAATCTTTCTTTCTTTCTTTTTTTTTTTTTCCTTTTGGCAGCAGAAGTTGTGGGTTGATGAAGAAAACTAATTTAAAGCAACTTTTCTTGCCACTGAAAATAGAATTGAAATAATCTCTAATCTTCATTTCTTTAGCCATTGTTTCTTAGCTTTTATCACATCTTAGAACACATCAAAAATAAAAGTATTTATAAGGCATATGGGATTAATGGATGAGAACTCTTGAGATCAAAGACCACTGGTCCGGGGTCTGGGTGGCCCAGGCCCCCTTGCAGAGCATGAGGGGATCAGCATCTGTGACTTGTGTGTGTTGTGTCACACATCATTAGGGACGTGTTTGGAAAGTGCTGATCTAGGTTAAAGTATCCAGCTTTAAATCCTTTTCATTGTAAATCATTATAGCTTGATATGAATTTAACATTCTGAGACTCAGACTTCTTTTTAAAAACTTTTAATTGTGCTAAGACGTACATAACATAAAATTTACCATCTTAACCATTTTAAAGTATACAGTTCCTTGGCATTAAATAAATTCACACTGTCGTGCAACTAACTCCCCGTTCCCTTCTCCCTCCAGCCCCGGCAGACACCTTGCTACTTCCTGTCTCTCTGAATTTGATAACTCTATAAGTGCCTCGTATAAGTGGGATTGTACAGCATTTGTCTTTTTGTGACTGGCTTATTTCTCTTAGCATAATGTCTTCAAGGTTCATCCACATGTCATTTCCTTCCTTTTTAAAGGCTGAATAATATTTCATTATGTATATTCCACACTGTTTATCCATTCATCCATCGATAGATGCCTAGGTTGCCTCCACCTCTAGGTGTTGTGAGTAATGTTGCTGTGACCATGGGTGTGCAAATCTGAGAGCCAGACTTCTTGTAAGAGTTAGTTTTTCCTCATTTTTTCACCTCTGACTCAGCTATTCCAGTCTGAATTTAATTCCCATTATTCCTCTGAAAGCTCTTTCATAGATCACTAGTGATCTCAGAATTGTTAAAGATAAGGAGCATTTTCCAGTGCTTATTTGATTTCTCAGACATATTCATACAAGTTGACCATGCCTTTTCCCTTGGCCTCTGGATTGGCATGCACCCCTGGGTTTTTCTCCCCCGTGTTGGATGTTCCATCTTGCTCTCTTCTACCCAGCATCTAAGGTGGGATTTCCTCAGGGCTTGAGACTAGACCTTCTTCTTGTGTGACTGGTAAACGTGGATATTTCTCAGGAAGCAACCGAGGCCCTTCACCTCCTGATATCCACTTTTGCTCTCAGTGACCCTGCCCACTCCCGTAGCTTCAGCCTGCCGAGGGCTCCTACATTTGTTTTGAGCTCAGCTCTCTCTGCCGAGGGCCCCACCAGAGCTGCCCACCTGATATCTGATTCCTCCAGTGCAGGATCTTGTCCTGTTTCATGTATCTGAAATGAGCTTGTGGTGTTCCCGTCTGTCTCTCCTGTCTCAATAAAGGGCACCTCCCAGGTGCTTAAGTCAGACCAGGGGGCCAGTTTTAAGATAAACTTTTACATTTAGAGTAGTTTTAGATTTACAGGAAAGTTGCAAGAATATTACAGAGTTCCTGTGTACCACACACCCAGTTTCCCCTAATAACATTAGGGTGGTACGTTCATCCCAGCCAGTAACCAGTACTGATGTAGGATTATAAGCTAAACTCCACACATTCTTCAGATTTCCTTAGTTTTCCCCTAATGTCCTCTTCTGCTCCAGGACCCCATCCAGGAGGCCACCTGACATTTAGTCATCATGTCTCCTCAGGCTCCTCTGGACTGTGACAGTTTCTCAGACTTTCCTTGTTTTTGGTGACCTTGACAGATCAGGTATTTGTGTGATGTCCTTCAGTTTGGGTTTGTCTGCTGCTTTGCTTGTGATGAGGCTGGGATTATGGGTTTTGGGAGGGAAGACCATGAAGGTGCAGAGCCCTTCTCATCTCATCGTATCAGGGGTGCCTGCTGTCAACAGGACTTCTCACTGTGGTGCTCTTAACCTTCGTCACCTGGCTGAGGCAGTGCTTGTCAGGTTTCTCCAATCTAGAGTTACTAGTTTTTTCCTCTCAGAGGTCATTTTTGACACCGCCTTCATCTTTTACATATTGAATCCAAGACTACTAGTTCTATTTCCAAGTAAATTTCCATTCAGTCTAAATCACTCTTTACAGCCACCTCTCCAGTCCAGGCCACAATTACCTGTGCCCAGATGGCTTCTAGAGATCTCCTGGCCCCTGTCCCTACTTGCACCCTTGCCCCCTCCCAACCCAGTCTCCGCCCAGATGCCAGAGTGGTTTTTTAAAAATGCCAGTTGGATTATGGTACCCCATTTCTCAATCCTTTGAATAATTTTCCATCGTATACTTAAGATACCATCCAACTTCTCAACATGGTCCTCAAGGCCTGTGTAATCTTGTCTGTCACCCCTCCAGCGTCCTGCCTGGCCTTTCTCCCCTTGTTCTCTGTTCTCCCCGAGTTCCTTCTACACGCATGTTCTTCCTCCCACGTTGCCTTTTACGTGTCGTTTTTTCTTCTTCTTAGAATATGGTCCTTCTCCACCTTATCATCTTCCAGATCTCAGCTAAACATTATTTCCCCAGGGAAAATTGCCTGGCCCCCTAGCAGGATCGATGAGGTACCCTTGCCGTGTATTTCCGTAGCATCCTGCACTCTGCTTATGGTGCTTGAAATGACTTGTTCTGTGTCTGAATCCTCGCCTCAGTGGCTAAGATAGACAAAGCTGGGACCTCTTCTCTGCTCTTCACCACACATCCCGGGCACCTAGTAACCGAGCCTGCCCCATGGTTAGGTGCTCAATATACATTTGTTGAACGAATGAATTTGTCTTTAAGTTAAATTAGTGAGTAGAACTGCAGAGTGGAAAATCATTACTCTTCCTTTTTTTGTGTGCAAGTTCTTGAATTTATATCTGTGGTTCCCCTGATTGAAGTCTCACATGTATCCTTCTAAATGCATTGTGTAAGGGGCGGTGGGATATGTACGGTAGTGGATCTACAAGAGTACATTCCCCTCTGCTGCCCCTGAGGACCTTACTATTCATTCATTGCCTTATTCCCCAAACATGATTGGGAACCTCAGTGTGCAGAGCCCTGTGCAGAGCACGGACATGGGAGGCTGTCAGGGCTGGCGGAGCACCTTCCATACCTGTCAGGGCCAGAGCCGTGGAGTAGGACAGACCTGGACAGATGGAGTTTCAATTCCAGCTCTGACATTTTTAAGATTTACATCTTGAACCTTAACCGTTGCTCATCTGAAAAAATGGGGATAGCAGTATCCCTCTTGTAAACCTTGGAAAGAATCAGATAAGCAAAAGAATGGAAGATGATCAGCATCATAATCATAGTAATCACAGAGCCAGTGTTTATTGCTTTTTTTTAAAAAACATCTTTATTGGAGTATAATTGCTTTACATTGTTGTGTTAGTTGCTGCTGTATCACAGAGTGAATCAGCTATACGTATACATATATCCCCACATCCCCTCCCTCTTGCGTCTCCCTCCCACCCTCCCTATCCCACCCCTCTAGGTGGTCACAAAGCACCAAGCTGATCTCCCTGTGCTATGCGGCTGCTTCCCACTAGCTATCTATTTTACATTTGGTAGTGTATATATGTCAGTGCTACTCTCTCACTTCGTCCCAGCTACCCTTCCCCCTCCCCATGTCCTCAAGTCCATTCTTTACGTCTGCGTCTTTATTCCTGTCCTGCCCCTAGGTTCATCAGAACCATTTTTTCTTTTTTTTTTTTTTTAGATTCCATATATATGTGTTAGCATATGGTATTTGTTTTTCTCTTTCTGACTTACTTCACTCTGTCTGACAGACTCTAGGTCCATCCACCTCACTACAGATAACTCAATTTCGTTCCTTTTTATGGCTGAGTAATATTCCATTGTATATATATGCCACGTCTTCTTTATGTTTATTGCTTTTTAAGTCCTAAGCACCATGCTACTCAGTTTATATTACTTATTTTCATTAATACTCATAGCAACCCTATAAGGTAGGGATGTTGTTATCTTCATGTTATAAATGAAGAAAATGTGGCTTAGTTAAAAAAGCTAAATAATTTGTCCAAGGTCATAGAAGTAGTAAGTGGTAGAGCTATTACTGGAACCTAGAATTGATTCTAATTGGAAAAGAACTCCTTGTATCTTATATAGCTACCTTATCTTTCAGTATAGCTTTATTCTTTGGGGTTTTAGAGACTTTTTAGGCATCCATTGGCATTTAAAAACTTAAGGGCCACCTTAAGCTGATAGCAGCTGGAATTTGTTTCTTTACCCTTTGGCAGCTCTGACATCTGTGCCTGGGTGTCTGCAGGAGGCGGGTGTGTGTGGAGGTTGGAGGATGTGGTAGACCCACCTGGGCAGTTTTTCTTTTCTCTTCTTTGAAGTAAATAAACAAATAAAACATTAAATATTTTTGTAAATAAATAAAATTATTTTTGGCTGCTTTGGGTCTTCATTGCTGCGTGCAGGCTTTCTCTCGTTGTGGCGAGGGGGGGCTACTCTTTGTTGTGGTGCGCAGGCTTCTCATTGCGGTGGCTTCTCTTGTTGCGGAGCACGGGCTCTAGGCGCGCGGGCTTCAGTAGTTGTGGCGTGCGGGCTCAGTAGTTGTAGCTTGTGGGTTCTAGAGCGCAGGCTCAGTAGTTGTGGTGCACGGGCTTAGTTGCTCCATGGCATGTGGGATCTTCCTGGACCAGGGCTTGAACCCGTGTCCCCTGCATTGGCAGGCGGATTCTTAACTACTGTGCCACCAGGGAAGTCCTGGCCAGTTTTTCTTGAAGTGAGGATTGTGGACTGTTGTAGTCAGACTCACCTGGGGTTTTACTAATGCAGATTGTTTAGCTTCTCTTTTGATGTACTAAACTGTAATCTCTTAGGGGAAGGACTTGAGAACTATTTTTACAAATGACTTGGTTTAAATAAGGGATTCTTATTCATCTGAAGCTTGAGAATCAATGACTAGAGGAAGTGGGAAATGTTGGAGTCTAATCGTTCTGACTGTCATTGTAGGAAGCCAGTAGAGCAATTAAAGAAAGCACTGCGTGTAGGTTAGTAAGCTTAAAAACGGGTTGTATAGAAATAAAGTCAACACTGGGTGGGTCTGTTTCACTTTTGTTTTATTTCTTATAAATTTGTGTTTGGGGAAATTCGGCATATATTGTATTATTCTTTTTCCCTAGTGGGGATAGTACCTGAAAGGAACGGGTCTCAGTTGTGATAGAGTTGACATAATATAAATGCTAAATCTGAGGAAGAAATTTAAGAATATTTGGTGAATTTGCATATCATTTGCAAAGCTAGGAGTATGTCTAAAGCTGATTTTTCAAGTCTCTTAGAGAAACTGTCATATTGTGCCTTGATTTTCAATTTAGAAACTATGGTAATTTCAGGTTTGTGGCTAATATGAAAGCTAGTAATCAGTATCAAATGTTTTAAATATATAATATTTATGTATTTATGCATTTATTTTATTAAAAATTTTTTCCAGTTTCTTTGCCCAGTTTTTATTTATTTATTTATTTATTTATTTATATACATCTTTATTGGAGTATAATTGCTTTACAATGTTGTGTTAATTTCTGCTGTACAGCAAAGTGAATCAGCTATATGCATACATATATCCCCATATCCCCTCCCTCTTGAGCCTCCCTCCCACCCCTCTAGGTCGTCACAAAGCACTGAGCTGATCTCCCTGTGCTATATGCATTTATTTTAAACAATGAGATTACTTTTATTATTTCACCTAAGAAGACCAGAACCAGGTGGTTCCAGAATTGGTTGGTTCAGTGGCTTGGAAGGTGGCTCCCACTGTCTCCCCTGTGACTCTTGGCTTCTTCTGCATGGTGGCTACAGCATGGCTGTGTGGTTTAAAGTGTGCAGGGAGAGGGCAAAGTCCCTGCCTTTTGACCGCCCCCATTCTTTAAAAAAAAATTTTTTTTAAACTAAAAAATACTTGATTAATCCAAAAGAAGGCAGAAAGGAAGAGCAAAGGAACAAAGAACACAGGAAATAAATAGAAAACAACAGGATGGTTCACTAAAACCCAACCATATCTATAATTATATTAACTGTAAATGGACTAAACATCCTGATTAAAAGGTGGGAGATTGACAGACTAGATTTAAGAAAGCAGGACCCTTTAATTCTTCTTGAACTTTGTTCTGGGATGCAACTAAGTTACTTTTAAGCAGTTTGAACCTTTAGGGTTTTGCTTTGTTAGGTGGGTCTGCAGTAGTGCTCAGTCTAAGGCTAATTTTTTCTCCACTCCTGAGGCCTTCTACACAGTGCTTGAGTACTCTGCCCAATGCTTGGTGAATTTAGAGTTTTTCAGTCTCTGACCCCATTCTTAAATAGCTTTTTTCAGGTATAATTGGCATATAATAAATTGCACATACTTTTGAGAAGTGTGCACATGCACACACCCCATGGCCATCACCATTCCACCAGAATGAGTGTATCCATCACTCTTAAGAGTTCCCTTGTGCTCATGGCAGTCCCTTCCTCCCACTTGCTTTCTCCTTTTGTGAAATCTTTGAAGCTATTAGGGAAAAAATTATATTGTTGAGGATAAAGTCCTAGGTAGAAAGGTATTTAACTTGTAGTTTTAGCTTTTGTTTTCTTTTTGAGGATTGTAGCAGAAATAATATGATGATTGTAGGTGTATGTTGCTGTATCATTTATAAAATGTTTTGAGAAACAGGCACATATTTTAGAACAGACTATCTTTGAGAAGCTTGACAGAGGAAATATATTTTCAGAAAGGTTGAAAAAAATGGCAGAGATGGTGTCTGTTGTGGGAAGGGGGTCAGGGAGGGGGTACCTCTTGCTGGCTGTGCTGCCCTGGGCCCCACTTGGAGGAGCCACAAACATGGAGACGAAATGCTTTTATTTTCTTGGTTTTTCAGCCAGGCAGTATTTCTAATATGCTGAAAAAACTAACAAATTCTAACATGAAAGAGTAATAGAAATATAATCCCCACTTAACAGAAGGATATACTTAGCTCAAGTGCATTTTATTCTAGTGAATTACCTGTTTTATTGAGTGACGTTTTGGTGATTTATTTATTTATGTTTATAGATTAAAATTTTTTTCTGCCTCATCACTGTAATAAACTTTTGGCTGGACATTTCTCCTTTTACTCTCTGAATACACTTGACGAGATTAGTTTCTGCTGCAGAGAGCATTATATTGTTGAGTTAATAGCCATTTTGTAAAGAATTAGTAAAACATATAGGGCTCTATTTTAATGGGTTTCTTCAACTGTCTCGTAGCTTCTCTGACTCTCTGAATTTTCTTGGCTCTTTATTTTTTTATTTCTTTCTGGTTCTTCTATGTGTTTTGAAAGTAATATGCTTGAGGTGAGAATGGCAGCATTCCTGTCATGATTTAACCTTATTAGAAATGACATTCTTTGTTCTATGTCTGTTTAGTTGAGAAATGAACCAATTCTCTTTGCTTATAAATGCTGGCTGGTCCTTGGCCCAAAATAAAAAAACCCAAAAACCAACAACAACAAACAAAAAACACCAAACCAAAGCAAAAACCGCAAAAAACAACCCCCCAAAAACTTAGAGTACAAATTGAGCATGTTGGAAAACATATCCCTACAAAAAGTCCAGGAAGTGAGAGCTTAATATGGGTGAGAATTTCCTTGGCAGTCTTCTTTGCTAGAACTCCAGTGACTTGTTGGTCTTGTGAAAGTGAAACTTGGTGTGTTTCTTATTTCAGTAACATAACTCACCAGTGCGGGAGTACAGTTTTCTTTCCAGTTTTAGGTTGAGGATAGGGTATATGCTAGTTATGTTCCTAAGGTTTTAGGAGTTAGTAGGATTTTTGAGCATTCCCTGTTTAGTTCAGTTACTGCTTATCATTTGGAAGAGGACTCTCCTTCTCTACCCCTTGATGTAAAAGTGCTAGTTCTGCCACTTAGGATTTGTTTTGGGTTAAAGAAACCCCCCCCCCCACCTACACCCTGAATCTTTGCATGTATTGGTATGTATGAATCCATTTCATTCGTAGTCCTTGAGGCACTCTGTCTGGGGCCCAGGAATGGGGCTAGTAGAATGTTTTGTTGCCTAAATTTCAGCTTGGGCCAATCCTTTGGGAAAAAACAAAAAGCTCCTCAGGTCCCATAGCCTCTAGAATTTGGAGCAGAACTATTGCTTCAACAGACTTCCGGTTAAGTAGGCAGGTGTCAGACTGTTTCTGACAGTCTGACTGTTTCTGACAGGGAAGAAGGATGTGTGTCCCAGATACCTGCCTCCACAAAGGGGCTCTGGCCTCAGCTCTCTGTTGTTGCGGCTGAATCCATGCTCCCCAGTTGTGCTGGCCCCTGGCTGTTTCTAACCCTCTTATTACTTATTAAATTATATTCTAGGATCCTTGAATATTAGGGACGTGGTAAACTCCTTCCTGGTAGCCCTTCCCTTCTTCCACTCCAAATAGCAAACACATTTGAAAACATTAGCTGAAGTCCTTCGTATTACAGATTTTCTTAGATCACCTAAAATGTTATCATTACTGGCACAAATTTATTCAGATTGTTTGTTGGAACTTCTAAGTGCCTAGGTGGGGAGTGTTCTGTTTGTTTTGTGTTTATTACTTAGATTATATTCATTTCCATGAAATTATTTGTGGGAATTTGGTTGGTTGTAATGCTTTCAGGTCCTCAAAGAGCAGTTCCTTATACTTGGGGATCACATCATGTTGGCATAGGCTGGTGTGTGCAACTTTTGGCAGGGCTTAAGCTAGTAGAAAATTTGGGCTAACACATTTTTCTGAGTCGGTGAATTTTAGAAATGATTTAGAATTTCGAGAAGCATCTATAAGTATTCTCCTCTTGTTGTCAAGAAGTTTTAAAATAAATACATGTGTTTTGATAATGAAGGGGTACATATATTTGATCTGAATATACTTTTTCTCATTTTTAATAGGAAATATTTTAATAAAACAAAACTTGGCTAATGATATACTTGCTGGCTTCTTGCCTTTTCTTACAAACGTGCTAAAGTGGTCTGAATAACAGTGCTACTAAAACAACATATACCTTGTTTTGATGGGGTATCGATTTCTTCTATAGTGTTCAAAATTGCTTGCATGCCTCCCAGCAACAAATACGTATGTGACAGACTTTACATGAGATGAGCATCCCAGATAAATGAAATGCTAGTTTACTTTTCAGTAGCTCTGGAACTTAAAAAAAAGTCGTTTTTTAGAAATGTGGCCTTGAGGCGCTAACACACTTGTGTCTAGTGCATGAAGCTCTGCAAGTTATTTTTTAACAAAACCTAATCGGGGGAACAAAATCTTTATAGAGTTTATTTATTGATTGCTCTAAGCCACCAGAAAGAGTATTCTGTTCCTCTTAATAAAATCCTTTGGGGCAGTTGTCTATATTTTAATATGGAAGTATTTTGGGAATTTGATTTTATCAAGGTAAACTCAAATGTTAGATAATTGTGAGATTGAAACTAAACTAGGAGACTGGAAGAAGGAGTGGTACTTAAAGTCCTTTTTTGCTAGTGATGCTCCCATGTACCCTCGTAGAGGGAGAAGCATTGTTTCTATTGCCTGTCCAGCAACAAGTAAGGAATTTGGATCCTGAAATCAGGGAAGTGTAGCCTGCTCAAGTTTAGTTTTAGCGATGAGACTAAAGATCACTAATAGTAGTCATTTTATTTACTAGTGAAAGGAATATGGAAATTATTTACTGTAACTCCTAATCGTTATGCTTGCTATTGCTGCAAAGTTAATAAGTATGTGTGTCATGATATCCGTGGTGGCCACGTGATGCAAAACAAAACCTTAGCCCTTTCTGTCCTTTTAAGGTTTATTAATGTCCTTTTTAGTTTGTTAATGAGGGAGATGAGTAAATAATAACAGGAAATTGAGGCCTAAATTGTCATATACTCTTTTTCCGTTGTTAAGATATTGCTGGTGTCAAGCTTCTATTGATTCTGTGTAATTCCAGTGGAGACAGCAAGTTATTTTGCTTAAAATGTCGTGTTTCCCCCCCCCCGCCCCGGCAGTGAGAGTTGAATGTGAGAACAGATCTTAATAGGTATAGTTACACAGTTTATTTTATCATGTATCACTTTATTGCTGTCTTCTAGAACATTGTTATACTAAATGTTCCAATAATGGAAATTTTATGCAGCTACTTCAAATGAAACAAATTTGCAAAAACTCAATTTTGGAACTCATTCCTTGAGGAGAGGAAAAAAACTCACCACGCTGTGACCAAATTAGATTTCTGATATGTTGGCAACTTAACAAACACTGTCATTTCCAGAAAACAGGGTCTGGGATCCAGTGGAATTGTCAGCACTTCTTAGTCACTTATAATGGGGGATATTTGGGGTTTTAATATGATTGAATGGTTAAATTTTTACAAAAAGGTAATTAAAATTTGGTGTTGTACCTAAATAAAAATGGCTCTACACGGAATCAGGAATGACTGTGTTCAATTACCGGGGAGTCTTCTTTTCAAGAACTTGATTTTAAATTCTCGGAGATATTAGTTTTACTTACTGGAGCTCCTTTGTTTTGCAGAGATCATGATGCAGCCGTCCTTTTGGATTTCTTTTTAATAATGTGTGACCCTTCACCTTTGATCCCCTGACCTGCATTACCTTGGTAACCATTTCATTTTTTAATTTAATTTCATTTTTTGATTTTGGTGTACAAGCTGTAACATTTCATCTCTCAAAGTGTAACACGCTGATTTCCTCAAATAGAGATACCCTTTTGAGCGATAAATTTGCAAAATGCTGTCTTCATTTTCTGTATTAAAATTCATTTCAGTTTTAAAAATAAAGTGTAATCTGTGTTTTCATCCTTTTAAAATTTAAGTTTAATGAGTGCATTTCCCCATGCAGTATATTTCCTCTTCTATTCATGTTTTGCAATAGCCAAATGAACTTGGTGTTCACGCATAACTCGCATACATGGTGGACACCCAGAGCCCCACCCCTCCATGCCCCTGCCCCGCCCCTTCTCACACACACCCCCTCACGATCACCACACACCCCTTCCTTTGCAGATTAACTCATGTTTCAGAAATAGTGGCAACTTGAACTTACTGGTCTCAGCTGCCACATTCTACAACCTCACATTACATTTTATATTTTCAAGTGTTGGTGGGAGGAAAAGTTTAGCCCTTTAATTCCATGTACGGGCTGGAAGATAAGAAAGTTGTCTCATTTCCAAAATTCACCTTTCCCCCTCCTTCAGTATTTTATTCTTTATTTGAGGTATAAGTAAAGAATGAGCAACATTTTTAACCTGATCAAAAGTGGCCTTTTGTCTCTGCTGAAACCTGGTCAGTCAGCTGTGATGGTCCATATACCAGATTGCTTTATGCCATATGCTGTTTCATGACTGTTTTTCAGACAATGCATTTTTAATTGTATTCCACTTTTCAAAAAATTCTTATTCAAAAGCAAAAAAACTGAAATCTAAAAAATGAAACTTGAGTTAGTTCTTGGAACTGACAAAATATTCCTTAGAAATCATGTTCTTTAAAAAAAAAAAATCATGTGAAATCTCCTAGCATGGCCTGCTGAAGCACAGATTATTTTTTAAGTGTCTCATTATTTTATTCTCCAACATTTAATGCTGATGCTTTAATTGCACACAGCTGAAGCTGCTAAATGAGCACTGAAATGGATTTAAGTCCTCTCTGAGCTTTGTTGATACCTATAAAAGTTTATGTCATTCATTAGAACCACAAATTAAAATTAGTTGTAGTGAGCTGCTCATTGGAGATTGGAACTCTTAGGAACACTTCTTCAGGCTTACTAGCTCGTCTTTGTCTGTTATACTTACATACCTGGGAAATTGCCTTTGGCCTGTTGGGTATCTTTTCACAGAATTGCAAAATGTCAGAGCTGAGAACTATGAGTAGGTAAAACATCCCATGATTACAAAACCAGAAAGCACATGGAATGAATGTTCTAGAAGTTAGGAGCATTTATTTATCCAACCTTGCATTTTAAGGTGATTTTCTTTTTTTTTAATGATAATGCTTTCAGAGTTGCATAGGAATGGATTCCGTATCCTTCTAGCACCAGAAGAATAATGTGTAGCTTGGAGTTTATTGAACAGGCGTCACAGGGCTGAAAGGGGCTGTGAGTGGCGGTCTGCTCCACTCCTCTTGCTTAAGCAGCCCTATACCTGCCCGACCCCTGAGGGGGAGCTAGCTGATGAGAGTCACAAGCTCCCTGTTGACAGAATCAGGGCCTCTTGACATCTCCCTGAAGGCTCCTAGGTCCTCTAGAGACAGTCAAATACTTTATTCATAAGTCCAGTAGGAGCTAAGGCGACATTAATAGGCACCCAAGAGAAATGTTTTCATTGTGATAATTTTATTTTGCAATTACGTCAAAGAGAGCTGGTATACGGACACATTCATTACCTATTTTCAATGAGCAGTGTTTATTTGGTTAGTATTTAGCAATTCTAGTGAGTTGTAAGCCACATGGATGTAGTTTCTGTGAGCATGATTCAGTGAGAAAACCCTAGGCTGAGAGTCAGAAAACCTGCTTTGGACCAGCCGGGTCTCTAGATGTGCCAGGGGTATCTTGTGAGGTAGCGACACACAAAACTCAGAAACTCAGATAGCAAGACTTCAAAAGACTTCCACGTTAGGGTTGAAAACAGTGAAATCAGTTGTTCCACTTAACGTACAGGAGTGTGTAGAACATTTCACTGATTCGACTTCAGTTTTATCCTGTGTGAAACGTAGATGTTATATGTCTCCTACTTGCTTCTTAGGGTTGTTGGCAGGATAAATGAAAATGCGTGACGGACACCCTGGGAACCCAGAAGAAAGGTGCCTTTGAAAGTAAACCTCATGCGAGGGCCGTGCTCTCAGTAGCGGCAGTCTTCGTGCTGAGAGGCTGCTGTAGTGCATCCTCTGGGGAGCGGCCGGGAGCGTGGGCGCTGGGGCCAGGCTGCCTCGCGTCGCATCCCGCCTCGGCCCTTTGCAGGTGGTCGGATCGAGACAGTTATCTTACCCCTCTGTGCTGCAGCTTCCTCCTCTTTAAAGGGGGGTTGATAATAATAGTACCTACTCAGAGGGGCATGAAGAGTCCTAGGTGAGCTGCTGCACGTGAAGTGTGTGCTTAGAGCAGCAGCCGGCAGGCAGTGTGGCCATGGCTGTGGCATCCGGGCCCGATCCTGCGCACCAGGAGAAACCCAGGCGGCCTGGGAGTTCCCATGAAATGGAATTTCATGAAATGGAATTTTCTACACCTTGCAGAAAACTAAACTTGAAAGAGTGTCCCTGTTAGTATTCTACTATTGTCTTGGAGGCCTAGGCATGCTTACAGGCAGAGGCACTGGATAGTTTATGGGAATCAGGCACCTCTAAAACAATGCAAGTTCAGGTGCTGCAAGTTAAATCTGGGCTCCTAACCTTTTAGGAAGAAAAGTTTAGATAATTAAGAGCTGATTGGCCCTTTGTTGATAGGTTCTTCTGTTTTAGCTATTTTTGGCTATGGAGACACAGGAAAGACCCGTGGGAGAGACCCCATCCTTTACTTAGTCAGCACTTACTCATTCTCTCAGCTTCAGCCAGCTGTCTAGTGAGCTTTCACGGAGTCAGAAAGCATTTATGTGTTGAGAGATTTTTACCTTGCTGTAGGAGGCTTCACTGCTTCATCCTCAGTAGAATAAGGGGGAAGAAAGTCACTGCTATGTGTCACATATTCCCAAGTGTTTCCACATAATTATATACATTTATCTATGAGGTTGGTGGTGTTTGTTAACCCTGTTTTGCACCTGAGAACACCGCCACTCAGGTAGGTTAAATAAACTCGTGCAGGGTCACACCCCTAGTAGATTGCAAAACTGGGACTTAAATCCAGGTGCTGCCCTTCTGGTACCTGCTGCCTTGTGTTTGCCGGCAAACCTGGCTGCACCCCTGACAAGAGATTCTGCCATTTGGTTGCAGGGGCCTCCTCCGCATGCATTAGTGTCCCTCAGCCGTCAGTGCCCCAGACTTACTTAGTGAGGCCTCCAGCACCCCACCACCCGCATCACCAGGAAGGCCCCACCATTCGCGTGGCGCCTTGAGGGGCTCCGTAGCAGCGGCTTCCTTGCTCTTGGCTGCACATCCAGCATCCCTTGTACAGCTTTAAAATGTGGAGCACTAGCTCCATCCCAGACTCTGAGCTGCCTGTTCTAGCAGAGAACCATTGATCAACAGCACAAAGATGCAGGATGTTTATGTTACTTGTAAGTAAGAAAAAACTGTCACTAATCTTTGCATGTGTGGACCCATGCTTCCAGAACACGGGCCAATGCTGTTAATTCTATAGTTAGCTGCATTGTAAGCTACAGTGGGCCTTTGTGGGCCAGTTTGGTGGTGCACTCACCAGCAACCAGCAGCCTTTTTGTGGGAAGAGTCCCAGCTGTCCTTTCGGTAGGATGTAGTCTTCTGGAAGTGGGCATCTGACCATCACAAAAACTGGGTTTGAGATCGCTCATGGGGCGAAATGAAGTAGTGGGCTGTCTCCTTTCTCCTTCGCCTTTTCACTTTCTTTTCTCTGCCCTGCTTGCGTGCATTTATTTTTTACAACCCTCCTTCCCTCTCCTCCCCAACCCTTCCCTCTCTTATCTTTCCTCTGTTTCTCTTTTTCTCCATCGTCTGCCAGATGCTTCTGAGTGTATCTGTCATCAGACTGTAAATACTTGAAATCCTGCAAGGGGGCCGGGCACATCGCGGGTGTTCCTAGCAGTTGACGCGTCTCGGTATGTCCTGGGATCTTTCAGAGGTGAAGGCGCTACCCTGAGTCACCCTGAAAGTTGTCAGATTTTGTTTGTGATCATCAACCTTAAGTTGGGTGCTTTATCTTGAAAATTTAGATAATTTGGCATGACAATTTGAGAAACGCCATCACTAACTAGGACAGAGTGCTGGACAATGATGGACTTGACCCTTCTAGAGGCACTTGCATCCGGCTTTTAGTGTATTTGCTGCTTAAGTTCTGAGGTCAGGGTCAGGCCCCCCATTTTGGTGACGAGCAGCCATTGCTGAGAGGGCGAGCCCTTCCCGGAGGCCCTCAGCCAATGCAGACTTGCTGCCCGGGGAGGGGAGCAGAGCCAGCGCCGGGGCGTGTGGATGTCCTGTGGCCGTGCGCGGTGACCTGTGTGCCGCGGGAGATGACGGAGAAATACCCGGCCCTGGTGGGTAGGGTGGTGGGTAGGAGGAGCCCCTGCGCTGAGCAGGCCCCTTGGGGGGCAGTTTGGATGGCATTTAACCCCTCTGGAGGCAGTAGGAGACCAAGAAACATGGTCCAAGTGTGAAAAGATATTTTTTGTCATTCTTCAGTGAAAATCTGCCCTCGCCAGCAGGGGGGTGACTGAAGGCCAAGGCGGCGGCGGGATCATGGCACAGTCAGGAGCAAACGGGAAGCATCTCCTGTTTGTTCTCATTTGTGGGTGTTATCTCCCTGGGAAACCGTGGCCCTGGTTACCGTGGCACCAGGTGACATGCCTCCGAATCATAGGATTTAGACCAGACTTTCCACTTTCCACATGTGTCTCTAGGTGGGTTCAGAAATATACCGTGTGATAGACACGTGTGCCCGCACAGAACGTGGGTATTAGTCAGCCTGTGATGCCGAGTTCTCCTCTCTCTTCTTATTGATCCTTTGGAGTATTTCACCCCTCTCCGCCCCTCATTTTCCCCTGGGAGAAGCCCGAAGGACATTTCTCCTTCTTCCGTAGCAATGGGAAGAGGACTGGCAGGGAGGGTGGCAAGTTGTTGGCGGCCGTTTGACTCTGGGTTTCTCTTACCTGCTCTGGCATGTTTTACGGCATCTGGCACAAGTGCTGGCACGTAGGAGACACCCAGCAAACGTTCACTCTTCCTTTCAGCTGTCATTAGCACAGGTAATTAAGAACAGGAGCTGATAGACTGCACGTATCTGTGCAGAGATATATCTGTAATTAAAGTTTTAATTAAAGAAACACCAGACCAGGCAGATGGTTCTTATCCCCGCATCCTGTAAACTAAACAGCCGTGGCTTTTTGATCTTGCAAACAAGCAAAGCAGAGAGTAGCAGCGGCGCTCCCAGAAGTGGACCAGAGGGGAGAGGTAGTCTTATTAACTAGCCATAATCTAATTTTGGTAGCACTCTGTGCGATGCCAAAGCCAGGGATAATCATCGCAGTTTGAAATGGAAATTCAATACATCAAAGTTATGTCCCAGCCAAAGCTTTTAAGCCTCAAGTCAAGGGCATTACCAGAGCCCAGCTGGTATATCACAAGGCATGTGGTTTTGTGCTAGATTACAAAAGCTGACAAAGTGTTATTTAGGATCATCAGCTAAATACAGTATTAAATTAGAGCCCTATCATCCTGACGTTTCAGGTTCTGTCCCCGTGTAGCAGTGCAGGACTGAGATGGGACGGGTGCTGCCTGCCTCATGTGTGTCCTCTGTGCTGTGTCACGGTGACCCGAGTGACCAGCCAACTGCAGAATGAAAAAAAGAAACCATCACTGGGATACCAGGAAAAGACAAATCTCAGGTCTTATCATTTCTGGGAAAAAACCTGCCCCCAGTGACCCTGGCCATTTGCTCTGCTATATCCCTGTCAGCAGGAGGCCAGAGCCGTGCAGGTAGGGGGCAGGCAGTTCACTTTGACCTCTTGGGGTTCATCCCCTCCTTGACCCCCAATTTCTTACCGTTCCTCATAGTCTTTTACTTATCCAGGCACACGGTTTTCTGGCATTCAGTGCAGGGAGGCACTTATACACCTGAATTCTCTACTAATGGATATAGGTGTGTTTTTACCACCTACATCTCGCTCATTTGTTTCCCACTTGGTAGAACCAATACTGAAGATGTTCCTTATTTCACAGGGAAACATCTTAGAGGGTCAGGAGGGCGGTTGTCTGCTTTGCTTAATGGTGTGTGACCCTATCGTTCCTGTTTCTTTTAAAGGAAGTAGGGGGTTCTCACTGGAAGAAGAGCCCGTGTGACACCAGGACATGTATCAGTATCTTCACATTAAAGACTCGTCCCCAGAATGGTAGAACTCGGAAGTACTTTAGCTCATGTTAATACCATTTATAAATCAAAATTCAGTCCTCTTAGGAGAGTGGCCGAATCCATAGTACTGTGATGGTTGTGAGTGACTGAGTGTGTATGACGGGTGGATGGAAGTGTTTTTACCACCTTTTTGCTCGGGAAAGACTTTTATTTGGCGAGATGTTCTTTGTTTTTAGAAGTCAATTAAATGTCAGCTACTTTGAGTAAGCAGTCTTTTGTGCTTGTATCCAGGAAATTTGGTCAGGCCTGTACAGAACTGTGCTGCTGGGTTGGCATTTTGCATGCGGAATTTGAACCTGACTGTGGAGTCTGTCTCTTCTCTAATCTGGTTAGAGACCTGAACACGTGGCCTCTGAGGCTGCAGCACAGTTTGGGATTGTAGGAGGCTCCTTACGAAGTGACACTGGTGCTGCTCGGAGCGCGGCGGTTATGGCTCACTTCAGGGTTTCTCCACAGAGAGGAACATCAGCAGACCCACCTGTAATAGTCGGGCTTTTATTTCTCTCTCCGCGGTGGGTTTGAAGAAAGCTTTGCCCTTCCTGGTGTCTGTGTGGTGCTGGGGTGGGGGAGTGTTCTGCCCTCTCCGAGAGGGACTTAAATTCAAAGCTTTATACATTCGTTCAGTAAGTATTTACGGAATGCCTAGTACCAGGCACTGTCCTGGGTGCCCGGAGTAAAGCAGTAAACAAAACAAGGCCATTTCTCTCACAAAGAGCCTGTTTTCTGGGAAGGGTCAGTAAACAATAAACAAAAAGCAAGTAGCGCTGAGTGATTACATGTGCCAGTTACATTTATTACCTCATCAGCGCTCAGAACACTGAGGAGGTAGGCGCTGTGATTGTCCCCATTTCACAGAGGAGGAAACTGAGGTACAGAGAGGTAAAAATAACTCGCTCAGTGTCACACAGCTAGTACATGGTGCTGTTGGCATTCCAACCCAGGTAATCTGCCTCCAGGTTTCATGCTCTTAAACACCATGCTATTTTGTCTCCCTGTTAAAAAAAACTGCCTGATCAGTTTATTTCTACCTAAATAAATATCATAAAGAAATAGCATGTGACAGTAAATGTGACGCAGGACAACGAAGCAAGGTGAACCGTTTTAAGGGTCCCTGGATGTTGGTGTGCGTGCGCGTGCTGCTTTGGCTGGCATGGCTGGAGCAGGTGTCTCTCCTAAGGTGATTTGAAGGAAGTGACACATTGATGCATGTAGATATCTGGGCTAAGAGTATTCCAAGCAGAGAGAACAGCGAAGACAGAGGCCCCAGGGTAGGTGTGGGCTTGGCAATAGCAAAAGAGAAGCAGGGAGGCCGCCATGGTTGCATTGAGTGAGCACAGTGGACAGGAGCAGATGAGGCGGTCAGGAGCGAGAGCCCATGGGGCCTTATAGGGCGTGGGAAGGTCTTTGATTTTACTGAATGAGAAAGGGAGCCATCCAAGAACTTTTGAGCAGGAAAACAACATGATTAAAAGGATCACTTTGAATGCAGTGCAGAGAGTAGTCTAGGGCAGGGGTCTGCATACTGTGTAGGCCTGAGGGCCAAATCCAGCCTGCCACCTGTTTTTGTGCAGCCAGCAAACTAAGAATGCTTTTCACATTTTTAGATGGCTGAAGAAGTAAGGTCAATAGTAATATTTTGTGGCACATGAAACTTACATGAAGTCCAGATTTCAGTGTCCGTTTAAGTTCCAGTTTTATTGGTGCAGGGCCATGCTCATTTGTCTGTGTATTGTCTGAGGCTGCTTCCAAGCTGCAACAGCCAAGTTGAGTAGTTGCAGCAGAGACCATCTGGCCCACAGAGTCTCCAGTATTTACTGTCTGGCTCTTTAAGAAAAAGTTTGCTGATTCCTGGTGTAGGGGGATAGGGCTGGAGTCAGGGAGACCCGTGAGGAGACGGTTGCAGGGGCCGGTGGTGGCTTGGAGCAGAGCAGCAAGAAGTGGTCAGATGCTGGGTGTGTTTCAAAGGGAGAGCTGATTGGCTCTCTGCAGACATGAGGAGTTGGGGCTGATGCCAGTGTTTTTGCCCCGAGCAACTGTAAGAGCAGCTCCCGTTCACCGAGATGGGGAGGATGGTGGGAGCAGCAGGCTGGGGGGGTGGGTGAGGAGAAGGCTCTTGGCTGTGTTAACTTCGTGATGCCGCGTGGAGGTGTCCAGGAGGCAGTCACGGTTTCGAGGAGGGGCCTAGCCCTGAGCCAGAGTCTTCAGTGTTGTCAGCGTATCGAAGGTTCTTGAAGCTCTGGGATAGATGAAATCCGTAGTGGGTGTGGATGGATGGAGAAGTTCAAGCACAGAGCACGGGAGGTACCCAGTGATAAGAGGAGGGGTGACAAGGAAGCGAAGGAGATGAGAAGGAACACCAGGGAAGGAAACCGGGGAGAGTGGGGTGTCCTGAAGGGACGTGTTTCAAAGCAGAGAGCGTGATCGTCTGTGTTCAAGTGTTGCTAAACGTCAGGTAAGATACAGGCTGAGAACTGACCCTGGATCTGGCAGCGTGGAGGTCATTGGTGACTTTGATAAGAGCCGGATGAGTGAAATGGTGAGAACGTCACCGATTCCAGCTGGTTCAAGCAAAAATGGGAGGAGAGGAAGCGGAGCAGGTGCTTTCAAGGAGTTGTATTTTCTGCTGCCCCAGTGCGGGCCAGGAGAGGGCAGAGGGTTGGATTTAACCTGGGACGGGGATTTTGCCAGGGAAGTGCTGGGAAGGGAGGGAGGGGCAAGGGAGCCGAGCGCTGACGGGACGATGGGCAGTGGACTCTGAGCCTGGCCGGGGGCAGAAGTGGAGCGTGAGGGACACGAGGGGCAGCAAGAGGCCCTGGGGTCGCTGGACTCGGGAGTAGGGCCATGGAATCGTTGGCGTAGGGACAGTCAGAGAGCGGGATGCTTGAATCTGGTATTACCAAGGGGTGCAGTTACGGTTAACATCAAGATCTAGGGCAGTGCTGTCCAGTAGAAGTATAATGTGAGCCGCGTGTGTAATTCGTAATGTTCTAGGACCCGTATTTTTAAAAAGTATAAACAAACGAAATTAATTTTAATAATATATTTTCTTTAGCCCCATGTATTATGTGAACATGTAATCAATATAAACATTGTTGGGATATTTTACCTTTATTTTGTACTACATCTTTGACATTTGCTATGGATTTTATGCTTCCAAAGCATCTTAGTTCAGACTAGGCACATTTCAATATCCACATGTGGCTTGTGGCTACCATACTGGACAGCGTAGGTCTTGGGAATGATCGTGGAAATACAGTCCAAGGGTACTGGGGGGGGATTGGGTCAAGGAACAGGGAGGCCAGGGTTTGTGAAGGGTTGTCTGTGTGGATCTGAAACCACTTATGATCCTGATGAGACAAGCAGGGTCGGAGAGGCAGGAGAGGGAGGCCGGAGCTGTTGGTAGGGTTGCTGCTTCAGTGGCCTCTGCTCTAACTTTCTACCCACCAAGGAGCCTTTCTGCCCCTGATCCCGTTAACATTTCTCAAAGCATCTGTGAGGTTCTGGGGGATTGTTCTTGCCTCAAGTGAGATCCAAGTGGTAACTCCTTGGAATTAGGGGTTTGAGGCAAGATTTCTGAGTCACAGAAAACATCAGAACACAAGGCCGTAATTTTGCAGGATTTCCCCCAAATGGCAACTTTTCACTGGGGTTTTTACTTTTACCCTTTAGATTCTTAACTTTATTTTGTCATATCTTTAGATTCCTATCTTTATTTTGGCATAATCTTCAAATTCTTCAAATTCTATTAATTGTATTTAACAATCCTAAATGTGTTTGAATCCCTGCAGAAACCCACACTGAGTAGCTTTGAGGCAGTCCCATGTAACACAGTATACAGAACCTGCCTGCCCTCTGAGGCTTTAAAAAGGCAGGCATGGTCAGCCTTTTATTATGCAAAGACTTCACATACATGTGTGTGTGTGTACAGGCAGACGTCAGAGATACTGCGGGTTTGGTTCCAGACCACTGCAATAAATTAAATAATGCAGTAAAGAGAGTCAGATGAAGCTTTTTGGTTTCCCAGTGCATTCAAAAGTTATGTTTACACTATACTGTACTCTGTTAAGTGTGCAATAATAGCATTATGTCTAAAAAACAAGGTACATACTTTAATTAAAAACATACTTTATTGCTAGAAAATGTTAACCATCATCAAGCCTTCAGCGAGTCGTAATCTTTTTGCAAGAGTAGTATCAAAGATCGTAGAATAATAATGGAAAAGTTTGAAATATTGCAAGAGTTACCAAAACGTGACACAGAGACATGAAGTAGGCAAATGCTGTTGGAAAAATGGTGCTTATAGACTTGCTTGTTACAGGGCTGCCACCAACCTTCCAATTTGTCAAAAACGCGATATTGTAAGGTGCAATAAAACGAGGTATGCCTCGGGGTGTGTGTGTGTGTGTGTGTGTGTGTGTATGTGTATATATAGGCTTTGATCCACAGTGTGTCTTTAAAGGTTAATCAACATTGAAGGTGAGGTCGGAAAGCTATTTTTTAGCCTTGTAGGCTAGGGAAGGTGAACTGTTTGGAAAGGGTGAACAGAACACCTCAGCGGCACGCCCGCTCTTACTACTTCCCATACCAATAATGAACCCCCCGGGGAAAAGGTGAATGGCTACCCTGATTCTGTCCCTTTATCAAGTTTAAATTACTTTAGGTTCCCTTTAGTTTGCTTTCTGTATTAAGATTAACCCCCAAATCCTCAAAAGTCCTATCAGCCCCCAAATTAGGGGGAGCCCACTTTGAGCCATGCATTTGTGAACCATACGCCCTTGGATGACTTCGTGTTGAGGGAGTCATTGCTTGTTGATTTCGTGTGAGCTGACATCACGAGAAAGCGGGGTCTACCTAGGTAGTCTGTGTTTTCAGCATCCCAACTTCAGTAATGCCCTCAGTATCACAGAGAATCCGCTTGGTCCCTGACCGTGCACTTTTATATTTTAAGTTTATCTTTTAAGTATGATGGCCTTCTCGCCCATTGTATTCATGCGAAAGAAAAAACTCAGTAAACACAGTTTAGTAATAATGAAAGCTTTACTCATTATATAAGTTTTCTTAAACTCTCTTTATTCTAATTAAAATGTTTCCATCTGATGGGGAAATGAACACCAAGAGCTGGAAATCAAGCAAGAAATTAAAAGAACATTAATGGCTTAATCGCCGTTTGTTTTGCGGTTTTCCTCCCCAGTAAGTGGTATTCTACTTCTAAAGTCACTCCTTTACACACACATCTTTATGACGAAAGGACTGGAACGTATCCCAGCAAAAGAAGAGCTCTTTTATGACGTCACTTGTAAATCATAACACGTTATGTTAGAGAGCCAAAGGGTTAGCTTTTTAAAATCATTGTTAGCGTAATTACTTAAATTGCTACACACACAATTCTGGGTTCTTAGAAAGTGAAGGTCAGCGTGTCTAGGAGACCAGGAAGGTGAGCATTTGGACATTTGTTCATTTTTTAAACATTTAGACCTGGGTTGCTAGCGTGCTCTTGTTATAATTCTTGCCTCAAAAGATCCAGAGTGTAACATTTAAATCTGTAATTTATTCCTTCAGAAATTTACTGCTGAAATTTAAGCTTTAACCACGTAGTCGGTGTAACCTCAACCAAGGCAGGTGTTTGGGCTGCAGCAGGCAAGTTCTTGCCCCTCCCGCCTCCTCAGGGTACAGAGAACCCACACGCATGCCAGCTCTCTGGATGGTTCTGTGCACTGTCATCTGGATCTGCCGTTACTAGTAACGTACTCATTAACCTGATGCTCCCGTCTCTGGATGTAGGTGTAGGTGCAGGTAGAGAAATACCAGAGCCCACAGCCCTTCGTGATCAAGTACAACATGCCTGCACCAGCCACCTCTCACCTCACCCCCACCGCCGGACACTTCTGTCCTTTCACACGTGCTGTTTCTTTCTCTCCCCTGGCCCTTCCTCCCCAGATCTGCTTTATCTGGCAGAAGTTCCTTCTAGAGGCCAGCCCAGCTGTCACTTCTCCACACACCCTTTCTGTGCAGCCTGACCTGTTGGTTCCACTCTTACCATGGGCACTGCTTTCCATATCCCTCTGAGGGCCCTTGCCACCTTGTATTGTAATTTCTCTCTTTATTGGCGTCTTTAATTCACTAAACTGTGAGTCTGGAGCAGGTGCTGGGCCTCACCTATTTCTGTTTCCATAGCACCCAGCCCAGCATCTGCATGTAGTTGTGGGTGGCTGAATGGGGCAGGTGACACACTGTGGTCATGTACCTTCAAGCCAAAGAGGTACACTTAATAACTGTTTTGAGGGAAGAGAATAAATACTGTTTTTGTTGATACAGATCTTAAAATTTTGGTAGCAGAAAGCAGATGGGCAAAGAGCGATAGAAAACAAGTCAAACTGCTGTCTGCTTCCATGGAGACAATCACGTTATGGTTAAAAACAAACAAACAAAAATATATATATACACACATACATATATGTATATATAAAATTTACATTTGATTGCCTTGAAACCTTCCATCTGTTGTTCTGCTGTCTTAATTAACTAATTATTTAATTGAATAGCACCTAGGGAAATAGATATAAATGTCATGAGAACTTCCCTTGTAAGAAGCTCTTTTCTTTTTGTAATGTGTCCTTTTTAGGACACCTTCAAGGCTTGTGAAATTGACTGTCCTCTGAGCTTTGGACATGTGCCTGAATATGATGGTTCTTTTTTACTTACCTCAATTCACTGGAATTCAGTGGTCATGCTTATATTCAGTCAATTTGAGGGTTGGTTGGAAATCAGTCCCAAAATCAAAAAACAAATTAGACAGCATCACCTCCCCCCAGAACACGATGCGTTCCCAACTTGCCCTGTAAGACTCATTGGTACAGTGTTCAGTGTTTTACCCCAAATCACTCACTTTATGGCTCTTCTCCCAAAGAGTACCTAATCAAGGGGATGTAAATGAGAGACAGATTCGAGAAAACAGATTTTCTGAGGCTTTCCTTCACCATCAGTGTGCATTTGGGTAATTTTAAGGGGACTGTAGAAATCACCTACAGCTTATTATTAGGATCTTCCATAGTTAGCAACTGGTAGTCTGTTTCCATATTCAGTATCCTTTGAAATCCTGTATTTTTCTAACCTGTGAAACTGGCCTAGGAAGTAACGATTGGGAGTGCTGGGAATTCAGTTTAAGAAGTTCACCTTTTTAGTTCTGTGCTTCAACTAATAGTCTCTTGCAGGGGAGCCTCTCGAAACATTGTGTTCTGTTATATCAATGTGTACTTAGACACGTTAATCTGAATTAGAGAGCTGATTGTACATAATTACTCCCCCGGGACGCTATGTTAGAAAAAAAGAAAACAAAAACTTAAGTAGTGTACTGAATATGCATAGTCAGTAAAAAATTCTTCTAAAATTAATGTTAATTGAATCTGAACCTTGATCATCTTCAAACCTTTAATTTTTAATTTGGTCCTTTAAAAAAGTTTTGTGGCCTCTTAAAGATACAACCTACAACCCAATAAAAGTTATGCTGTAATGATTACGAAAAGAACAGTTGTAAAAGAACCAATTTTGAGTTACCATAGGGAAATAAGTCAGATGTGTGGGAATATGTATGTACATACATGCATGTACATATACATACATATGTATGTGTTTAATATATACTTTAGTTTGCCTTTACCCAGAGGTCTCCTCTCTCTGCCTCTGGAAATGGGGCAAATTTTCTTCAGTTAAAAACAGAAATAGAAGCGACGGTCTTGACCCATTTTACACTTATTTATTTCAGGCTCTCACCACACACTTGTTCATGGGCGCAGCAAGAAGAGGGATCCACAGAGCTGGAGCTGTGAGGGCTGACATATTGGAATGAAAACTGGCAGAATTCGTAGGGAGAGCTTTGCCATCCTGCCAGCTCCATATCTGGCTTCAAGACAATTCTATTAGTGAATTAATTGTACTCAAAACCTGAAATTAATTTGAACTGAATGTTACTAAAAAGATTAAAGTGACCCAGTCTTGCTTCATCCAGAGTTACTATGAAGGAGATCTCTGGCCTGACCTAGCTCAGGTAGAGGGGGTCTCTGTCCACATGCCACCTGGTCACAGAGGCCTTGTGACCACCCATATGCCCAGATGCCACTCTCGGTCCCCTTAGCGAGCTGCTCTTTTTGTAAGAGCAACAGTCTGTTTGTTGGTCTGACTCCTGGGAGAATGGAAGCTCCACGAGAGCAGGGCCTCTGTCGTGTCCACCCTGTGTCCCCAGCGCGTAGGACAGAGCCTGCACAGCGTGGAGTCTAAATAAATGCTGCCGAATGGGTGAATGGGTCACCTAGCATTGCATCCTTCCTGAATGTTTTCCTTTTAATTTGCCTTTTATACATGACTTCTAAAAATGATAAAGCAGTGAAATTTGGGGAGAAATATAAAAATTTTGTTGTGATTGAAATGACTGTCAGACTAGTAGAGGGTGTTCATAAGAGCATATCAGGACTTGGAATTATGAATTATAAAACTTACTACATGTTATGGTATCCATGCCTCCTGACGAAGAAATAGAAGAAATAGATGCAGGAAAAACATGAGTCATGTCTCTGGAATATTTTAATATCAAGACATCTAATGAGAGTCTAGAAAGAAACATTGAAAAATAAAATAGGGAGGTAGAAAATAAGCAGACATTAAAATCTTTTCTTGATATTTAATCATTTAAGATAATAAAATTTGGCATCAAGTAAACAAGGTAAACCAAAATATTTCCTAGATCAAATGGGCATTAACAAAGATACAGAGGGAACTTGGAGGTATTTATTTAGATGGTAGTAACAGAGTACTTTTGTTCCAGATTACCTTCATGAATGTGACAGGGACTCCATCTTTATTCGTTGTGTGTTGGCATAGGCCGGAATACCGATGTTGTTCTTGAAGATGTTGTTCTTTGAGGAGGTTGTTCCTTCCCTCCTCCCTCCCTCCTCCCTCCCTCCCTCCTCCCTCCTTCCCTCCTCCCTCCCTGCTCCCTTCCTCCCTCCCTCCTCCCTTCCTCCCTCCCTCCCTCCTCTCTCCTCCCTTTCTCCCTCCTTCCTCCCTCCCTCCTCCTTCCCTCCCTCCTCCCTCCCTCTCTCCCTCCTCCCTCCTCCCTCCCTCTCTCCCTCCTCCCTCCCTCTCTCCCTCCTCCCTCCCTCCCTCCCTTCCTTCCTTCCTTCCTTCCCCCCTCCCTCTCTCCCGCAAAAACAAAACCAAGGAGACAGTATCCTGTGATGTGGGCTGTTATCTCAAGGTGAATTTATTTGTGGCACCAGCTCGTGAGGAATTGTTTAAAGAACTGAAACTTCTTTTCAGGTGTAGCGTATTTTATTGGTCCGATTTTGTCCATTTCAGTGTAAACTTCAGTTATTTATTGGACACTGAAGGAATCAACTAAAAGCAGAAAAAGCAGGACCAATTGAACTTGCATTTTATGTCACACAGAGAAGTAACCAGCATTTCTGATCAAACAGTAAATATGTTTCAGTTCCTTTTAAATTAAGTGTGAAAAGCCAAGACTAGATTTTTGTGTACCACAAAGCAAAACAAAAACCCCTTTCAGGGCATAATGCATTTTTCATTAAACTGATCACTGAACTCTTGATTATGTAATCTTATCGTCGCATGGAAGTGTTAGAAGCGTGAATTCTGGGGTGAAGAAATAATTGTAGAAGGGGGTTAATGAAGCAGAACTCACAAATCTGCATTTATAGTCTTGTGGACAAATAAATCATCGGTGGAAGACACAAATGTAAAGAAAAATTCTTGATTGCCTTCAAGAAATGCAAGGTTGAACTTTTTACTAAAATAGAGTTTTACAGCCTCTCAGAGGGATGTTGTATTAAATAAGTGTAATGTACTCAGAATAGCAACCTAGGGCGTAATGAGCACCGGTAAATGTTCGCTATTTATTCTTACAGGGGTTTTCGTACAAAAGAGTAAATCATGTTTTAATCATGCATAATAAGCTGTACTATAATTTTATTATGGTAAATGTCCACTGGTAATTCAATGAAGAGTGGCTTTTTAAAGCAACAAAGAAGTGAAATGTTTTTCTTTGTGCTCTTTTGTGTACACATGTCAAAGCTGCTGGGACATGTTATACAAATGACAGCCCCAGTGACAAAAGATGCAGGAGCAAATGTGTAACTCTTAGCTTTATTTTGAAATCCATTATTTTCATAAATCTGAAGAGTTGGTTAACTTACTGTTTTTAGCATACTCTGCCGCGTCATATGTGTACTTCTAAGTTTTATGGAATTAAATTGAAATTTATGACTACCAAGTCCTTAAAGCCCCTATCAAATTTGTCCTTTCATTGATTTGAAATCTAGCTTTCATTCAACATTCCTGCAGTTCAAAATGTGTGACTTTAGGATTTCAAGAGCGATTACATGAGTTAGTGCCCTCTGGTGGCACACAGGACGTCAGGCAGAGAGGGTGACCCATGAGCCTTCAGATGGCTCTTCTAAAGGGGAGCCACCTTATAATTGGTTCTTTCTGAGCTTTCCTTTTTGGTGGGTTTTGAAAAGTCGCATGGTGGTTGGTTTATGCCCACCTGTGATTTTGTATTTTTCACGTGTGTGGTGCTTGTCAGTTTCCTATTCCGTGGAGCTGTGGCCCTGAGTTCACTAGTAACAGCCTTTCAGGGAGCCTCCTTTATTTATTTATTTTTTAAAATTTATTTATTTATTTTTAGCTGCATTGGGTCTTTGTTGCTGTGCTCGGGCTTTCTCTAGTTGCAGTGAGCGGGGGCTACTCTTCGTTGCAGCGCGTGGGCTTCTTATTGCGGTGGCTTCTCGTCGTGGAGCATGGGCTCTCGACGTGCGGGCTTCAGTAGTTGTGACGCCTGGGCTCAGCAGGTGTGGCACGCGGGCTCTAGAGCGCAGTCTCAGTAGTTGTGGCGCACGGGCTTAGTTGCTCCGCTGCATGTGGGATCTTCCCGGACCAAGGCTCAAACCTGTGTCCCCTGCATTAGCAGGTGGATTCTTAACCACTGCCACCAGCAGGGAAGTCCCCAGGGAGCCTTCTTTAGAAGCTTAGCTTGTGGGTCGATTTCTGGGTTGAAAGCATTTTCAGGTGAACTTGCTGTAAGAAGGTATACCAACGTCAAGGTTTTCCACGGGGCACCAGGACATCCATTTTTAGATGTATCTCTTAACTTGCCTTCTCAAGGAGGGGACCGTGTCACGTCCTGGACTGATGGACTTTGGGTGACTCACTGGTGCGGCTGAGATGAGCCTGCCCAGTGGATTAGTATTACGTGGACGTCCATGTCCTGTTTCCATCTTCCCTAGAGGGCAGCCCCACCTTCCCCACTTAGGTCCCCTGGCCAGACCTGGTTACGCTGTGGGCTTTGGGCTTTGGGGTCAGGCGGACCAGGAACTGGATCCCACCTCCACCTCTGAAAAGCTGTGGGATCCCCTGGGAAGATCGTTCTTTTATGAGTTTCTTTAGCTGTCAGGACTGCTACTGCTGATTCTAACCTGTGTCAAGAGATGGTTGTGAGGTTGAAATGAGTTGATATGTGAAAAAGTCTTATATTGAACTGCACAGAGTGCTATTAAATATGGTAGCTTCCTCTTCTTCCTCAAAAGCAAGCTTCTCCCCCCTTTTTAAATTTAAGAGATCATTTCGAAAAATGAACTTTTAATTTTGGAATAGTTTTATATTTACAGCAAAGTTGCAAAAATGGTACAGAGTTCTCATATACTCCTTACCTAGTTTTTCCTGCAAGCCTCACTTTTATACTGTTGAGTTTTCCTGATAACTTTTCATGTATAATCCCTGTGAACTTTGATCAAATTTGGCTTTAAGTGCCAATTCACTGCTTTGCTAAGGCTGAAATGATGGCCTTGAATACCTGAGTTTTGCTGTAGATGTGGCATTTGCTTCCAAACCATCTTTCTGTTTTTACGTTGGTCCATGTCTGTGACCGTTTGACATCAGAATACCTTCTTTGATTTTCCAGGATCTTAACACCTAAATAGTTTCCCTGTTTATGCAGTTAATGAGCTGTACAACCAAAGGAAAGACGAAATAGGCAGTTTATGTCATTATTTCAACTGGGCATTTTTGCAGTCTCAGAGCTACTTCTCACACCATCACAGTTTAAGTCAAGGTAGAAGCACATGCATTTTCAGTCCCCCGCTCCCCCAATCCCCAAATATTTCTAATATTCAGAGATACGGAAAGAAACTTGCTGGGTTTCCCAGTTAAAAGTTCACTGGCTAGTTTTAATATATCAGTAATCTATAATTAGCATTATTATATAAACCAAAAATAGCAGCAACTCAAATTTTATGTGCCTTTATGGTTAAGCAAATGATTTCACAGACATGTTTTTTGGTTTCTTTACAACCCCGAGAGAGAGGCAGGGAAAGCTTTGTCACCCCTGGTTGAGGTCACATAGCAAGAGTTGGAGTTGAAGTTCAGTAGAGGCGTCCTGCAGACATAGACTGAGCCCCTCCAGCCCACGTCTGCCTGGTACTCCTGCAAGGATGTGGCTGTGAAAATGCTCCTTTCCTCCCCCGTTTAAATTGGCCAACTTCCACCCCAGTGATATTTATGCTTTTAATATGCAAAACATTTCTTCAATACTTAATTGACAGTTGATGTATTTTGTTTCAGCCCAGACCCTTACTGAGTATTGTGAAATCAGCAATAGTAGGCTTGATTTAACAGAATCTCCCCATGCTGTGCCTTCAGGGGAAATAACTGGTCTGTGCCGTCACCGAGCCTCCACAGGCCCCAGTATAACTGCAGCTTCTTCTGAGGCGGCATCCTGTTTGTGATCTTTGGGTACACCCTGTGCTGCAGAGACACCTTGACATTAGGGACACGAGCAGCATCTTTCCTACAAGAGTCACTGAGATATTTGAATGGGAAGATGATGTAGTTAGAAAAAGTGATAAATGGGCCAGGTTTTTTGAAAAGCTAGCAGACGTCTTATTTAAACATTTAGATCTGAACAGAAAACGAAAATGAGTCTCAAAATTTTTTTTTTCAAATATGGTGGGGTAGATGCTTTAAATTCGAATACCTGTTACTGTGGTTTAAAAATTTAATTTTGTCGTCACGTTTGTTTGTTTGGTTTTGGTTAGGTCTCCATTTTTACCAGCTCATTTTAACCCTTCTGGAACCATGAGTTCAGAGGAACCCATTGGTGGCTGTAGTGGCAGCTTTTCCCAGGCTGTTAAGTTCTCACTGATCACTTGGCTGAGTTTGGTGGGTGGTCTTTTTTAAAATCAATAAAGTAGACGAATCTACAAAACCAAAGTCAAGTGTAAGAATTAAGACACATTTTATTTTATTATTTTAAGATACATTTTCATCTTTTGAAGTTCTAACAGTCTCAAGAACCATCTTTTAAAAAAATTTTTTTTAAGCTGACAAAGCATCCAGGTGTTTTCCCGGTTCTAGCCTGGCAGCTCAGAATTCTGGAGCAGCGTCCGGGATAAATCCCCGGTGGCTTTTCTAATGGCCTCTAGCATGGGTGGACATGCTGCTCTCTTACAGCAATGTCGGATGTCACTTGATAAATCTTTGTGGTCGTTGTTTTGGTTACCCTCTTTAGGTTTGGTGCCTTTTAGGAAGTTATAAAGCAAATGGGATGGTCTGGCTGGACTGAGAGGTTGGGTCACCACTGATCTGAGATGGTCCCTATTGATACGTTTGCAAGATGTAAAATGAAGACTTTAGCTTCCTGTGCACATTATGGGGGCGATGCATGTTTTAACAGGATTATGTCCCATCGGGGGGGCTCCCATGGGACTGATGCCGGAAAGTCAGACTAGATGGGGTCCCGGGCTTCCTGTGGCTGGTGGACTTGGCTGTGGATCCCTCGAGAAGTGTGTTACCACTTCTGTTTCTTTGAGTCCTGTGATCTGGGTCACCAGTCTGAGAGAGAGATGGTTTGTGTCCACTTGGAGCTGACTGACACTGATTGGAAAAGAGAGAAGATTTTGGTTATGTAAGTTACCATAGTGACCAAAAACATCAAGCCCACTCCCCACAAACGATCCAGTTACCCAAATAGATATTCAGATTACACGTCTTTCTGCCACAGGTGGGCGCTTCTTTCCCTGTCTTTTTCCTTTCTGTTTTCTTTACCCACCAGATAGATTCACATGAAGAACTAAACAAGGCCGCGGTATTTACATGTTGAAAAATGAGATCTGTGCTCAGAGGCACTTTGTGGCACACGCGGTTTAGTGAGTGGAGGAGGGGGGCAGTCGTTTCTTTGCAGGTTGGGTGTTACAACCCACCTGTCTGTCCTGGACTGAAATATGCATTTGGAGTGGGGTTTGCATTTTAAATTCAGTTTTGAGAACCAGCCCTTCACTGTGAAAGTGAAGTTGCTGGGAAGTTTGTTTTAAAAGATGCTACCACCCTCTATTTCCATGAATCCAACAAAAATAGCGTGGAATAAAATTTAATTATGCTATACTGAATATTTCATGTGGAATTAAGGGGCAAGAGTTGCCTTTAAAAAGCATTAGGCTTGGAAAGAATAAAGGCTTTGTAGGCTCTTTGAAAGATACTGTAATTAAAGGTTTGCTCAAATGTATTTTTCCTTTTTTGAAGAGTTTAAAGAAACTCATCCCTCCGCTCTGAAATTGATTACCTCTCAAACCTCAGCCCTGCTTGGCAGTAAATACAGTGAGGCTGTTGCTTTGCTGATTTGACGGCTTCTTTCTGCTAAATGTGAAATAGGCTTTTAATCTTCTGATTTAGATGTTTCATAGAAAGTAAATGTGTGGCTTGCTTTGGTTTCTGCCGAACCTGTATTTAAATCCACACAAACGGTTCGACTAAAGTGAAAACATCACTGGACTAGCTATGTTAAACATTTCAGGATGTAAGAATGCAAAATGGGGTTCCCTTTTAAAAATAGACCTGGCTGCTTGCGTTTACATAATTACCACTAACCAGCACAACATTTTAAATGGTGACAAACTTAGGGTAGAAGAAGTATCTGTTTTAAAAAGCCTGGTTAAAGGAAGCTGAAAATGCTCCGTGAGCAGCTCTCCGTCTGGAGGGCCTGGGCAGAGCCAGGAAACGGAGTCTTCCCAGGCAAGAGGGTGGTGTCACGGGCGGAGGCGGGTGAGTAGCTCAGGCAGCTCCTTCTAGACTCTTGTCAGGTCTCCCTTAGGCTGGAACTTACTCACCTTTCATTTTGGAGCATGATTATAAGTATTAGTTCCTAAGTCTGCCTTTCAGTTTTGCAGGGGGTGCAGTGTTCTCTGTCCACTGTTAAAAGGTGGCTGGTGAGGGTTGAAGTTCACTGTTGGTGGAAAGAGCCTGGAGGATACCTGTGAAAGTGAAGACGAGGGCTGACATCCAAACCCAGCAGTGCTTCAAGCCAGAGGCTCAGGAGTGTCCTTGATTCTGCCCTTTCCCCCAACCCAAACGTGGACTCCGTCTGTAAGTCCTTCAGTTCTCCTTCCAGGATGTGTTCCGCTTTGCACGTCTCCACGGGTACCTCCCGAGTCCAAGCATCCCTCGTTTTCTTTGCCTGGACATCCATCACCTTTTCCCGGGTGGACTCCTCGGCTCCCTGGGCGGGGCCGGGGCGAGTTATTCAGAATGTAATTAGGATGAGGTCACTAGCTTGCTTGAACCCTGCGGTGACTTTCCATCCGTGTGGCGTATAGTCGGCCTTCGTGGTCTGGTCCTGCCACGGCTCACACTTCCTGCCGTTTGCCCTCCTCCTGGGCACACTGGCGCTGCCTGTACCCGGAACACACCAAGTGTGCTTCTCTCCCATTGGCTGTTTCTTCTACGTGATGCCCTCCCCTCCTCCCCCTCTTGCAATGCTGGCTTCTTCATGCCATTCAGGTCTCCCCTCAAATGTCGTCTCCCTAGAGAGGCCCTTCCCGGTCAACCCAATCTAGCATAGTCCCCCGTCGTTCTGTCATCTGGCAGGTTTTGTGTGTGTGTTTTTAATAGCATTTATTACTGTCTGCAATGTTTTATCTTTCTTTGCCTTACTTTTCTCCTCTCCTCCCCACCCCACTAGAATGCATGCTCTTTTAGGGCAGGGACCTTGTCTCCTCAGCTGTATTCCCAGCAGCTAGAAGTGCCAGTAAGTGCACAGATCATCACTGATGAAGGGGATGCAGGTGAGGAACTCTGGAACTGCTGTCCTAGGGGAGCCCTGACCTGGTATAACTGGGCCCCTAGAAGGACAGTCCTGAAGTCCTTTGGGGAACCGTTGAGGAAACCCTGCTGTAAACCTTGCCTTTAGACATTGAAAGTTGGCATTCCGGGGTTCACGGAATGGCTGTACTTCAACAGAATCGGCCTGTGCCCTGAGAAGGATGTGAATGTGGTTGCCCCCGCCCCCCGCCCTTGAAAAGTTAATGTTGCCGGCGTTCTTGGCTCTCAGCGGGAGCCCCCCTAGCGGTGCTCCGCGTCTTTGCTGGGGCCGTGGGACAGGGCAGTGCTGCCTCCCTTGCCAGAGGCTGAATTTGAACTCCCTCGCACCCAGCTTGAAAGCCAGGCCTCATTTTCTGTGATTTCTCCTGTGGCGTGTTTCTTATGAGCGTGATGGGGACGCTTTCTATGCTCCACCTTCATTCTGGGCTGAGGGAACAAATCTGCTAAGATACCGATATTTGCAGAAATCTAAACTTTGGTGTGGGGAGCTTTCTTTTTGCTTCCTCGGTTTTCCTCCTGGAGACATCTCAGATTTTTAGGAGGAAAATGTGGTAAGTCTGCTGATACCTAGAAAGTTGGTGACAGTGCCTGGAAGTAGTTAATTGAACCCTTCACGTTCACCTTCCTCAGGGAGAAAAGAATCATATTTCCAGCTCACTGAATCTCAACTATATCATGCCACTCCATGCTGGCGATTGAAGCATTTACTTTGGTTTCACATGTGCTCGCTGGGGACTGGGTTGTAGAACCCAGGAGGCCCGTCTGCTGAGCAAAATCTCCCCCGTGCCGCTTTCCATTCTGGCGGCTACCTTGATCAGCACGTTGTTACAGTGGTTGGGTTTTATGAATAAAAACAGTAACTTCTCAGATGATTTATGGTGAAGTGGACCTTTTTAGAACTCAGACCTGTGGACAGAGCCCTTGAGCAGGAGGAGTTGAGTCGTTTCTGAGCATCAGCTCATTGGACTCGGTTTGAGACAATCTCTCCCTTCCACGTGTGATGGAGCCTGACGCCACCCAAGTCAAGGTACCTGACTGCCTGGTCCCACCTTGCCTGGCCTGTGCAGGATTGAGACATGTGAGATGAAGGTGGGTAGATAGGGCTGGAAGATGGGTTCTGACCAGTTTATGGAGGGTCTTGTTTGTAAGAAGTGGGCAGCACAGCAGGCAGTGTTCCCTCCATGAGGTGCTGGTGAGCTGGTGTGTGTTTAGGGCCAGCTGGTGGCAGGGAGAAGAGTTGGGAGTGCCTGTCAGTCATTGGTTTCCTAGTTACCGAACACTCAGTAAGCCTGTCTCCACTGGAGCCACTTTTCTCTGATAACAGACACTGGAAACCATCCACCGCATACTCTTAAATGGTCTCGCTTTCCTGATTCGACCCTTTGGTTGATTGCTTTTGAAATTAACATGCTGGCTTAGTCAACTGAATACTCTAAACCTATTCCCGTACATACCTCGCTGCTAGTGGTCAATAATCCCGTTAAGCATTTGAAGGGCAGTGACTTTCCCATGTGGCTTATTAGAAATTAGTGTGTACGGTACACTTGACAGTGTGTGTGACACACGTTTAGTGTGTATGGTCCTTGTTATTTAATTGTTTGAAAATGAAACAGGGCCCTGTGATCCAGCTTGAATAAGTGAGGCTGGCCCTTCTTGATGGACACACTGGTTGCATTTCACTGGCCGTATTTCACTGGCCTTGGATGTTAGCAAGGGAAAAGCACTCGTTTACCATTGTTCATTTCTCCTTTCTAACCCTTAAAAGAGCCTAAATGATTTCCTGCTCACGAACTGCTTGGTTGTCTTTTTCTGGTATGTCCTCTCTTGTCTTAGATATTTGCAGACATTTCTGGCCGTCCACCAGCCAGTAACTTCCGTCTTCGTTGCAGATGCTGTGTTTAGTGGTATCTGAAACCCCCCACTGATTCAAAGTGGTTACCTTAGGAAAGCTGAGATTCCAGTGGTTCAGTTAGTAAGATGCAGTTTTATGTTCCTTGTCTTGGTACTGTGGTTGGCTCATTAAATGTTTCTTCTTATTTTTTTAAATAAATAAATTAATTAATTTGTTTTTGCCTGCGCTGGGTCTTCGTTGCTGCGCGTGGGCTTTATCTAGTTGAGGCGAGAGGGGGCTACTCTTCCTTGCGGTGTGTGGGCTTCTCATCGCGGTGGCTTTTCTTGTTGCGGAGCACGGGCTCTAGGCACGCGGGCTCAGTAGTTGTGGCTCGTGGGCTCTAGAGCGCAGGCTCAGTAGTTGTGGTGCACGGGCTTAGTTGCTCCCCAGCATGTAGGAACTTCCCGGACCAGGGCTCGAACCCGTGTCCCCTGCATTGGCAGGCGGATTCTTAACCACTGTGCCACCAGGGAAGTCCCTAAATGTTTCTTTCTTTCTTTTTTTTTTTTTAAGATAGTAGTCATCTTTTCTTTTTAAAATTTATTTATTTACTTCTGGCTGTGTTGGGTCGTCGTTTCTGTGCAAGGGCTTTCTCTAGTTGCGGCAAGCGGGGGCCACTCTTCATCGCGGTGCGCGGGCCTCTCACTATCGCGGCCTTTCTTGTTGCGGAGCATAGGCTCCAGACACGCAGGCTCAGTAGATGTGGCTCACGGGCCCAGTTGCTCCGCGGCATGTGGGATCCTCCCAGACCAGGGCTCGAACCCGTGTCCCCTGCATTGGCAGGCGGATTCTTAACCACTGTGCCACCAGGGAAGTCCCTAAATGTTTCTTAAAGTTGGTTGAGAGACTTAAATATTTGTTAAATTTTAGTATGTCCTGAGCTAGAGAAAACTAATCATTATGTATACTTTACAAGATTCATCTGTTGCCCATTCCTCAGGTTGGAGTGATGGAAGGAGATGTTATAAATTCTCTCTTTCAGGCAGATAAGTTAAAGCTCACAGACAGTGAGAGAATGGGCTAGTCATTGGGAACAGTTATTCTGGGTGGAATTGGCTTGTGGGTTGGCCCCTCAGGGTGGTACAGAAGGTTTCCAGGGGGAGTTCAGGAAAGACACTGGAAAGAGATTTCCCGAGTCTCATCTCAGACGGAATCTCCTTTGCTTCAGTTGGCCAAGGTTAACTGGCCCAGCTAGCCTGATCCCTAGAAGGGCCACTGGCCTCTTATCACATAGCAGACCTCCTGGTTGACCACAGATACTTGGTTGCCATGGAGCCCTGGTTTGTTTTGTTTGAACTGTTATCTCTTAATGGAGTAGTAGTTGATCTAGACCCAGCACCAAGGTGCTCCGGCCTTCCATCCCTCTTCTGTGCCTCAGTGCTCTCGTGAGGATCCGCAGGGAAAACCAGGTGGTTTTCTGGGGTCCATGAGATCACCTGTGCTTGGGGTGCTCCTCCAGGGTGGGGGAGGGTTTGCCACCCTGGACAGCTTGGCCGCCATCGTGGAAGCGTGGCCAGCCTGCTTATCCATCTTAGATGCACCGTGGATGATGAATCATAATCATGGCAGTGTAGTGGCTGAGCCTCAGGCCCCAGCCAGTGTGTGCTGGCTTGTAGTGTTTTCCTGATGGATGGAGCCTATTCTGGGAAGCAGCTTATTGTCTCACATGAACAGGCTTTCTAAAATAAATGACTGCTTTCTTAATATTTTGAATCATTTTCTTCAGCACATGTTTTGTAGCCGTGGTTTGAAAGCTTGCCAAATATATGCCTTTGCACAACTCCCTGTAGGGCTGGATATACAACCAGACCAAGCAGTGTGATTTAAGGTTGAACATAATTGGGAACTCAGCAATCACTTGCCTTGCATTTGATAGAATGGTAGCTGAGTGCTCTAGAGTTATTTCTCTGTTAAAAAAATTATATATATAACACACAAATGCACACACATATATAGTCTCACTGCCTCATAATAGAGAAATCACATGTGAAGCTATTGGGCAAAAACACTAGCATGATAAGTAATTACTTGATTTTTGTGATGGAGGCAATTATTAACTTCAAACAGATCCTAGTGGTTGATACCATAGATCTGACTGAGGACTTTAGTCAAATTATATAAGATTGCAGGATGGAAAAAAATCAGATGGTGGCAGAAATACATTTAAAACCCAATCCCTTGTCAAGTCTTTCATCAGTTGATCTGTTTCCTTGTTTCTGTGGACTTCAGTAATTGAGCCATAAACTTGGTGAACTTGATGCTGCCTTCCTGTTCAACAAGGGTCTTTTAGTTTTTACATTTCAAACACTGCTATGTGTTTATTGTCATTGGATTATCGGTTACCTGTAATTGAGACTTTATCACGTGCCTCATGTGCTGGTGGAAAAAGTGCTATTAACAGCCCCACTCCCTGGAGCTCTTTGAAAAATCACACGTGAAATCCAAAGTTTGTTTACCAGGCCCATGGAGATCTTATTATCAGAAGCTTATGGTAAATATCCAGATGATAGAGGGTGGAGAGGCACTAAGACGTCTGCTTCATTCCCTGGGCTGCTGGTGTTCTCCAGGCTTGTTGCCAGCACTGACACCACACCGGAGAAAGAGGTGATGTATAGAAGGAGTAACGAAGCTGTGTGTAGGTTGTCCCGTCCACCCGAATGTCCTGATGACTGCATCCCACTGCCGTGCAGCGAAACAGCCTCCCACCCTCCCTTGTAAGAGGGTGTTAATCTAACAAGAGAAGGAAATAAAACTCTGAGATAAAAATCTGCCATCTCAACTTACACAGTTAAAGTAAATTTTCTCCAAGGCTTTTTTTTTCCCCCCTGAAATTTGGAACACTTTCTAATCATTGAAAAGCACCTATCCTTTGTAGTTTCAGACAGAGTAATCTATCTCCAGAATGTAACCTGTATTTGCGAACAACATGATGATTATGAAAAATCCTGGGGAATAAATATATACATATATGCAGCGCATGAAAGAATGAGTGAATTCAACAAGGCTGCAAGATGTAAGGTCAATTGTATTTCTATATATTAGGAAAAAAAAGAAAAATTAAAAAATCAATACCATTTACAATAGTTTCAAAAACATCAAATACCTTAGAGTAAAACTAAGTAAATGTGTGTAAAGACTTCTACACTGAAAACTACAAAACATTGCTGGGAGGCATGAGAGAAGAGCTACGTAAATGGAGGGCTGTACTGCGGATTGAGAGATTCAATGTAGTTAAGATGCCCCCTTTCCCTAAAATGATTGATGAATTCTGTGCCATCCTAGTCAAAGTTTAGACAAGTTGATTGTAAAGTTTTATGTGGAAATGCAAAGGACCTAGAAAAACCAAATCAATTTTGAAAAAGAACAAAGCTGGAAGATTGCATTGCCTGATTTTCAAGACTTCCTATAAAGCTACCGTAATCAAGACAGTTTGGTATTGCAAAAGGATAGACACATAGATCAATGGGATAGAACAGACAGTACAGAAATAGACCCACACATACATGGTCAGTTGATTTTTGACAAAGGTGCAAAGGCAATTCAATGGAGAAAGGATAGTCTTTTCAACAAATCATAATGGAACAGTTAGACATCATATGCAAAAAACATGAACCTCTCGACCCATACCTTGGACCATGTACAAAAATTAACTCAAAATGAATTATAGGCCAAAGTTTAGATTCTAAAACTGTAAAGCTTCCAGAAGAAAAAAGAGAAAGTTTTTGTGACTTTGGAACAAGCAAAGATTTCTTAGATACCAAAAGGCCAATCCGCAAGAGAAAAAAAATGTATTTCAGACTTGATCAAAATTTTAAAATTCTGTTCTTCCAAAGATACCATTAAGACAATGGAAAGACACAGACTGGGAGGGAACTTTTGCAAAGCATATGTCTAATAAAGGACTTATATCCAGGATATATGAAGAACTCTTAAAACTCAATAATATGAAAACAACGCAGTTAAAAATGGGCAAGAGATTTGCATAGACACTTTGTAGGATGTACAGATGGCGGCAAAGCACATGAAAGAAGTTCAACCTCATTATCAGGGAAATGAAACTAAAAGCCACAATGAGGTACTAGTAAACACCTGTTAGAATGCCTTCAAAACAAAAACAAACAGGGACTTCCCTGGTGGTCCAGTGGTTAAGACTCCACGCTCCCAGTGCAGGGGACCCAGGTTCGATCCCTGGTCCGGGAACTAGATCCCGCATGACGAAACTAAGAGCCCACATGCCACAATGAAGATCCTGTGTGCCGCCACTAAGACCTGGTGCAGCCAAATAAATAAATAAATAGATATATAAATATATAAAACAAAAAAACCAAAAAACCTGATAATACCAACTCTCATACCTTGCTGGTGGGAAGGCAGAATGGCACAGCCGTTTTGGAAAGAGGTTTGGCAGTTTCTTATAAATCTACCCTTTAAAACAATTTTAAATCTATACTTACAATATGACCCAGCAATCCCACTTCTAGGTATTTACCTAAGAGATTGAAAAGTTATGTTTACAGTGGCTTTATTCATGATTTCCAATAGCTGAAAACCCAAATGGCATTCGTTCAACTGGTGAATGAATCAACACCTTTGCTGGAATAGTACCGAGCAATAAAAACAGACTGATACAATGTGGCGAAATCTCACATGCATTCTGTGAGCGCAAAGAAGCCGGAGACTCGACAGGCTATGTACTGCCTGATTCCATTTATCTGACATTCTGGAAAAGGTAAAACTAATGGAAAGAAAACAGATCAGTCGTTGCTGGGCATTAGATGTGGAGGTGAGTTGGCCAAGAAGGGCACACGGGAACTTTTGGGGGTGATGGAAATTTTCTATATTTTGATTATGGTTGTGGTCACACAACCCTGTTTGTCAGAACCTATAGACCTGTGCACTTTTGAGCAGTTACTTCTCAAAGGAAGATCCCCGGATGGCCAATAAACATGTGGAAAGGTGCTGGACATCTCACTCATCAGGGAATACAAATGAAAACCACCATGAGATACCACCTATTAGAATGGCTCAAATGAGAAAGACTGCCAACATCAAATATTGGTGAGATTGTGGAGTATTACATACATTCAGTGGTACAACCTCTTTGGAGACCTGTTTGGCACTTTTTATGAAATTGAACATCTACAGTATGATCCAGCAATTCCAGTACCTTAGAAGAAAATACACATTCATGAAAAGACTTGTGCAGGAATGTTCATATAAAGCCCCAAACTGGAAACAGCCCAAATACCTATCATCTGAAAAATGGGTAAACAAATTGTTATCACAATGGAATACCACTGAGCAATACAAAGAGTGAACTACTGATACAACCATATGGATGGATCTAGAAAACAAAAGAAGTACAAACCAATCTATGGTGGTAAAGTGGCTTCTCGAGGGCAGGGAGGGGACGTGACTGGGAAGAGCAAGGAAGCTGCCTCGGTGATGGAAAAGAACTAAATGCTGACTGGGGCTATGATCACATGGGCATAGGTAGTTGTTAAAACTCGTCAAACAGATTAAGGTCTCTACATTTTATTGTATGGCAGTTGTACTTTAATGGAAGCATCTTAAAATCTCACTTATGTAGACATTTTGTTGAGTCCTGACTTTTTTTAGCTGTCCCTTCTGTTTGGTTATCATTACGTGCACTTTGCATAACCCACGTTTCTATTTGGTACATGTCGTTGATGTTATCCAGTATTCTCCTGGAGTTAAGAGGGAAGGCTCAACTTCTGATTGATTGCTTTGACATGTCTCAAAGCTTCAGAATATCAAAGGGACAGATAAGTAACCTGTGTTTTTGACCCTGGGTCCCATAGGACCTGCCTTTATTTACCCATTCACCATTTATAGAACCTCATTGTTGCAAAGAACTTGAAGACTTTCCATGTGCCTTAATCATCGGGGCACCCCCTTCTAGAAGGAAATGTGGCTGGAATCCCAGCCTTATGGATTGAGCTGGATGTGGGGATGGGGATTGGAAAAGAAGCTCTTGCTCCAGCTCCTTTTAAACCCCAGGGTCCTTGCTTTTCTCTCTAGACTCTCCATGAGCCGTGTCGTCCATGGGCACGGCTTCAAGCTTCAACCATCACCACTCTTTTGATGATTCCCAAGGTATCTGCAGCTCACACTTCTCTTCTGAGTTGAAGCTAGTAAAGATCTAGATGTCTACTCTGAATTGCTCTCTCTCGTTTACTCACAAATGTGCTGTTGTTCCCACTTCCTGTAAAGTTTCTCTCAGACCTTTCCTGCTACTATTTTCTCTTTCCACTTCCCTTCCCATCTTCTCCTTGACCATAGAAGTCGGGCCTCTGCCTCCCCACCCATTCACTAGAACCTTCTCATTTTAGGATTCACCGAGAACGCTACGTGACCAAATCCCAAGGCCAGTTTCCAGCCCTCATCCTTCCTGGCTTCTCTGCAACATTTGTTGATGTTAATTGTCCCTTTTTTTCCTCGAAGAAAAACCGTCCTCTCCCCTGGTCTGGGACACCGTCCTCTCTCCTGCTCACCGCACAGACCCTGCCTTTTTCCTGGCTCCCCTTTGAGATTCCAGGGCCTCCGTGTGTGTCCTTGGCCCTCTTTTCTCTTGTAAGAGGACTCTGGCTTAAAAGAAACCGTTTCTTTCTCGCGGTTTCAGTTTCCATTTGTACACCCATGACGCCGCATCTGTATCTTTAGGCCCCGCCTCCCTCCTGAGTTTCACATCTGTGTTTCATTGCGTACTGAACGTTTCACACTCACTGTCCAAACCAAACTCATCAATCCCCCAGCTACTGTTCCCTCGGGTTCTGGGTGTCCCCTGAGACCAGTGGCCCAGGCCCACCGCTGCTTGGTGCCTTTGGTGCTCTCTGGAGTCTGTGGATGAACATCTGTAAGTTCTGCCTGTTCTTCTTTGTGTTCCTCCCCCACTTCCGTCTTCTCCATCCCTCCCACCACTGCCCCAGAGTGGGCCCCCATGACCCCCTGACCTGTTCCTGGGTCTCCCTGCCTTCTCCCCCCCTTCCCTACAACCCACTTCTGCTTTCAGTTCCCCCCACTCCGCAAGGTAAAGCCTCAGCTCCTTAGAATGACAATGAAGCCCTTGGTCCGCGCAGTGCCTGCCCCGTCTGTCCCTGCGTGATCTGTCCCTGCGTGATCTGTCCCTGCGTGATTTCAGTTAGGGTTAGGGTTAGCACCTGTGAGATTCAGTTACATTTTCCCTCCTGTGTTATCCTTGTCCCCCGGCAGAATGGGTTGTTCCCTGCTTTGGGTTTGTGCGGCACTTCACATATTTCTTTATTAGTAATTCGTGAGTGTGTATACACACACACTGGGGACAGTACTGGATCTCTCACTCGTGTGTCCTGGGCCCAGACACAGGGCCTCATACCCAGAGGGGCTCACATAGGGTTATTGAAGTCCACCTGGGCAGCCTGGTGGAAGCGCCTGCCTCCCCCTCCCTGGAAAGGCTCCACTCTCCCACACTCCGGGCTCTCCCAGATGCCCCAAGGGATGCAGAGCTGGTGCTGCATTTTCCTGTCTGAGTGTCTGTGCTCTGGCCACAGGAGCCCTCCGAGTCACCCACCATCTCTTCTGACGACCAGGAGGGACCACTCTGGGATCTGGAAGCTTTCCAGCGTTGATGCTAAGAAGAGGGATTGCCTCTTCCATGTCACGTCCCAAGGGGTCCCGGCGATCGGACTCTCCCAGGCTTCCCTTCCTGGGGAGGGGTGGGGAGGAGGATGGGGAGAAACCCACTCACTGCCTGGAGTCCTTCCACAGGAGATGGAAAGGCTGTCTCCTCACAGGGGAGTTGTCTTCCTCGCCAAGTGCAGGTGCTGTGTCTGGGCTGCTGATGCTGATTAGAGATGGCACAACAGGCCCACGTCGTGTCTGCTCCTTCTCACTCCTGGCAGGGCCGTGGGTGGGCCGTGGTCTCTCTTCTGGCCTTAAATGAAGTGGCACTTGGAGCCAGAGAAGAGGCTCTATTCTAGCCCGGTCCTACCCCACTGACACAGAAAGCCAGGGTGGCGGCAGGGATGGGCCGGGGATCGCGGCCCCGGTAGTGGTGGAGCGGGCGTTTTTCATTGATGCCTTTAATAATTACTGTTTAAGCAACAGAAGGCAGAGTGAGATTGTGTCAAAGGCAGATCAGAGCCACGTGAGTTTGGAGGTTGGCTCAGAAATCTGCCTCCCCTCCTCGCTAGGTGGCTGTTATTTCGATGTATTTTTTATTTTATTTTCCCTCCCTTTCATTTTTGAGTGTGGCAGTCTTTTCCCTAAAGGGAGTGCAGGAGGAAGGTGCTATGTGAAATATTCTCATAGTTATTATTTGCCTGCGGCCAACGCAAGTTTCTCAGTAAATCAAAATATGCATTTCAGCGAAGTTTAAACCTGCCAGGCTGAGCAGCTGCGGGTGACAGAGGCAGAGCGGAGGTGACCGCTAGGAGGCTGGTGCCGTCTGAGCCGGGACTCGGCCTTGCTGTCCCTGGGGTTGGAAGAGGAAGTGGAGACATCAATTTTAGGCCTCAATATTTAAATATTTCTGATTCGTCTGTACTAATTGCTTTGCAGTTTGTTTGCTTTTTAAAAATCCAGTGTGTGGTTTCCACTGTGTCCTTGAGTTGGTGAAACAGTAAGAGTTACGGGCTGTCCTGGCCCGAGTAGCAGCGTCAACATTCACTACTTGCTGAGTTGCCAGACATCTGGGCCCTGGGACGCAGGAGGGGACACAGTCCCTGACCTCTGGGAACGCTCGCTGGGAAGAGAAGAGACAGGACAGACCAACTGGCAGCCTCAGCTGCTGCACCCTCCCCCTCCTGGCCGCCCGCCTCCCTTGGTCCCCGGGTTCGTGGGAGGGGCGCAGAAGTTTTGAAGGGCGAGAGTGGGACGCTGCAGCTTATTAATTCAGGAACTCGGGCGAGGCCTGCCGTGGGGTGAGCTTCGAATGAAGGCCAGGCAGGAGTCCTGGGCTTTGTCCAAACTGCCGCTCGGTGACCTTCCGGAGCTGGGGCACCTCCCGGGGCTCATGTGACTCTTGCCAGGTAGCGAGCTGGCATGGTTCCCTGGGTTGCTGGTCCCTTCCCTGCGAGACACCGAAGGCTCTGGGAGAGGGAGCAGCGGGTACTGGGCCAGCCTGACAGGGAGGACGGGCAGCCACCCCGGCGGCCAGAGCCACCCAGCCGGAGACTGTGGCCGTGACTTCTGAGCGAGAGAGCCAGCCTGCCTGCCTGCCCTCTGCGCTTGCCCCCAAACAGAAGCCAGCGCGGTCCTTCGGAAGCCCAGCTGAGATCCCATCACGCTTGTGGTGAAATCTAGAGCCCGCCCGTGACCTCCGGGCCTCGGGTGGTCTGGCTTCAGCTCCTGTGTTCTTGATGGCTGCGTACTTGTGTTCCTTCTGCCTGGAACCCCAGACAGTTCTCACCACGCCTCCTCTCCTCAGCTCTGCTCAGATGCCCCGTTCACACGGCTCCCCTTGTCACTCCATCGAAGAGCACCCCTCATCCTGTGTGCCTGCTGGTTTTCTTCATGGCGCCTCAGCTGCCTGACACGCACCACCTCCTTGTGTCTTATCCGTCTCCCTGGAGATAAGGCACAGGAAGGGGTTTTTAATGCCCCACCTCCACTGTGGCCCCTGGCCTTCTGAGCCTGGCAGAGTGGGTGCCTGGCATCTATGGAGGACTCCCAGCCGCTCTCCATGCTGCGCAGGTGGATGGCCGGGGCTTTTGTCTTTTTTTTTTTTTTAAGTAATTAATTAATTTTTGGCTGCGTTGGGTCTTCGTTGCTGCACGTGGGCTTTCTCTAGTTGCAGTGAGCGGGGGCTACTCTTTGTTGCTGTGCGCAGGCTTCTCATTGCGGTGGCTTCTCTTGTTGTGGAGCACGGGCTCTAGGCGCATGGGCTTCAGTGGTTGTGGCGCGTGGGCTCAGTAGTTGAGGCACATGGACTCAGTGGTTGTGGCGTGTGGGCTCAGTAGTTGTGGCTCGCAGGCTTCAGTAGTTGTGGCTTGCGGGCTCTAGAGTGCAGGCTCAGTAGTTGTGGCGCACGGGCTCCGCGGCGTGTGGGATCTTCCTGGACCAGAGCTCGAACCCGTGCTGCCTGCACTGGCAGGTGGATTCCTAACCACTGCACCACCAGGGAAGTCCCGGGGCTTCTGTCTTGCTCCCACCATGCAGCCCTTTTACCCACAGCTTATCTGTTTCCTGGCACACAGGACACTCTTTGCTGCTCACTGCAGATGCTAAGCTAGAGTATTCAAGAAGCAGATTGAAAGTTCATTGCGTTTTCCCCAAGAAAAGGTTTTTGTGTCAGCGAATTGGCAACTTGCTCACCTCCTGATTCTCCCCATAAATTCAAGCCTCTTCGGACAGTGGTCCTGTCACCCTTCTCCGGGTTTGGCACAGTCCGAGTTCATAATTGTGAACCAAAGTCTGTATCCATTTTATTTTCTTGGAGTGGAGTTGGGAAGGTGGACATAAAAATTTTAAAAATACGCTTTGATTCAACTTTCATAAAAATACTATTCACGAGGCATTGTGTACGATGTTGTGAGACCAGACTCTACAGATAGCTGGGAATCTGCCCTGAGATGCTCCTTGCTTCGTCCTCCCAGCACTACTTAGTGGGACAGTCTTTGCCAGGCTCCTGAATGTGCAATTTTTCACCAGGAGTTGTTATTGGCAGGTGAGCGTGAAGTATTAATTTAGCCAGATTCTAGCATCTTCAGAATCACACATGAGTATTGAGAAATCATTGCTGAAACTGCTCGATCAATTTAAATTTAATTAAAAGGCATCGAATCAAAGAATAACATGGTGAAGTACAGTAATAACCACAAGCATCCTGGTCATTTTACGTCATAATCCCTTTTCTGTTTTTTCAGTGGAGGCAGGTAGGATTAAGCAGGCTGACTTGCACGTTCTCTTTTACTCTCCAGGAGAATGAGGATTTCCTTGCCTTAAGGGAAAAAGTTTGTCTGCTTTGGTCGTCCGAAGTATTATATGTGGGCTTTTAATAATTTAGATGAAAGGGTGCATGAAGTAAAGTCACCTCATATTCTTTATTTGGATAGAGTATTGTTGAATTAATGCAAAATACGTGTGAAAGGTCAGTTTTGCCTCCCTGTTCCAGCTGCATTTGGAAGAGAAATACGACTAACTCTTCTTTCTAAGCAAAAATCATAGAAATGCTGCTGGCCCCTTGGGGCGGGTCGGGAACAGCCATCATCTGGAAATTCATAGCCAGAAAGGGCCCGCCTCGGGGCTGCTGGGCCCCGGAGCCTCTCCAACAGGGGTGCAGTTCCCAGGTGAGCGGGGTCTCCACCCTGAGGTGGGGCCCTAGAGCAGACCCCTGGGCTGGCAGAGCTGCAGTTGTGTGTGAGGGGGAGAGAACGCGGGGGTAGAGAAGGCTCTAGTCTTCCTAGGAGCTGGTGCGGCTGTGGAGCTGTTTGTTTGTAATGTGAGTCTAAGCGCAGCAGGTGAGGTGGCCCACCAGAGGCAGCCCTGTGACAGGTGAGGCCTGGGTGCACCCACCTGCCTCCCTGGGCTGACCTCAGATCGTGAGTGTGACCCGGGTGAAATTAATCCGTGTGCACGAAAAGACTTGTGAAAACCTCCCCTAAGTGAGCTTTCCAGGTCTGGTTCTTTCGGGCTCAGCTCTCAGAGGGGATGGCGGCTTTTGGGTTTCCTCCCTCCCGTGTTACCGTAATGCCAAGGAAGGTTTCCTGCATCTGCTCTACTCTTCACCCTGAGGGCGGCCCAGCCTGTTTCGAGCTCTGAGCAGCCAACCCCCTCCCGCTCACCGGTCCCCGAGTCGGTAGGCCTTTCACGATGCGCCATCGTGGGGTCTGCAGCCGTCCCTTTTCTGCTCTTGGCTTTATCTGTATCGTGACTGGGCCTTGGGGTCCGGGCACACCCCCTCACTGCCCTTGTGGAGCAGATGTGCTGAAGCAGTGTTACCTTTTTTGGGCCCAGGTGGCTGCTCAGGGATCGAAGGGACACTTTGTGTATCTTTTTCTGCTGGGTCATCATTAAAGTTCACAATCCAGGTGATTCCAAAGCCGCCAAGGGCTTTACCTAGGTGACCTGCTGGGAAAGAAGAGAAGGGTTGTCATCTCAACACACCAATATGGTAACCTTTTTTCTTCTTTTTTCCCCAGTTATCTTCCAGCTTCTGCGTGGGTAGAGTCACCTGGGTGGCCCAAAACTACCCGTGTGTCTCTTCTGAGCCAGGCTGCAGCATAACTTTGCAGGGTTAGCCCTCTCTACTGAAATGTTTCTGCTCTATTTGAGGCTTACAAGATGAAGCCAGTTATATATATATATATATATATATATATATATATATATATATATATATTTTTTTTTTTTTTTTTGGAAGTGGGGAGAAATGCTAGTCTTGTTTCTTTTCTTTTTTTTCATTATTCAGTTTCTTATTTATTTATTTATATTTCCCCCCACTTTATTTATTTATCACATCTTTATTGGCGTATAATTGCTTTACAATGGTGTGTTAGTTTCTGCTTTATAACAAAGTGAATCAGCTATACATATACATATATCCTCATATCTCCTCCCTCTTGCGTCTCCCTCCCTATTTATTTATTTTTAAATTGAAGTATAGTTGATTTACAACGTGTTTCAGGTGTATAGCACAGTGATTCAGTTATATATCCATCTATCTATGTATCTATGTATCTATCCTTTTTCAGATTCTTTTCCCTTATAGGTTAGCTGGTCTTGTTTCTTGAAGGGAAAATGCTAAAATGACTTGATGTGATGTTTGGAAACAGCTCTCTGCTTACCTTGTGTCCCTCCAGCAGGTCACGATTTGGGAAGGCCACCATGTCCTCATGGTCCATCTTTGTCTTCTGTGTTTGCAGAGCGCAGCGAACAGGGTCAGGAACCCACGCTGACTCTTTAATGGGGAAGTATTTAAAAGCTGGAGCTGTGCTCGCCTGTCGCCTAGCAGGTCTCTGCATGGGACCCCGTGGTTGCTGGGTCCGGGGTGCTTTGGGCCTGGTCCCGAGGCCGCCAGCCCTTCCGGCGCCAGCACCTCTTGCTGGGCTTCCGGCAGCTCGGAGCCTTCTGCTCGGAGAGCTTTGTTTGTCATTGCTCGACAGCCAGGAAACTGAAGTGGCGGGCGAGGCACGGACCTGAAAGGGGGCTGCGTGTCCCCATTGCCGTCCTCCAGGTTGTCATCCTAAATTGCTGTACACCTGCTAATGAGGTGATGAGGCATCACCTTGCATTTGGAGCAGCTGCGTTAATTACATCCTCACAGCCATCCCCTGTGCCCACCACTCCTGGCAGCTTCCTTTGCTTTAAATTAATAGACCAAATTAGAGGGAAATGGGGAGGGTGTCCCTGGAGGCCAGATGCCCTCTGCTTCTCGGACGCAGATGATGACTTTTGCTCAGGACCAGGAAGTGCAGTCTATAAGGTGGTCCCTGGAGGGCGTTTGGGCACCCAGGACGCTGCATGAATGAAGGTGGCTCCTTTGAGCTGAGAGGGCCCTGCCTGTGCTCATTTTCTTTGGCACCTCGTGCCCTCATGGGTGACGGGGAGGAGGGGCTGAGCGATTGTCCCACCTGCTGGCAATTATCGTCCATCCAGAAAATAGGACCTTAGTGACACACCTGAAAGCCTGGAAACAAAGCTCATCTGCAGAGTCTTTGCATGTGTTTTATCATCTCTAAATACCCCGAAAGGTAGACCAACAGGGGGCAGGTGGCCCCCCTGCCCAAGGGCAGAGCAGGTCCAGGACCCAGAGCCCTCCTACCAGGCCCCTCCCTTTACCGCATCCCTGCCTCCGGCTGCAAGGACAGGCAGCCGAGTCTGTGGCTTGAGCTGCGGAGGGCAGTTAACTTCCCTAAGCTATTTTCATCATCTGAAAAATGGGAACACCGAGCCTGCCTCTTGGGTCTGCTGTGAAACGTCAACCCACAAACTTCATTACTTCTCTCTGCTTCCGTGCCTGCTGTCTGCTTCCTGCCCTGTGCCCAGCCTCAAGCTTATTCCTGGCACACGCTAGGTGCCTGGTACATATTTGCTGAGCAAGTGAAAGTGACAGTGATTTGCACAGTGGCAGCTAAGGACACCCCACCCCTTGTCTTCCTGAATCCCTGCCCCCTTGCCTCCCCTCCCCTGCCCTCCACTGTAGCTGTAGGGCGAGAGGTGATGGCCAGGGTGTTAGGATCCCTCAGTTGGTGGGTGGCCTGGCGGGGTGAGCAGTACGAGCCTGGTTTGAGAAGCGTAGAAAGGCTTTGCCTCCTTACTTTTTCACCTCAGTTGCTTGGGTTTCATCTGGATTAGCAAGTTTTTTAGGAGCCTCCCAGGAAGTCACACACTCTTGAGTTCATTGGCTTGGGTAGCCATAACCCTGAAGGTCAAGTCCTTTCCGATTGGCTGCTTCAGGATGCTTCGCAGGCCAGCGGGGTAAGCGGCGGTGGTGTCCCCGTTTGTTTCTGAATAAGACATTATTCCCAAGAAGTCAGCAAGTGTGAAAATGTGTGTTATCTTGCTAATGGGACACTAATGAAATATTAAAGTGCATCTCTCTTCCTGTCAGTTTCCTGGGAGCCACTCAATCCTCTTGATTCTAGTCTATCTTTACATAAAGAGCCCCAGGGAATTAACATTTCTTACACTTTTGAAAATAACCTTGGTATTTCTGCTGCCGCAGTGGAGAAGTTCGTAATTTCCACTTGGTGACCGGCTGGGTTGAGGCGCTCTCCCTCTGCAGGGGGTGCCCTACCTGGGGGGGGTCCCTTTGGTCGGTCCTCCCAGCACCTGTCCCCCTGGCTGACACCTTCTCCCAGCTCCCTTGTGGTCCCCACTATCTCCCTCTCAGCAGAAGACTTGACCCCAGCACGCAGGGGATACTCTGTTGTAGCCACTCTGGGCTGAGCCAGGCCACTGCCAGTCGCCATGCATGGGTCACAGAATCCTCCCCACTACCCGGTCAGGCAGCTGGGGAGGCGTTTCTGTGCCCACTTTGCAGGGAAGGCAGCTTGGGCTCCGTGAGATTAAGTGGCCTGCCCAAAGGTACCCCGCTGGTAGGTCAGAGGCAGGATTTGAACCCAGCCCACGCCCCGTAATGCCAGCGCTGGGCTGCTTTCCCCAGCGCCCCCGTCTGGCTACAGGTGTGACCTACCCAGGTTGCCGTCAATGTGCCATGACCTTGAGTGAGTCACGTTCTATGCTTCAGTTCCCCCTCTCTGAAAGGACCTAAGTGCCATCCTTCCTTCTCTATGTGTGAGTGTTCCTGGGGACAGAGGCCATGGAGGAGGGGTTGGACTTCTGGGGCCAGTTTCTCCCCCTGGCCTCTAGATCGGAGCCCTCATCTTTGCTCTGGCCACCACATCCTCTGGCTCAGATGCTTGGGGAGGTTGAGTCCCCTGCGCCCCCACCTGCGAGTCCCACACAGCTGGACACCGGCTCTGTCAGGTTCTCAGTGCTCTGCTGGGGAGCCTGCGGGTCCCCCCAGAGCCACTTGCCTTTGGGGTTCCCCACACCCCCATCCGTGTTGGGGTGCCCTCCCCAGCACAGTGCCATCATGGCAAGGGAGGCATTCTGCTCCTGGTGGCCGGCACCCTGCTTGATCCCCGGGAATTTTTGGCCAGGTGCTGGCCCCTGCCTAGAGTTCCTTGCTCCTCCCTCACCCCACTTAGCTTCTTCCAGCAGAGACTCAGGTCAGCTTCTTCCTGGAAGCTTCCACTAACTGTTTCCTACCCTGAATGCTGGTCTTTCTCTTCCTGAGTGTTTTTAAGTTGCTTTATGGATGAGCATTTCTGTGTGAGCCCCTCAAACTGTGCTGTGCTGGGCTCTGCGCTCCATGCTGGAGACCAAGCTGAGGAACGGGCAGAGGAGAGAGATGTGGGGAGGGGACCAGGAGAGACTCGCAGAGGAGGTGGCATGGATTTCGGTTCTGAAGGCAGAGTAGGATGTTTGAGAGGTAAAGAGGGGGCCCTTCCTAGGGGAAGGAATAGCACAAATGCAGGCATGGGAGCAGGCAAGGATGGATTTGGAGGCAAATAAATAGTCCGTTTTGTCTGGAGCACAGGGTTCGTGTCAGCATCTTGAGAGGGGGAAAGACCCTGCACTAGGGCAAGGGTCTCTGTCAAATGGTCTAAACTGCCTTTGGGGGTGCTGAGCATAATCACAATTGATTATTTCTGAGGGATTCTGGTTGCTGCCATCCTCCCCCAGTTGAATGTAGGTTGCAAGAAGGCAGGGCTTTTTCACTCTTGTGTCTCTGGTGTTAGGACAGCACCTGATATATTTAACAGGTACTGAGTTCTCAAGTAAATGAATGTGCACTTGAATTAAGGCAGAGCAATTCACACACACAGCTACTAGCTAGGATGGCCTAGCTAGTGGCCATCCATGGCCATTTATTGTTGCCTCTGGCCAGTGGTACTAGTTGTAGGCCGCATGGGGTGCTGTCTGTCTCTTCTCAGCGCCTGGTCCCAGGCAGACCCATAGGGAGGGTGGCACAGGTGCATGGTTGGGTCACAGACCTTTCCCTCTTTGAGATGCAGCCTGCTTCGGCCTGGCTTGCGGAAGTCGGGGCTTTTAGTTCAGCAGGTCTGAGGAAACGGGGAGCCCCTGTTAGCCAGGGAGGTGCCAGGAGCCACCAACTCTGGGGCCAGTGTTCTGCTGCTTTCTCTCCCCTCCTCAGGAACACATTCTTGTCTCCATCTCACCAGCTTTTTTTTTTTGAAGAAAAATGAAGTCTTATTTATTTTTAAAACCAAACCACTAGGAAAATGTATCACAGTCTTGAAACAGCAAACAGACAGGCTATATTATCAAGTAATAAGTTGGTAAAAACGCAACAAGGTCTTCAATAAAACGATAAGGTGCCTGAACTGGGGCAAGAACAACGCATGTCGCACAAGTGGTATTTGGTAACGGGGGGCTGTCCCGTTTTTTGCTCTAAAGGAGTCACAGCTCGCCCCTGAGTTGCTGACTTTTTCTCCTTTGACCTTCGTGTTGCCAAGGGATTGTTTCAACAGAGCTCTGTTATTACAGGGGGCAAAGTAAGCAATACTGGGTTTAGGCTTTCATTCTGTTTTGTTTTATGGAAACCAGATTTTTCCAAAGCCAGTACTTCATAACTCTCTTAATTAAGCAGCTAACAATTCCTCTTTTGCTGTTCATTCCTGAATACTAGCATACAGCACAGTCAAAATCCCCTTTCCCTTCAAGGGTGAGTGTCACTGCAAGATTGTCTTGTCACTCCGCTGACTCTGCTGCAGACAGCCTCAGGGCTCATCATGGCTGCCAGTTAGAGGGGAGGTTTTTCTTCCCCTACCAGTGTGATAGCGCTTCTTATATTTTTTCAGGGTCTCCAGGCTGAAAGGTGTCATGTGTGAGAATTTTAAGAAATGCACATGCACATTTTGACAGCCAGAAATGAATATCCGCAAGGACCCTTTCAAAGTTTTTATCCAAACTACCTCTCCCAACTCTACATCTTAAAGTAACTTCATGCCCTTGTATATAAAACAAAACCAAGCAAAACAAATCCCCAGAAGCCCCCTTTCCCCTTCTAAATTAGTGACCTCATGGATTTTGTTTTATTTCCGGTTTATGGAACATGTTGTGGCGGTCCTTCTGGTAAACAGGAGGTTGGCAACAAACAGAAACACCTCTCCTCACACTCCACCAGATCATAAGCAGGTCAGATGAACCTGCCAGCCTGTTGGTATCTGTGTACTAAGAGAATCTGGTACCTTGGAGGGCTCTGGTTTGGTACAAGGGAGACTCCCTGTTGCCGGGATAAGCCCTGGCCACATGAAATTCAGGCTCACAGAAACTCTCCTGTGCTATCTCTGACCCAAATTTTAGCACCAGTTTTTTTCACTTTCTAGGATTCACACACAAAGAACCAGTGTCCAGAGGCAAGTGACATAGGCCTTAAACTTGCTGCCATCCTTAATTTCCTCATTCATAAACTTTCCTTAGAAAACCCAAATCCCCGTTCCTCTTTTTAAATAGATTCCTGCCTTCAGCCCCGATGGCCAATAGCAGGCAGCTATTTCCCAGTGGACGAGAGAGACTCCTTCCTCTTCTTGGTCTTCGTTGGGGTGAGGTTCATGTGGTCATCCACACACTTGGTCACGCAACTCTCCAGCTGCCGCTTCACCTGAAGCTCTTTACTCCCCGCATCCGTTGAATCTCTGGCTTTGTCGTTGCAGTGTATAGTGCACCGGGCCAGGCGGTCCTGGAACTTCTCCAACTCGCAGGTCCCCAGGGCCTGGGCTTGAGCCAGAGGTGCATGGCAGTGCTCAGTGCACTGGTTTACTTGCTGCATGGACGCCTGGCTGTCCTCACAGCAGCCGGTGCTGCACCGGAACGTGAGGCCCTGCATTTTCCGGATGTTCTCTCTCCACACTCTTCGCCACAGAGTCCACCGCCTCCTGCACCCGGGGCTGCTGCAGCTCTGCCATGGCGACCCTGCGCAGCTCCCTGCCGCGCCGGCGCCCACATGCTCACCAGCTTTTCATCTTAATTTACGAGCCTGCTGTAGCACCAATGAAGACATACTGTACTGCCTGGGAAAAAAAACACAGCAGAATTCTAATTCTGTACGATTCAAAGGCACGCCTTTGGCTGGAGCTGCTTCAGAAATAAGAAAAGCAGGAGACACAGCCCTGCTTGGGCTTGCTGGACTTGTCAGGGAGCCTCGTCCTGGCTGTCTCCTATTGGCCTTGGGCTTAATTAAGCCTTCTGATTTATTTTTCAATTAACTATTTTTTGAAAAAAGAAAAGCTGCCTTAATGGAAGCTTGTAAAATCCAGGAGCTTTGGATTCCTCTACTTTGTCAGGCAAAAGTGGATTCATTTAGGTAGTTTTATCCAAAAAAATGCACATATTTATGAGGGTTTCAAAAATTAGATTTTTTCACTCCTTTTACTCCAGGAACCTAAAAACCAAACTTGGAAGATAATTTTTGTAGTGGGGTCTGTGCATTCACTCAACTAAGAAATGTAGCAGTTTTCGAAGGTCTCAGAATTTCTGCATCTCCTAATTTCTTTGTCCGGTCCTCTTGGGGACTTGCTCCTGAGTTCTTTTCCTGCCCAGCCTCCTGATTTGGAGGTGTCGGTGCGACTACAGTTTGAGAAGTTTCACAAGAAGGTGAGGAGTGGCCAGAGGAGGGGGGATGGGGAGAACAGAGCTGAGTGAACCTTGCTTTTCAAGATGGGGGAGCTCAGCGCAGCCTGGATGGAGAGGGAGGGCTGGAGGAGGTGGTCTTTCTTTGCTGGAGGAAGGTCCGTGGGCAGAGCCTGGGGGCAAGAGGAGGTGGTGTGCCATGGAGGGCATGAGGGCCCACGTGGTGAATGAGCCAGGGGCAGCCGTGGGCCTCTGGCCTCCCCCCTCCAGCAGCTGTGGCCACTGGCATGGTGGGAGACGCTGGTTTGGGGAGGAGAATAGAGTCAGCGATGTTCACGGTCGCTGACAAAGCGAGCAGGCAGCCCTGCTGCTGACCAAGCCTTTCTCTGAGGTCGGGGTCTGGAGGCGGGGTGGCCCTCCGCTTTACAACCAAGAGTCTGGTTCCAGCATCATGCCACTCCCAGACTCCGTCCAGCGTGGGACCGATGCCCCCCTCCCCACCCCGGCCGGTTGCTCTCTGGTGGGTCCCTCACGCTGGGTGTGAGCAGTGGAGCCCCCAAGTCTCCAGGGCATGTCCTGTGAACGCCCTCCTGTTCCCAGGCCCAGCTGCCTCGGAGGTGACCACGCTGCCTGGGAAGGGGTCGAGAAGGGGGCCGGGGTACACGGTGTCTCTGCGTTCTTCCTCTGTGCTTTCTCCTGCCACCGGATGGGAATCCCCAGGACAGCAGAAATCTCCGGGTGTCTCCCTGGCTGGGGCTCCCCCACCTGTTAGCAGAGAGCCAGGCCTTTCCCAGGCATCACAAAGTAGAAAGCGCGTCTGTTTTCCAAGAAAGGACGCTGAGAGAGATGGCCAAATTGAGTTAGGAGTGCCAGGAATCCAGACCCACGAGTTCCTGTAAGGCCCGCCTTACCTCTGAATTACAGCTGCTTTCCGCGTTTCTGCAGGGAAACCAAGCCGCCGTCCCCGTGGCATTTACAACAGCTTGATTTACAGGCCCGCATGTTCGCTGCACACTGCACATCCATTCTCTCTCCTTCTTTAAACTTTTAAGCCTTTGCCTTATGAATGAGGCCACTGATTTTCTAGGTTCCCTGGGCTTTTATATGAGGCCTTTTTCTTTCTTCTCTGCTGGTTTCTCCATAAACATGTTCTGAACACCTACTCTGTGCAAGACCTGTGACGGGCTCCCCAGGGGTCCAGAAATGAACTTGTCAGAGCTCTGGGCCTCAAGGACTTTGCGTTCAAGGGGGGGTGCGAGGGAAGATGCCCAACGTGCAGAGACGTTGCCTACCCGGTGTCCCCGCTGAGCAACCCTGTAACGGATGCTCTCACTCTGCGCTGACGCCGTGTGAAGTGCTAGGGCCGAGTGCTGATGGCCAGGGCCGACGAGGACCCCGAGCTCACCCCGTGGGGAGGGGGCGGTGTGTCAGGGGGTAGGAGGACAGGATCACAGGCCACTCCCGCAGCCCACAGCAAAGCCCGTGTGGTCTGGTGGGTGGGTCAGGGATGGTTTCTCTGAGTGAGTGATGGCTGAGCTGAGACCTGGGGGCTGAGCAGGAGGTCGCAGGGGAAGGGGGCGGGGGAGAGGGAATTGTTCCAGGCAGGGGGAGTTGCCCCGTGAAGATGTGGCATCCAGAGAGAGCGCGGCGTGTCCGAGAAACCGCCCGAAGTCCAGAGAGAGTGCAGCGTGGAGCGAGGCGGAGGTCGGGGTGCTGGAGCTGTCTCCGCCCCAGGCGGCGCGGAGCCCAGACGGCAGTGGCCAGCGTGTGTGACGAGCCTGGGGAGACACCGGGGGGCCCAGGTCGGGCGGCTGATGCGATTTCTGTTGCTCGGAGGAAAGGCCAGGGTGGCAAGACCGTATGTGAGGAAAACTGTTCAGAGACCCTGAACTTGCTGTCATTAATCTCAGTGACAACTGGGCCAGAGTGGGAGAGAAGTGACAGATTCGAGACATTGTTAAGGAGAGGAATCTGTAGGACTTGGTCATCAGTCCGACCTGGAGGGTGAGGGCCAGAGGGGAGCCAGCACGGCTCCAGGGCTTCTGTCTTGGCCCGCTGGGCTGGAGGAGGTTGCGTTCACTGCCACGTGGGACCCCGGGGTGTACGGAAGCCTGCGGTTGGAGGCCCCTAGGAGACATCCGCAGGCAGTAGGATCTGTGAGTGTAAAGCTCAGAATCAAGGAGGGCCTGGGAAATACAGCTTCGGGAGTCAGCAGCAGCTACAGCCCGGGGAGTAGATAGAAACCCCCAAGGGGCGCAGTGGAGTGAGAGGGAAGGAGAGCCTCAGGGAGCCCCCCAGAGACACAGCATTTAAGGGGAGACAGAGGCAGAATCGCCAAGCAGTAGCAGCGAGGCCTTCTCAAGGGGGACGTTTGCACGCCCTCGTTGGTGCAGGACAATGGCAGGACCTCAGAGACCCTGGGGCCCTGGGAGAAGACGCGGGTCACTGGACCAGTTGGACCAGCAGGACCGCAGCAGAGAAGGAGGGAGGAGCTCGGCCTGCCTGGTACCTAGGTTGGTGGGGCTGCGTCAGACCCAGCACCTGGGGGCCCAGACCCCCTGAGCCCCTGGGCCCTGCTCGCCTGTCTCTAACTTTCCTGCTGTGGCGAACGCCTTCCCAGCTCCTCTTTGCAAAGAATTATGCAGTTCTTCTTGACTGGAGCTCATGGAGCAGCCCTGACGCCGAAGAGAGAAAACATGTTTGAGGAAGAGGAGCCTTTCCCGCAGTCCTGAACCGGCCGCTTCTGGACGAGAAGACTGCTTTTTTAATCTAAAAGAACTTTACATTTACGCTTGACTGAAGCACAGGCCACTTTTGTCCTGGAAGCCAGTGGGAAGCCGGGGTTTGGGTAATCTATGCGAGGCCCCTTAGCTGCCCTGCATCCATCATCCCAAGTGACAGAATTTACATCATTAATCATTGGTGGCAATAGAAAAGTCATTGGAATAGAATGTTGTCACAGGATAAATGTCTCCCAATTGCATATAAATGTCTCGGCTTTACTGTACTGTTTGTGCTCGAGAAATACTGTGGTGGCTTCAAAATGGTATTTATCTGGCATCAGGAAGCCATCAACACTAGCCTGTCCTGCTCACACCCTCTTCCAAGGAAGCCTGGACTCCCCCCAGGGGCCTCAGCCTGGGGCCACCGCACACCTGGATTTGGGCAAAGGGAGGGATGCTGCCGGCTCCCGGGTGCTTTAGGGTGGCCGATGCCGTGAGGATTAGAAAACGGTCCAGCCCAGTCATCCCGCCGTGACACACTGGTTGTCGTCCCATGGCTAGAGGGATTTGCACCTTCCCTCTCCATGGCCACAGACCCTTTGATGTAGGGGAGAAAAGGATGTGAACCTGGCCGGGTTGCAAGGCCAGAGGGCCAGACGCTTCCAGGCGGCTTCACCGTTTCAGAAATCAGGCCCACAGCGTTTTTTTGGCTGGCGTCTCTCTGTTCCATGACCTGAAAACACGCTGTTTTTGGAAAGTGCAGATCTGCTGACACCCTTTTCTGGCGGTCTGTGTGTTTCTCTCTGGGGCGAGCCGCCCTGCCTCGGATGGGCCAGATGCTGCTGGAGAAGGCGCTGGGCTTAGGAAGCGAGGCCCTTTCTGCTGGGATTTGAAGGAATTCTTTCTGCTTGAGCCTCAGGCTCTCCGTCCACTCAGGGTTCCTGGAGCCCTGCAGGGCCCGGTGGGAGGAGTGGGCACTGCCAGAAGCGGGGTGGGCACGCCAGGGGACTGAGGCAGGGGGCTGCCTCGGGTGGAAGGGCTTGCAGGCCTGTTAAGGATGGACTCCGTGTGACCAACGAGCTGTGTTAAACCGGAGCCAGGTGTCTGAGCTGATAAGCCGGGGTAGGGCTTTGTGGAGTATATTTGGCGGGAGAAGAGGTAGCTCCCCTTTTCTGTAGGGAATTCCGTAAATCACGGCCTATCAGATATGGAAGTGATCTGAGGCCAGGTGGATCCCCGACTTTGGATGTCACAGACTGGTCAAATTTTAAAAACTTTAATTTGACCAAGTGAGGCCATTAAAAGCCAGTGGCCAGCTACTATATCATCATTTCATAAGTGGAAGAATATTCTAATACCAGCAATATAAGAGGGACATAATTTCAAGATAAAGAGTATTTCTCAAACGGAATAAATTTAGCTTTATGAAGAATTTGTTCCATTATACCTGTTTCGTTTTGTTTTTTCTTTTTGGCTCTCGTTTTTTTAAAATCGAGAGAAAAGTCTGGCAAAAATCTGTTCCTGGTCCCCGGTCCCCTCATTTCAGGTGAGAAAAAGGGGGGAAGGTGTCTGGCCAGAGCCCCACAGCCAGCAAGGCTTGTGTATCGTCCCAGCTAATTCTGGCTTCATAACAAGTCACCTCAGACTTCGCAGAATCATTTATTACTACCACGTCTCCTGGTTCTGGGGCCTGGCTGGGCCGGGTCAGGGGCTCTCACTTGGGGTCCCAGTGCTGCTGAGTCGTCCGGAGGGCCCCTCACTCCATGTCTGGAAAGATGCAAACCCCTGGGGGCAGAGCAACGGGGGGCTCCTTGGGCCTCCCTCCTTCTATGTGGTCTCCACGGCAGCTGCAGGACAGCCAGACTTCTCACGTGGGCCCTAGAGGTGCGAGTCCTGACAGGGAACCCAGGGGAAGCTGTGTTGCCTTCATGAAGTCACATAGCATCACTTCTGTGAGCTTGTATTCAAGGAGGGGGGAATTACATGCCCTTCTTGTTGGGAGAAATGCCAAAGGGTTGGCTGACATGCTCTAAAGCCACCCCATGGCTCCCAAGTTCCTCTGAGAGCCAGGTTTTAATCTGGGGTGCTGGGACCTCAGATCCCCCATCCCCTTACCTGTTCCAGGAACAAGGCTGGTGGAGGATAAAGCAGGTGGCTCTCTGGTGATGGGTGGCAGTTTCCGCTTGGTGGTCACTGCTTGCACTTCTCTGATGTAATAAATTTCATAGATAAGGTAGATTCCATCAAATAAGTATCAGTTAAGCTCTTTGATGATCATAAACGAGATGATGAATTAAAGTTAATCTAGAGAAATAACTGATAAAGAACAGAGACTTCGGGAATACAGCGTAAACTCGCAGAATTCCAAGCGCTCACTCTTATAAGAAGGCGGCCTGCAGCCCTGCTTGAGCACCTGCTGTGTGCAGGCCCAGTGGTGTGCGGAGGTGAGGGGGATGCGAGCCTGAGCCCCCGAGTGTCCGTGATCAGATTGGGGGCCTCCTCTTGTCACCCCGTCGGGACCAGAGCGTGGGCAGGGATGACAGCAGACCCTTATTAAATCCCTCTACTCAGGGGGGGCTAGCGGGCTGCTGGCTTTCAGCTCTGCAGCTCCCCGTCTGGGAGGTCTGTAAGGGCTCGCAGGGAGGTGAGGAGGAATAGCAGGCCACCCCAGAGCCACGTGGCCAGGCCCTGTGGGGACGCCCACAGCCCAGCCCCCAGCCTGTTCCAGCCGCACCGGGTGAAGCGCGGGCAGGTGGGGCAGGGAGATAGGTTTCCACCAGCCTGGGGAGGGTCCCGCGTGGTTGCTCTCCGTGGGGATGAGCTGGCCAGACAGGGGGTTAAGGGTCAGCTGGGGCAGGAAGTCCATGTCCGTCACCGTTTCCTAGTTACTGGACACCAGGTGATCCCCCCACCCTGCCCGGGTCTGGCCCAGTGTCCTGCCTCCACGGGGACCCCGGCTCCCATGAAAGCCTTCCGGGGTGTCCCTGGCCTCCGCCCCACGAGCTGTGTCTGTTCATGTGTCTCCCTGCTTGGGTGGCAGGCACCCCAGAGACCTCAGTCCTCTGAAGCCTCAGGGGGGAGCCTTCTTGTTTGCTCAGGGTGACAGGCGCCGTCCCCAGGAGGTCCTGCATAGCTGCCCCACCATGTACCCGCCCCCCGCGTCCCCTGCGACTCCTGGGAAAACAGCGGGGAAGGCTTTGAGTTTCTGCCCAGCCCGCGGCCCCTCTGAGACCTCTCTTCCACCAGCACCAGGCGAAGCGTGGGGGCCGTGAATGAGGTCCCGGGGAAGCTGGCCAGACGCCTACCCGTGGGCCTGTGGAGGGGCCAGCACCCGGGGCAGAGCAGTGGATGGACAGACACACTTAACCTTCCCCACGGACTGCCCAGAGGCCTTGTTCTTTCCCTCTGAATCACTGAGACCTGCTGGGTTGGTGGGTAATTGTTACATACTACAGCTCTTGCCAAAAGGAGGGGGAAAAACAGTTCCCCAAGGTATGGAAGTCATCAGAAACAAGGACCCCCTCCGAGGCCATCACGCAAGCTGGTCTGCAGCTTCGCAGATGAAGGGGCGACTGGGGTACGTTCCCGCATGGAAAGGAGATGGAGGCTGGCCAGGATCAGAAACGGCCCTGGGAGCACAGGCCAACCAGGCCTGGCCGAGCCCCACGACCTTGAGCAGGGCTGCTGGAGCTGAGAGTCAGGCCTGGGGCGTGGGCTCCCAGCGGCACCCGCTGCCACCCTGGCCCTCGGGAGTGCGGGGTGGTAACCGGGGGCCTGGCCTCTCCCTCCTTTGCCTCCTGGGTGTCGACGCTGCTTTTCTGATCTGGTGCCTGTGAGGAGGAAATATATATTTAGGCTCTTCTGTACTTTCCGTGGTAACAGTCGCTTTATTCCTGGTGAAGAATGAGGAAAATGGGTCAGCTGTATTTACTAAGAAGCGTGTTCCAGCTCCTTTTCCGAGGCTATTTATAAACTTTAAAAAATGTGAGCTAAGTTTTTTGCATCTTACTGGAAGCCACAGTGCCTATGAATACCCTTTCTATTACTATACCGGGAATCTAGCACTTCGGATTTGAAACAAGTCAACTGGGGCAGATAGAAATCTTGCAAACAGTGATTTTGATGCACTCTGGCAGGATGGGTTTGCCTCGTGGTCGGATTTCTCTGGGCGTTTTCTTCGTAAGACCTAGTCTAGCTTTCCTGGGTGTGGCGAGTGGACCACACAGTCTGACCCTGGCCCCACTGGGCCCTCGGGGGCTGCAGGTCCCCGGGGTGGCGGGTGCCCGAAGCCTGGGGACTTGGGGAATTTTGGAATCGCTCATCCATTCTTTGGGGCAACGGGGCCGTGGGCCTCTCCATGTCGGGCCCTGCTGGCTCGGCCCAGGGCTCACCTTCTCCCATGTCCTCCATCTCTGATGCCTCGGCCCGTGTGTTGCAGGGTCACTGGTCCACTCACATTGTGCCCCGTGTGTGCACAGAAAACGTAGCTTCTCTCCTTTTCTCCACGTGGCCTGACCTTGCTTTCGAGAGGGGAGGGCTGGGCTCCTAGATTTTAGGTCCACGCTGGGAGTGTAGTCAAATGGCTTATAGCAGCCCCTGAGGGAACCCCTCTCTGTCTGGATGTTTTGGGTCCCTGTTCAGTCTTTCCGAGCGCCCCTCCCCCGCTCCCCCCTGCCCCTTGGGGTTTGGGGAGGGGTGTGTGCTCGTGACCTGGTGGTGGCTGAGGGAGGGGTCCCTGCGCTCCACGGGTGGCTCCTTGGGTGCTGCTTGCAGAAAGGCTGGACGGATGAGCCCCAGGAGCCACTGGCCCATCTGGCCTCTGGGGAGGCAGCGCCGGAGGTGGAGCTGGTCCACTTTTATCTTCTCAGCGTTCCAAGGCCCCTTCCAAAGCGGCCTCTGCATCCTGACCATCAGAGGCCTCAGCCTTCCTGCCTTCTCCCACCGAGGCGCTGGGGCCCGCAGGTCATGGGGCACTAAGCCGCCCGCTGGGGGTGTCTGTCCACCAGGGGGCAGGTCTTGGGGGCCTCCTCCCCTCACTGCCTGAACAGCTGCGGGGGCCTTATTTCCTCTCTGTGCCCCCGCCTCCTAGGGGTATCACATCCATAATAAAGGTAATAATGATAATAAGAATTATCAACAGTCACCACTCGCTGATCACCTACTCTATGCCCAGCAGAGTTCTGTGCCCTCCTGTGTAGGGTCTGATTCCTCTTCAAGGCAAAGAGGGTTATTAGCGGATGAAACAAGTTGTTCCAAGTCAGTTGCTCAGAACAGTACCCGGCAGCCTGAGTGTGAGCTCCGGGCGGTCCGTCATCCACGATTGCTCTCCCTCTCATCCATCTACCTGCTCCGGAGCAGAAGTTCCCAAACTTTCTTGGTTCTTGGCACCCCGAGTGCCTCAGTGACTTTTTTTTTTTTTTTTATGGCGTCCCTAGGCTCAAAGAATACTTAACAGTTCCATTTATTAAGCAGTTAGATCCAAACGCCTTAATAAATATTTGTGTCCTAACAACAGCCGCTTGAAAATATCATACTCATCATTTTTTATTTCATTCTTAAATTACCCAATTACTTACTAATGGGATATGTGTGCCCATCGGGGGCTGGACAGCTTTTCAAATCCCGGAGTCAGATTGGGTGCCGCCAACCCCACTTCCTGTTCCATCCAGATTTTTTCCAGGTCCTTCCTTCTTATCTCAGCAATCACTGAAAACTCAGCTTCACAGTGACATGATGTCCTCCAAAGGCTTGTAGGCTCATCTCACGGTGAAACTGTTGTTCCAGCGGTGTCTGACAGGGCTCCGACAGATATTTAGTATTGCTTGTTTCCCACAATAACTTAAAATATCCTGTGGTCTCATGAGTTCTCGGAGGCTCTCCAGGGTGCCTGGGTGCACAGTTTGGGAACCATGTTCCTAGGGCCTTTGGCTCCTCCTTGTTACCCAGGAAGCAGATCATTGACCCTCAGGTCTCAGACTCCTGGTACCCATCTGGGGGGTGGTGCGTGCGGGAGAGATGACAAGGATCTCGTGCCCACCTCCGTCCTCCCTCTCGGCCCCTCCCCAGTCTCTCCGGACAGGAAGGGGTGTTCCCTGCTCTCCCTCCCTCTGCATTTCATTCTCCTCCTGCCTGGGCATCAGCCAAGGGGTGAGGGTGTGGAGGGGCATCTTCTCCACACTCGAGGAAGAACTCAGGCCCCGGATTCAGAAAATCCTCCCTCTGAACAAAATGCTCTCCAATCTGCAGCCACGCTGCTTACACTAACAAAAATCATGCCAGCCGTTCAGAGCTGAGAATTCCCTTTGTTGTTTCAGTGGGTACGTGTCCTCTCCTCTGCCTGAAGTACTGAAATCCGTTGCTTCAACGGGCAGGGAGCTCCCCAAACCACTCGGTTTACAAGACAGCGAGTCTGAAAAGATTTCTAAAAGGCTGTGCCCACTTTGCAAGCATCAGAGGGGGAACCAGGTGTCTGTACCTTCCTGTTCAGCAGGTGCGTATGTCTTAGGTCGATGGTAGACCAGGTGGGCAGGGCTGCATCTTATTAAACAGGTTCTTCACCCCAGGTCCTTTGTGCTATTCCTGCTCTCACACAGCCCCTCCTCTTTACCTTTACTCCCGTCTGCCTTCCCCATCTTAACCCTCCCAGGGAAGAGTTGATTACCTCCGTCTCCCCTGGGAAGATGCCCCTGCCTGCCTTGTTCCCAGACAGGCCCTTCCCTGCCGTTCCAGCTGCGGCCGCTGCACCCTCCCTCCTTCGCCTGGGTCGGTTCCAAGATCTCACCCGGCTCATTCTCACTCGGGACCTTTGCTCTTGCTGTCGCCTCCACCTGGCCTCTCTGTCTTCAGCCGCTCCCGTGCCGCCGCAGCTCATTTTGGTCTCACTTTAAATGTCGCTTCCCAAAAAGGCCGTCTGTGAGCCCCCGTCTAAAGGAGGCCCCCAGCCCCTCTGTTCAGTCCCCATGGCTCAGCCCCCGCAGAGACCCCATCTGCATCGTGCTGTTTTCTCGGCACCCAGCGCTTTCTCAGAGCAGGGAATTTTTTTAACGGAAGGGACTTTCAGGGTCGCCAACTTTGAATTTTGCCAAGTAAGACCTTGAAAAATTCCAGCGACCATATATCATCGGCATTTCATAACAGAAAAGTTGGAAGGACATAATCTCCGGATGAAGGACAGTTCTTCAGATGAAATCAGTTTGGCTTTATTGGGAACGTGTTGCATTGGCCCTTCTCTCATCTCGAGGAGGATGGATGGAAACCCTCACGACACGACATGAGTCCGTCAGTGAGCGCTTTGGGGACTCCGTGGTCACCCTCCCAAGGCCGTCCTTGTTTCGTTCTCGTGACGTTTGTCCCCTTCGCTCGGCTGTGAGCTTCTGGTGGGGGGACCACACTTTAGACTTAAGTTGCCTTTGCTGGGCTTCACATGCCCGGGTTGGTCTCTGGAAGCTTCCAGATCTGCCCAGACGCCCCCTCCTGTAGCTTCGAGCCGGCCTCACCTCCCCTTGCTCCTTGGTGACTTGTCATCATCCGTCCACACGCCTGTCCTGCTGGTGGAGAGCCGGTGCCCAGACAGGGTCCAGGGCTCCCTCCGTTTTGTTCCCCGGGGCTGGCACCCGCGTCCCTCACTGTGCCGCGCGCTGCTTCGATCCGCTGAAGACAAACCCTCAGACGGTGGTGACCGCGGACAAGTCCGTGACAGAGACCACCCTCAGGCCACAACGCAGGGTATGCGACACGGAGCTGTCTGTCTGTCTGTCTCTCCAATACGGAATTTAGTTTCTACTTCAATCCTTCCTTCCACCAGGACGCAGAAACATAATCTCATTTAATTCTGGGGTTTCTCAGTGCATTTAAAGCTGCCCCTAAACCACCACTGGGTTTGTCGGTGTGTGAGGGGCAGGTGGAGGGAGGGGTCTGGCCCTCAGTTACTGCCATTTCCTCAGGTTCCTGGCTGCCACCCCATATGGGTCACTGCTCTGCCCCCCTGTCCCCTGGCCTCTCCAGGGCCAGGTTTCCTCAGCTGCTTCTATGCCCCTCTTGGGGACTGAGGGACCCTTTTGCTGCCCCCGCCCCCCAGCAGCCCTCTCTGTTCTCTGGGGCATAGGGTGCATGCCGTTGGTACCACATAAGGAAGAAGACCCCTGCTGGGGACGATGGGCCTCTCTGGGGTCCTCGTGTCACCTGTCGCCAGGGCGGGAGCAGGTGGGACCACGCCCCACATGGCTTTGATTCTTCTGTTCTCTGTTCCACGCACCAGCCCTTGCCTGGGGCAGAGATGCCCTCAGTCTGATTCGCATAAAAGGCTACAAGGAAGCAGGGGCCAAGAGAAACCTCCATTCACACCTCCCACCTGTGAACCCGCTGCAGATAAAGGTTCTGGTCGGGGCTTTTGCGGGGAGACTTCTAGGATGTCTGAGGAAGGAGGGAGGGTGCGGGCTGAGCCCCCATAGGGAGCTTGTTCAGAGGGGGTGTGGGCCAGTACCTACTGGAGCTGTCGAGTGCTCTAGATTATTTGTTCCTTTGTGTATTTGCATTTGCTTAAAACTTTCACTTTAGAAGTAATACATGTTTAATGAGGAACAGTGAAGAGAGACAGAAAAACAAGTAGAATCAGAGTCATTTATCTCAGCACCTGGATTTATCTTTACATCTTGGTGGGTGTCTCTGAGATGGTTTAGTCATAAAAGCAGTGATAATTATAGCACCAAATATGGCTCTTGCATTGAGTGCTTACGATGCCTCCTTCTAAGAATCACAGATATTAATTGATTGAATCATAACAACCCTGTAGGGTGGATACGACTGTTATCCTCATTTTACAGAGAAGAACGCTGAGGCACAAAGCGTTTGTGTGATTTGTCTAAAGTCAGTCCGCTGGGGAGCCTGGCGGTGCTCTCACACTGCACACCTGCACACAGGGTACGAATTTACGGCCAAGATACGCAACAGTGATGCACCCGCCAGTCAGGGTTCTTGTCCCAATTTCTTTCAGGAGAAGAACCGTATTTCCCTCTGTGTCCTCAGGGCTCGGAACACCAATTTACTGAATGAATGAACGAATGAATGACTTCTGATGCACGCTTTTCCTCCACAAGTCACGGGCAAATTACTGTTCCTCCTGTTGGTTCCTTTCTTTCCTTTCCCTGCTCACAGCACGCGCACATCCTGGGGGCCTCCTCACACAGCTCCAGGGGCCCCCTTCACCTTTTTAGTCTTTATCTAAAAATAGCGTCATTGAGGCATCATCAACATATGATAAACTGCACGTATTTAAAACGTACACCTTGGTGGGTTTTGACATCACCATCACCAGATCAAGAGAATGAAATGCCCAGCCCCCCGGAAGTGTCCTGGACCCCTTTGTAATTCCTCGCTCCAGGTCCGCCCCGCCTCCTTCCCTGGCACTGCTGTTCTGCTTTCCGTCACCATAGTTAGTTTGCATTTCCTAGAGTGTTATCGAAATGGAATCCTACAGTCTGCACTCTTTTTTCGGTCTGCCTTCTTTCACTCCACACAATTATTTGGCGGCTCGTCCATGTTGCAGGTATCAGTTCATTTCTTTTTATCGAAGAGCAGTGTTCCACTGTGTGGATAGGAGGTGATTTGTCCATTCACCTGTTGATGGACCTTTGGGTTGTTTCCAGTTTTTGACTATTACAAATAAAGCTGATATGAACATTCATGTGCAAGTCTCTGTATATGGTCGTATGCTTTCTCTTCTCTTGGGTAAATACCTAAAAGTGGAAAGCCTGGATCATATGGAAACTGCCAAACTACTTTCCAAAGCAGCTGTACCATTTTACATTCCAACCAGCAGCAGGGCATGAGAGTCCCAGTTCCCTCACATCCTTGCTAACACTTTGTATGGTCATCCGCTTTCTTTTTATTATTTTTTTAGATTTATGTTATTGAAGTATAGTTGATTTACAATGCTGTGTTCATTTCTACTGTACAGCAAAGTGAGTCAGTTATACATATATATACATTCTTTTTCCTATTCTTTTCCATTATGGTTTACCACAGGCTATTGAATATAGCTCCCTGGGCTCTGCAGTAGGACCTTGTTGTTTATGCAGCTTATATGTAACAGTTTGCATCTGCTGACCTCAGACCCCCACACTCCCCCCCCCCGCCCCTACCCTCCCCCCTCCCCCGCCCCGCCCCCTGGCGACCACGAGTCTGTTCTCTGTGTCTGCGAGTCTGCTTCCGTTTTGGATTTGCTTTAATTTTAGCCTTTCTAGTAGGTGGTTGGTGGCACCTGGTCGTGGTTTTAATCTGCATTTCCTTAATAACTAATGATGTTCACACACTTAATTGCCACCCCTGTGTCTTCTTGGTGAAATATCTGTTCAAATCTTTTGTCCATTTCCAAAAAATTGGGTTACCTGTGTTTTTATTATTGGGTTTTGAGAGTTCTTTATATATAGTCTAGAAAAAGTCCTTTAGCAGATATAGGCTTTACAAAGATTTTCTTCTAGTCTGTGACTTCTCTTCATTCTCGTAACGGTATCTTTTGAAGAACAGAAATTAATTTTGATGAAGTCCAATTCGTGGATCTTTTTGTTTTCATAGCTCATGCTTTTGGTGTTGTATCGAAGCAATCTTTGCCTAACCCAGGGTCACAGATATTTTCTCCTATGTTTTCTTACCAAAATTTTATACATTTAAACTTAGGTCTATAAGCCACTTTGAGTTCATTTTTGTCTATGGGGTGAGGTTCATTTTTCTTTTTTTTTTGCATGTGGATGTCCAGTTATTCCAGCACTATTTGTTGGAAAGCCTCCCGCTTCTCCAATGAGTTGCCTTTTGCTGCTTTATGGAAAATGATTCGTTCACAGGTATGAGGGTCTGTTTCTGGACCCTGTTCTGTTTCAGTGATCGATTGTCTGTCTTCACGCCAAACCCACTGACTTGACTGCTGTAGCTTTATAATAAATCTTAAAATCCTTAGAATCAAAGCCGTGTTAACTCTCCAACTTCATTCTTCTCTTTCAGAGCATTTTGGCAGCTCTGGGTCCTTTGTGCTTCCATATGGATTTTAGAATTGGCTCCCGTTTCTAAAACAAAGCCTGCTGGGATCGTGATTGGGATCCAGCCTCACACTGTATTCTCTGTGGGTTCCCTCCTCTGGAGTCGTCACCTGGTTCCCCCTACACGGGGCAGCTCTGGGGTCAAATGAGTGGCCTGGTGGGAAGGCACCTCAGTCAGTAGAAGGAGAGGGTGTTAGCATTTATAAAGCGTTTTCAGAGACACTTTGCATTGACCTTAGGGTGTCAAGATGTGATTTTTTTTGTTGTTGTTGAGCTGGGGGTCTCTGCTGAGGAATGCAGACCTGACAGATTCCCAACTGCTTGTGGAAGCTTCCATCACTTGTGGTCCTGGGTCAGTCCTGGCAAGGAAACCGCTCCTCCTTTTGCAAAGTACAAGTGGAGCTTTAATCCGCCCGGGTGGCCTGCCAGAGGTTCCCCAGGTGTGAACGCCCGCCGACCTGGGTGGAGCCACAGGTGACCCTGTGAGCGGGCACCGGGCAAGGATTTCCTTCTACAACATTCCTTTGAGGAGGAAGGAGGAGACTCGGTAACTGCAGCCCTGCCCGGCTGGCCATGTCTCCATGTGTTCCTGGCCTTAACATGTGCGTGGAACCCCTCACCTCCTTCCAGGTGTGGTGTGCGGCCCGCAGGAGCTGCCTGAAGCCCTGCGGCAGGTGCCCCGTTCCCTCCGCTTTCCTGGGCCAGCTCTCAGGGAAGGTGTTTTGCAGGGGCCGTGTGGTCGGAGAGGAGGGAAAGGCTTCGAGGAAGCTCTGATGGGCCATTTCAGTGGGCTTTTCCGAGGACTGTGCACTAGGGGCTGCCCCTGGGGAGAAGGAGCTGTTAAACTGTCGAAATAAAAAGTCATCCAAACTCCTTAGGCCAATCGAAAGCACTTAACTCACACGACAGGCAGTGAAGGCAGCAGATTTCCCTGCAGTGTGTTATGGGGGGGGGGCGAGGGAGGGCTGTTGGGGAATTTAAAGAACAGAGGGAAAGTTTTAAAATACTGGAGTCTACCTAGTCAATAATACATTAAATTTGGGATTCATAAAAAGTAATAGCGGTGAAAATCTCCCCAAATAAGTTTTTATTCTAGAATGGGATGGCAAATCTCCTGGAGCATTGGTTATCCCATAGGTGTGGTATTCTGAAATACAACCTGGGGCACATATATTGTCAAATAATAAAGTATTATGAAACCAATCAGCTGTGAGCTCCCCCCTTGGCAGTTTGGAAGTAAAACCCTTTCTCCTTTACAAGGCCAAGTGACTCTTAATTCCTCCCAGGAGATTTCACGTTAAAATGTGTTCACTGCCAGCTGACAAAAGAGGCGAGTCCAGATTTATTACCCTGGCACCTGCAGCAAAAAAAAAATGACGGATGATGAAAATGTATTTAATTATCATTCCACGCCACATCTCTGCCTGCTCCAGTCACAGGGCTGCAGCTGTTGGCGCACACTTTATTTTAAAGTCAATGTGCTTATCTGGAGCGAAGGCTGCTAGCTCTGAGTAAATTGAGTTGTGGGAGGAAAGGGTGGCGATCTTCTCTAGCCCCAGCCGAACAAATGCAGATTTGTATTCTGTGCACCTGCTTTAATTGTCTAATCCGCCCCACATCATATCAGCTCTGGGATTTGGCTTTTGTAAAGAAAACATTTGCAAGAAGTAAACTTTTCCGTGGCCTTTCTCAGTGGAAATGAATGATTTTCCTTCCTAGACTGTGAAGCTGAAGGTGGATGCTCATGTTTCTGGAGAAGCGTCTCAGACAGGAGGAGCCCTAGAGAGGCCCTGGCTGGACCCTCTTCTTCACCAGATGAGGACAGAGTCCAGAGGGCAGGCGCCGGGGCTCGCACGGTGGGAAGTCTGGGACTGGAGCCCTGGCCTCCTGGCTCCCGGGCAGCCCCTGTGTTCTTATGACTTGTGTCTGTGAGAGGTCCAGCCATTTGGAGTGATAAGCCTGAGTCTAGAGGATGATCCACAGAACTGCCCTCCTGTTTGTCTTCTGTTGGAGCCTTCTGGACAATGAAACCCTGGGAAGGGCAGCAGCGCTCTGACTTGGGTGAAATGTGTCAGATTTCGTGGAGTACAGGTCAGGGGGAATCTGGCTTGGCTGTCAGGAGTGTGTACCATTAACCTGCACCTAAGATGATGCAATTTTCAACAAGAAAAGCCCAGATAATAGGCAGTACATAATGTGACAATATTCCGGCTGTATCTCTTCTTATCGGGAGAAGCCGCTCAGTGGTGTGTGTATGGTGGGATTTAGTACAAAGTGATGGAATTTCCACTGAAAGTAAAATACAATAACTGGATTAGCAGTTGGGATACAAGGGAGAGATGATGCTGAGTGTTTCTGACGGTGCCTTGTGTTGCCGGTGGCTGGAGGTGGATGCCTGTGGATGGGGGCAGGAGGGGATGAGGCACAGGGAGGGGCTCATTTCCTCTGACCTTCTCTTTGATGAGTAAGGATGCAAGACTGCATCTGCTGAGCCTGCAGGACCTGAGGCTTGGGGGAGGAAGGAGAGTTCTGTCTTATGGATTTGGGCTGTGGGCAGAGTTCTTAGCCACCAAGCTTTCCACGTATTGATCGGATTTTGTCTGTAAACCCGAGAGAGTCCATCCTCATTACCACCATCTTCCCCATCATCATCACCATCACCGTATTCCTCCTCCTCCTCCTCCTCCATCACTTATTATGTACCAGGCCCTTGGCTGAGTCTTTTAAATTTGTCATCTCCTGTAATCCCACGAGGTAGATATTATTCTGCTTATTTTACAGATGAGAAAACTGAAGTTTAGGTAAGTGACAGAGCTAGGACTTGAAGCCAGACCCTGGAGCCCATTCCCTCAATTATACTTTTTCACTTAGGAAATTTAAATATATAGATTTAATTTTATAGGTTAAAGGAAGGAAAGAGAAAGCCAACTCTGTCCTTTTTAAGAAAAAAGTTTGAGGACATCAACAATTTTGAGTTTGAAGACTGATGCTTGGGGATTTCTGTTCCCATGTGGCTGACAGCCCCTCAGCTCTGGGGACTAGGACCTCTGGGAGAAGGCTGGTGGGGGGGGGCAGAGCCGTGAGGGTACGTGGAGGAGGTGCTGGGGGTCCTGGCCCCAGGACTCCCCAGGGAGAGTCACAGCCTGCAGCAGGGAGCCCCAGTGGGAGGGGAGCCTCTGCTCCATCCTGGCAGTGCTGGAGCCGTCGCCCCTGGGGTGGGACAGGGACGGGGCCCTTTGGTGGCTTGCCTGGCAGGCCTGGGCACAGACACTCAACCGCGCTGTCCTCCCAGGTCTCCTACGTGGTCTCTGCCATCCCTCACACTGTCCCCGGTGTGTGTTGGTCCTGTTGGTGTCGCTTGTTTTCTTGTGATAAGTCAGAGCAAGTGGGGCCGTGCTCAGTGGCCCGCACTCTGATTGCCCTCTGCCCTGGCCACACGGCCTCCAGGAGACCTGACCTTTGTATCTCTGGTCTCCCATGACTCCTCTGGCACCCAGCGGCCGGCCCATCGGGGGCTCTGGGTTTGACGCTTGACTGTCGTGTAGGCTGAGCGGGATTGTGACTCCATCTTCCGGGCTGAGCTGCCTGGACACGTGACAGGGTGGCAGCCCCCAGAGCACGGGGACATCCTGCACTCTCATCTGCTGCCCGCAGCTGCACACTCACAGCAGGATCTCGGGGTTGACACCAGCTCCCCACGACCACAGAGCCAGACCGATCTGTGTCTCAGAGACCAGCTCTCATCAGATACTAGTTATGTGTCTGCTGTAGGCCCGGCGCCGGGAACCCAAGGCTCAGGGAACTCAGGGGGTCATGATGGCTCACAGGGCTGCACCCACATTCACGCTGTCGTCCCCAGACCCTGGGCCAGCGGGACTTGCGGCCGTGGCCAGAGGAGAAGACATCTCCCACGTGGATTGTATCAAAGGTCGAGGAGACGGGCCACGTCATGACTGGCTCAGCAGGGTAACTATGGACAAGAAATTAATGCCGATTTTATTTCCAAGTGAGGCTGATGACTCTCTTTACCACATTAGTTTTTATTAAGCATTTTATGTATTATTCCATAACCACAGAGTATGCAGAGACAGTTTAGAACACATTATGGGTTGTGCGTTTGGTAATTACCATATGGCCTCAGTCCAGAATGTAGAAAAGACAGTAAACATGATTGTTTACCGGTAGAAGGGAATCACCATGGTGATGTGTGGACAGGCCTTGGAATCAGCGGCACTGCCCACAGTCTGGGCTCACGAGCCAGCGCCACCCCGTCCTCGGGACAGTGGCGACGCCCGACCCTGTGGGTCAGCCTCCTGGCCCCTCGTCTCGGGCTACAGGGCTTCTTCTCAGCCCCATTCCCTCCCCCGGCCTCTGCTGCCAGCACCCTTTTCTACTCCATCACTGGACACATCACACAGGTCCTTCTTGCTGCTCAGGTGTCCCCTCAGGGAAGCCTTCCTTCCTGCCCGGAGCAAGTAACCCCGGTCACTCTTGATCACAGTGCAAGGTCTGTTTTCATCATGGCGTTGATTTACTCCTGGAGGGCTTTTGCTTAGCATTTGTCTCCTCGCGGCCTCGAGCTCCACGAGATCAGGGACCTTATCTGTCCATCCCAGCATCTCGGGTAACTAGCCCACCCACAGCGCCTAGTAGGCATGCTACAAATATTTACTGGATGAATGAATGAATGAATGAATGAATGAATGTCTCCTCCCCTGGACTGTGAGGTCCCTGAGGGCAGCGCCAAGCATCCCGGTGCCTCTGCCTGCATCTCTGTGCAGCCTTAAACCGTCCAACCGGGAGGCCGGGACGGAGCCCCTGTCGGGGAACCGGTGCTGGGCTAGGGGCTGTGGATTGTTTAGTGAAGGCTCAGAAGAGATTTCTGAGCTTTTTGGGGAGCCAAGAGCCTGAAACGAGTAACCATCCAGGGACTCCAGGAGCGGTAGATTCAGGGGTGCGATGGTGTGACGTGGGTCATAGTAGGGAGGACGGAGAAGGCCGGTGTCCACCCTGCAGGTGTCATCATCGCCTTTGTCTCCGTCTTGGTCACCATCATCGCCTATTTCTTCCTGTGCCGGGCCAGGCCAGCACGAGCCCCACCTGCTCGTGGCATCCTCAGTCTCCTGACAGATGGGCGGGGATAGTCTCCTACCCCGGAGGAGCCCACCAGCCAGTAAGTGCGGGGCAGAGAAGGACTTGGGACCCTCTCCTCCCTCCACCTGCCGCTGCCTCTCTGGGTACACCCCAGGGGGCATCTCACAACTGTAGGGGAGTCCCAGCAGGACTCCTAAGTCAGCTTCAGTGTTGTCCACGGGCGCCGGGCGCCGGAATGCTTGAAGCCGCAGGACACCGTCGGGAGACCCTGCCACCTGCGATCTCCCAGGTGCCCAGCTCTCCAGGCCCTTCCCTGATCCCATTCCCTCCAGGGTCAGACGCAGTGTGTCCATTCGACATCGAGGAAGCTGTGATCTGGAGAGCACAGGGCCTTGACGTCATCACGCGTCTCCCGACCCTGAGGCACAGATTTGGGTGCAAGTGCTTCGTGTTGGAGGCGACCCCTCAGGAGTCAGTGAGCAGTTAGCACTGTGGGCTCAGAGACGGCTAGAGCACACCTAGAGCACACCGCAAAGTGGCCCCGGCAGGGGGCGGGGGGACGGAGCCGGGGCATTGATCCACCAGCCCCTGTCCCCATGGGCTGAGGGGCACTTCTGGGCAGCCCTGCAGGCTGACTGAGCCCAGCCTGAGAGCAGTGGTCAAATGCTCAGAGTGGTCTGTGGGTGACCTCTGGCCAGATGGAGGCCGTACCGGAGGGCTGGACTGCCCTGTAACCTTGCCGAGCCCGGCAGTGCCTGGGATGGGCCAGAAGCCAGGTGTGGCCTCTCAGGGCTCTTTCCCAGGACTCCAGAAGGAGAGGTGGGAGGCCTGAGTCTTGATAAATTCAGCCACCAGAGTCTGAAAACCAGGGGAGTCCAGCTGGCCTTGCTGGGGCAGCATGGCTGAGGGTGCACGTGGGGCTGTGCTGCCGTCACAGGAGGGAGCCTTGCCCACGGGGTTCAACGTGGGAACCTGTGCCCTTAGTGGCTCCACGGGCTGCACGCAGGCCTGCCTCCATGCCCTCATTCTCTTCTCATCATTTTTTTCTTCAAAGAAATCTCATTTTACAAACGGTTTCCTGCACATTACAAGTGCTGTTCGCAGTGCTTACACCCTGTTTCATGATTGGCCCATACAGTACACACTGTTCAGAATTTTTAATCAACGATGGCAAGTTGCCCCAGCAATTTAAATAAAAAGTATATAAATGAATTTACTATTTTAATATTACAATGACATTAGCCTTATATATGTACTTAGCAATTTCATGCAGTATTATAATTTCGTAAAATAGTCCTCTTCATTTGGCTGGCCGATAAGCCCTGGAGTTAAAACCATGGGCTCTTTGTGCAACCAGCAGAGAAGGGAGAGAGCTCAGAAGGGGGAGGGCAACGTGCAGGCCAGGCCGTCCCCTCCCTGGTGATTCCACTGCACCTGTGCTGGGAGGTGGGAATTCAGCCGGTGGCCTTGGGCAACCCTGACTCAGTGGTGCTGCCGCCGGTGCACACCTGGGCAGCCTGTCGCACACCTGGGCAGCCTGTCGCGTGCCCGGAGCATATGGGGGGAGCACGAGACGGTGCCTCGGGGCAGAATGAGAACGTCAATGCAGGGAGGGCCAGCGCTGCCAGCTTCCAGTAATTTCTGAGGGCCTCCTCCTGTTGTGCTGGGGATTGTACCGACCACTCTGCGGGTGTTAGCCCTGCTCAAGGTCACAGTGACCTGCCCGTGGCTGATGCAGTGGACGGTCCTCATGTCCCTTGACGGCCAGCAGCATCTAACACGGCTGATCCCTCCTCCTCCCTGGAGTGGTCCACTTGGATTCTGGGACGCCATGGTTTCCTGGTTTCCTGCCATCTCCATCTCCTCTGGAGGCCTCAGGGCTCGGCTGTGGTCCCCTTCTCTCCCGCTGAGTCCCTTGGGGCTGCTGCACTCTGGAAAGTTACTGCCCCCGAGGTCAAGGGAAAGAGGTTATGGGGTGTCATCGGAGGGTGGGGAAGTGCCAGAAACAGGTGGTGGACGCCGCTGACCACCAGCCTCCTACCTCATCTCCCACCTCTTCCCTCGCCTCCCTTCAGTCCCCTCCCGGCTTGGCCGCCAGAGTGATTCCTTTTTTTCTTTTTAATTATTTATAATTGTGGTAATTGCAATACACATACCATAAAATTGACCATTTTAGCCATTTTAAGTGTGCAGTTCAGTGGCATTAAGTGCATTCCCACTGTTGTTCAGCCATCACCACCATCCATTTCCAGAATTCTTTTCGTCTTGTAAAACGGAAACTCTGTCCCCATTAAACACTAACTTCCTGTTTCTCCCTCCTCCAGCTCCTGACACCCACCATCTACTTCCTTTCGCTACGGTTTTGACCCCTCTGAGCACCTCATGTGAGTGGAATCATATAGTACTTGTCCTTCTGCAACTGACTTATTTCACTGAGTATGATGTCTTCAAGGTTCATCCACATTGTAGCTTGTGTCAGAATTTCCTTCTTTTTAAGGCTGATTAACATTCCATTCTGTGGATGGACCACATTTTGTTTGTCCATTCATCTGTCCATGGACACTTGGGTTGCTTCTACCCTTTGGCTCTTGTGAATGATGTTCTCTGAATGTGGGTGCATAGATACAGTGATTCTTTAAAACACAAGTCAGACTACCCTGTGACCCAGCAATCCCACTCCTGGGTATATATTTGAAAAAATCAAAAACACTAATTTGAAAAGATACATGCACCCCAGTGTTCATGGCAGCACTGTTTACAATAGCCAAGATATGGAAGCAACCTAAGCATCCATCAGCAGATGAATGGATAGAGAAGATGTGGTGTGTATATATATACAGTGGAATATTACTCAGCCATAAAAAAGGAAATTTTGCCATTTGCAACAACATGGATGGACTTGGAGGGTGTTATGCTAAGTGAAATAATTCAGACAGAGAAAGACATACACTATATGATATCCCTTTTACGTGGAATCTAAAAATACAACAAACTAGTGAATATGACAAAAAAGAAACAGACTCACAGATACAGAGAACAAACCAGTGGTCACCAGTGGGGAGAGGGAAGCGGGGAGGGGCAGTGTAGGGGTAGGGGAGTGGAAGGTACAAACTACTATGTATAAAATAAGCCACAAGGATATATTGTACAACACAGGGAATATACCCAATATTTTATAATAACTATAAATGGAGTATAACCTTTAAAAATGTTGAATCACTATACTGTTCACCTATAACTTAAGAAATATTGTACATCTAGAGACTGTCATACAGAGTGAAGTAAGTCAGAAAGAGAAAAACAAATATTGTATATTAACGCATATATGTGGAATCTAGAAAAATGGTACAGATGAACCTGTTTGCAAGGCAGAAATAGAGACACAGTTGTTGAGAACAAACGTATGGACACCGAGGGGGGAAAGTAGCGGGGGGTGGTGATGGTGGGATGAATTGGGAGATTGGGATTGACATGTATACACTAATATGTATAAAATGGATAACTAATGAGAACCTGCTGTATAAAAAATGAAAAAAAGATATTGTTCATCAACTATACTTAAAAAAAAACCACACACACAAAAAAACCACATGTCAGACCACATGGCATTTTAGTTCTCTTGGTGGAGAAGCCCACGGCCACACGATGCCACACTGCCTCATTTACTCCTGCCCTCGACTCCTCCCTCCCCTGCGGCCACACTGATCTGGGCTCACCCCTGCTTCTGGTACAGGCACAGGCACAGGCTGTGCCCTCTGTGCCCTCCGCCCGGACGCCCTTCCCTGAGGGCTTTCTCCCTCACCTCCCTTAGGTCTTTGTTCGGGTGTTACACCTGCCCTGATCACCCCAGTTAACGTTGTGTCATCCCCCCTCCTCTGCACTTCCAATCCTCCCGACCTGGTTCTCCTTCTCAAAATATTAGCACTGATCACTTTCTAGCATATTATATAGTTTACTTTTGCATTATGTGGATTATCTGTCTTCTACTCTTAGAGGGCAGAAATCTTTTCTGTTTTGTTCACTGATGTTTCCTGAGCACCTAGAATAGTGCTTGGTATGTAATAGGTACTCAATAAATACGTGTTGAATGAATGCATGATTCTATTTCTGTAGCAGCTTTATTATGATATAATTCCTATAGCATATGATTCACCCATTAAAGCGCACAATTCAGTGGGTTTAGTATATTCACTGAGTTGTGCTACCATCAGCACAGCCAATTTTGGGGCATTTTCATAATCCTCCAAAGAAACCCTTTAGCTGTCACTCCCCAATCTCTCTAGCCCTAGGCAACCGCTAATCTGTTTTCTGTCTCTATAGATTACTGTCTTCTGGACATTTCATATAAACGGGATCATATAATAGGTGGTCTTTTGTGTCTGGCTTCTTTCCCTTAGCACGATGTTTCCAAGGTTCATCCATATTGTAGCAGGTATCAGTACTTCATTCGTTTCTGTATTGCTGGATAATATTCCACTGTACAGATATATCATATTTTGTTTATCCATTCATTAGCTGATGGACATTTGGGTTGTTTCTACTTTTTGGCTGTTATGAATAATGCTGCTGTGACCATTCATGCACAATCCCTTTTGTGTGGACATATATTTTGATTTCTCTTAGGTGTATACCTAGGAGTGGAATTGCTGGGGCATATGGAAACTTTACTTTTAACCTTTTGAGGAACTGCTAGATTGTTTTCCAAAGTGGCTGCACTATTTTACATTCCTCCCAGCTGTATATGAGAATTTCAATTTCCCTGCATCTTCACCAACATTATCTTTCTTTTTGATTATAGCCATCCAAATGGGTGTGAGGTGGTGTCTCATGTGGTTTAGATTTGCATTTCCCTGGTGACTGATGATTTTGAGACTCTTCCATTTGCATATTTGTATATCTTCCATTTACTTATTTTTTTTGGAGAAATGTCAGTTCACATTCTTCGCCCATTTTTAAATTATCTGTCTTTTTATTATTGTTGTTGTTGTAAGAGTTTCTAAATATATTCTAGATGCAAGTTCCTCATGATTTGAAACATTTTCTCCGATTCTGTGGGTTGCCTTTTCACTTTCTTGATCTGTTCCTTGAAGTGTAAAAGTTTTACATTTTGATGAAGTCCAATTTATTTTTCTTTGATTGCTTGTGCTTTTGATGTCACACATAAGAAACCATTGCCAAATACAAACTCATGAAAATTTATCCCTATGTTTTCTTTTACGAGTTTTATAGTTTTCACTCTTACATTTAGGTCTTTGACCCATTTTGAGTTATTTTTTTTATATGGTGTGAGGTAGGGGTCCAACTTCATTCTTCTGTGGATTTCCAGTTGTCCCAACACTGTTTGTTAAAAAGACAATTCTCCCCCTATTAAATGGTTTTGCCATCCTTGTTGAAAATCAGTTGACCAGGGACTTCCCTAGAGGTCCAGTGGTTAAGACTCTGCGCTTCCACTGCAGGGGGCATGGGTTTGATCCCTGGTCAAGGAACTTAGATCCCGCATGGCGTGCGGCATGGCCAAAAAAATAAATAAATAAGTAAATAAAAGAAAATCAATTGACCATAAATGTGAGGGTTTATTTCTGAACACTCTGTTCTATTCCGTTGATCTATGTATCTATCCTTACATCAGTACCACACTGTCTTGATTATTGTAGCTCTGTAGTAAATTTTGAAATTGGGAAGTGGGAGGCCTCCAATTTGTTCTACTAAAGATTGTTTGGCTATTCTGGCTCCCTTGTATTTCCATATGAATTTTAGAATCAGCTTGTCAATTTCTGCAAAGAAGCCAGCTGGATAGAGATTGTGTTGAATTTGTAGATCAGTGTGGGGGAATATTGTCATCTTAACACTATCAAGCCTTCTAATCCATGAGCAGGGGATGTCTTTCCATTTATTTAGATCTTAAATTTCTTTTAACAGTGTTTTGTAGTTTTCAGAGTATAGGTTTTGCACTACTTTTGTTAAATTTATTCCTAAGTATTTTATCCCTTTGATGCTATTACAAATGGAATTGTTTTATTAATTTCATTTTTGGACTTGTTCATTGCAAGTGTATACAAATTGATTTTTGTATATTGATCTTGTATCCAAATTTATCCTAAATAAATTTGTTTATTAGTTCTAGTAGGTTTGTGTGTGTGTGTGTGTGTGTGTGTGTGTGTGTGTGTGTATTCCTTAGGATTTTCTATGTATGATATCATCTCATCTGTGAATAAAGATAGTTTTATTTCTTCCTTTCCAATCTGGATACTTTTTATTTTATTTTCTTGCCTAATTTCCCTGACTAGAACCTCAAGTACAATGTTGAATCAAAGGAATAAATGAATTTTAATTAATCCTCACATCATCCCAGTAAACTAATTATAGTTTTTATTCCCATTTGACAGATAGCCAAACTGAGGCTTAGAGGAGTTAAGGCCCCACAGCCTACCAGCTGGCGAGTGGTAGGCTGTGGAGCCAGCCCAGAACTGCTCACTGCAGTTTACTTGTTGGAATGCCTTCTCCTCCCGCAGTACCATCTCTAAAAATAGTGGGGACTTGGAAAGAGACCAAGGCCAAGCTGGTTGATGACGTCCAGAGGGTTTAATGACAAACTCTGAAAGTCTCACTAGCAGCACTAAGTTCCTCTCTGTGTGGCTGGATGACCCCCCATATGGACACGTGTAGGCAAGAGAGCAGAATGGAGACTGTAACACTTGTGCATCCTACCGAGGGCTCCCTCTTCCAAATCTCATTTCATCCTCTAGCAACCCTGTCAGATAAGAGGGATGAGTTTTATTGTCCCCATTTTACTGATGAGGAACAGGTGCTCAGAAAGGTTGAGCGGCTGACCTGGCCTCTGGGAAATGCTGGCATGGTAGGGATGGGGTGGGAGGTGATGTGGATTGAATATCTTCCATGCACCAGACACTCCGCTGGACACTTTACATACCATTTGTGCTTCATCCTCACGCAACACCACCATCTCCTTGCTGCTGCTCAGAAAATTGATGGTTAAAGGGGCTAAGTGAGCGACTCCATGCACGCCCAAGGCCCGAGACAATTAAGGAAATTCATTATAGGGAAACAAACATGGAATAAGACCCATCCCCCCAAGGCCAGCCTTGCCAGGTTCTGTCTCTCCCTGAGATGTGTCCCCTCACTGTGTCACCCCCCTCTGTGGTTTAGCTGCTGTCAAGAGAGGCTGGATAATGTTTCAGGGAAAAGCTGAGACCTGCTCACATGAACTCCTGCCTTTTCCGAGAGAAGTCTGACTAATCCAGTCCTTGTGACTAATCCACTCCCTGACTTTATCTTTAGAACTGATGATTAACTGAAATGGGTTAAGTTGGTCCCATTTCAGCCCCATTTCAGGGAACCTGGCAGTTCCCTGGGGGAAGCGGGGTTAGGGGAGGAGGGTGATAATGGCTTTGGCGTCTGGTAGGCGTGAGGGTCTTTGAACTGCTGGGATCTCAAAGTTTCCAGCAGACGGGCCTGGGGCCAATCCCACGTGGGAACTGCAGCCTCTTATGCTGATGTCAAGGTGATTCCGTTTGGATGCTCGGGGCAGCACCAGATGCCAGGGGGACAGACATACACAGGGTGGTCCCCTTTTTACAGACGTGACGGGTGATGCTGTGGGTGAGAATTCTGGGAAGATGATGCTGGCCTCTTTGTGACTTTCCTTTCCCTCTGTATTCCAAGATCCAGTATTCTGCTCCAAGATTATGAAACTCCCGGCAGGGTGGGGGAGGGATGAACTGGGAGTTTGGGGTTAATAGATGCAAACTGTTATGTATATATAGGATGGATGGACAACAAGGCCCTACTGTATAGCACAGGGAACTATATTCAATATCCTGGGATAAACCGTAATGGAAAAGAATAGAAAAAAGAATGTATATATGTGTATAACTGAGTGACTTTGCTGTACAGCAGAAATTAACATAACACTGTAAGTCAACTATATTTCAATTAAAAAAAGTAAAAAATAAAACCCTAAGCCCTCCAAAACTTCCTGCAGGCAGGGACAGAGTTGACAAAGCTGTGAAGTGCTGTAGAGAGGCTGCTGGCCAGGAATCCACCCACCCAGCCCACCCTTCAGACGCTCACCGTCTGGAGACCCAGATTGGAGTAGACAGAACCTGGACTTTGGAGTCAGAGCCTTGGGCAACTCACTCTCTGTCTGACCTTCAGCAGTGATTTTGTGTTTTTGATCCTCAGTTTTCCCATCTTAGAGCTCACTTAGTCCAAGTTCATTTTTCAAAAGAAGGCACAGAATTTTGGGGTCGTCCCCAAAGCCACACAACGAGTCAGTGACAGGAGGGCAGGGCAGTAACTTCTGTTGCTGGCCTACTATATGCCAGGCTCTTCTGGGTCCACCCTCTCATCCTCTCCTCACAACCAGCCTCAGAAGAGCTGGTGTTACCCCATCTGACAGGGAAGGAGAAAGAGACTCGGATGGGGGGTTCCTCTGCTGAGGCCACACAGCAAAAGGCAGGCAGAGTCAGACTAGAATCCACACGTGCCTGACTCCAGGCCCCGTGTGGGTCCCACGATGCGCAGGGATGGATGAGTCCTTGGGCCTTTCCCTCTGCCGGCTGGCTCTCGGCTCGGCCACCACCATTGCCTCCTGGATGCTTGAGCAGGGGCCTTCTCTGCCTGGGGCAGGGGACAGTGTCAGCTGGGGGAGCCCGGGGAGGAGGCAGAGAGGAAGGGGACGGCCTTCTCCTGCCCCCCAGACCGCTCCGCATGCTGTCCCTTTGCACACAAGCCCAATCGCGAAGAGGAGCCTGGGGCCCGTGGAGGCTGTCAGCTCCTGCAACGTCTTGGCAGCCTCCTATCTTGATGGTGTGTTGTATGTTACATGTTTAGATCACAGGCAGTGGGGTGTTCCCTTGGCATCCAGGGCTGAGAGTTTGGGGGTTTTGCATGGTGAAAAAAGAGCCCAGGTGCCTTCTGTGCCCGGTTCCTCCAGCCTGCATGTCAGGAGAGACTGGGAACAGCGGCCCCCAAGCCTCGGCGACTTGAAACAGCAGCAGGTGACTGCTCACTCCTGCCTCAGGTCACTGCAGGTAGCAGGGGCTCGCTGTGGCCACGCAGGGACCTGGCTGATGGGGCAGCCCCCATCTCGGGCACACTGGTCCCCACGCTGGCAGGCAAGCGAGAGCTCTGGGGTCCTGACCTGGATATGAAAGGTTCCGGCCAGAAGTGATGTGTTACTTCACAGCTCATTGGCCACAACTAGTCCCATCCCCGCCTCCCACCCCCAACCAGGGTGGGACCGAGGGGCAATCCTGCCACATGCTGTGAGGGGAGAGCGGGTCTTAGCAGCGAGGACCACCACAGCGGGGGCAGAGAGGTGGGAACGGGGCTCTGCGAGGTGGCGGACTTCCCGTCATGGGCTGCCCAGCAAGCAGGGTGTCTGGCAGGTGTCCCTGAGGCCTGGGCTGGCCCCCTGTGGGGTCTGCATTGTCCCGCTCCGGGAGAGACTGCAAACAGGGCCCAGCCTTTGTTCCTGGAACAGAAGGAAGAGGCTGCAGAGTGAACTCCGCCGTGTTTTTCTTTTAGCATTGGCTGGGATTTGCAGACCAGCTTTCTGATCTGGGGTCGGGAGTCTCGATGAGGGCCTAAGCACAAGGTCCCAGAGGAAGGAAACGTGCCTGTTCCCGCTTTTCTGTGGGGTGAAATGATGCTCTGCCGCCGCATCCCTGACAGACAGAGGGAGTTAATGGGCCAACACTGAGCCCGGAGGTCACAACTTGACCTTGTGGTTGATTTCCTTCCAGCCCCTTTCTGTCTATTTACGCATGTGTTTGTTCTGTTTTGTTTCATAAAATTGGGGTCATGTTGTTGGTAGCTTACTTTTTCATTTAACAACATATTGTGAGCACTTCCCCTGGTCATTCTCTGCAAACATCGTTTTTAATATTTGCCTAATAGCCCATCCGGCGGCCATCCCATCATTTTCTCTCTACATTGCTGTTCTAGCTTCAAGGAATTCAGTATGGATTCCCTTTGTGGAGTCCAGCCCAGTCTGAGAGAGAGGAAGATTCTAGAAATGGCCCTGGCCAGTGCCAGCTGTGCAGAGACCGGAAGAGCTCACCTTGGGGACTTGGTGGAGACCAGAGCCGTCCGTGTTCCTTCACTCTGTGTCCTCAGTCCCGACCCTGCTCTGCGGCCCCTCCCCCAGGCATGCCCGTCTCAGCCCTGGCGGGGGTGGGGTAGGGTGGGGGGCATCCTCACCATCACACCCACATGCCTGGAGAAGCACAGATCACCCAGGACCTGCCTTTCTGGCTCTGGGCTGACTTCCTCGTGGACAGCGGGCTTAGGACCTAAGCCTGCGCCCGGGGGACTTCCCATCTCCCTGACCTTGGAATCTGCTTTGCTCACTTCTTTGTTGCCTCCTTCTGCCCAGAGCCTGCTTTGATTGAGGAACTCTCTCATACAAGATGGAAAAAACCCAAGGGTATGAAAGTCACTGCACTTTATAGACTTTTAAGGGCCTTTTAAAAACAATGTTCATTCAATTTTTTTCTTTTTTTTTTTTATGAGCTTTTTGGTACACACAGCACATAATCCCACATGAAATGGTTGAGCATTACACTGGCGTAGAAACCCAGCGCGGATGTGAACGGCCGTGGAGTTATGGGCCCGCTTCCGTGGGAGAAGCCTCAGTTCTCCAGCCCTGAGGGGGTTCCGGGTTCCAGGGCAAGGCTTGTCCTCGCTGACCCTGAGGGCAGCCCTCAGGTGGTCGAGTTCTTGGGGAGGGAGGCTCAGGCCCCCTTCCTGGGGGTTGACTCTGATGTGGCTTGAACCCTGACCTCCAGAGTCAGCTGCGTGAGCTGTTTTGTGCTTGTCCCTTTTCTCATCATTTGTGAACAGTTTGCGTTGCTTTCGTGAGGCAGGCTGGGAAAGCCGGTCCCATGTCGTGGCTTCTTTAATGTGGCCCCTGGATGGTGGCTTGATGATTGACCGGTCTGTAGGCCGGGAAGGGGTGGTGACTGTGTGCAGAAGTGAGGAGATTGGACCAGCTTGGCCACAGATCCCAGACCGTTGTGGGGTTTGAGGGCACTTACACCTGGGAGGCCCCAGCCCGGTGCGTGGTGCCCGGGGCGGGTTAGCACGCAGCTGTGGCTCAAGTCCAGGTTGGGTGCGAGTGGGAGACGCTCCAGTTCTAAGTATCCTCATAACCATGACTCTTCTGTTTACCCTCTTACACCACAGCACTGTCCTGCACGTTCCAATATTTCATTATCCAAAGTGGATCTCCCAAATCACCTCCCAAACCCACAAATTGTACACAATTATTTTGTCAGAGCTTGAGATCTGAGTTTTGCTTTGCAGAATAGAAATAGTGTTTCTGTTCATGGCGTGTTCACTCTGTGCCAGGCTTGTCTCTGCTGCCTAGCAGCCCAAGAGGTGGGGACTCTACCAGTGAGACCATGAGAGATTCAGAGAGGTTAAGTCACTTGCCCAAGGCCACACAGGAGACAGGCCCTGAGCTCGGAGCAGACTGGTTCCAAGACCAAGGATCATGAGCCCCTTTGAAAACCCAGCGGGGCCCCCGGGGCAGCTGGGAGTTGGAACAGCACCAGCCAGCGTGTGTTTCTGAGCAGATGGGGCTGGCTGCAACTCTGCCACCTCCCGGGATGCCCCCCTCCCTCTCCTCGCCCAGGGCAGGGTGGCTTCTTGGCTGGGGTGGGTGGGGCAGGAAGCAGGGTGGGCTGATGCCTGCCAGCCTCCAGGCTGGGCTCCAGCGCCCCTCTCAGGATCACCCCGACCTTCCTCAGTGTGTGCCTGCTTCCAGGTCACTGTTTGGACTCCTCTTCACGTCCCAGTCTTTATTCTCCTCCGTTAGAAGGGCTTTGCGTTTATTGATCGTTGTCTCCGGACCTTCCATTTTTCTCTGCAGCTCCTGCAATCTGAAAATGAGCCTTCCAGCCTCGTTAGCCACTGTATTCTGAAGAGCATCCGAGCTTTCCCTAATCAGCTTCCACTAGTCATGGCCGGTGGCTTCGACTGAGCTGGGCCGGGGAACGGGGGCTGCGGGCCGGGGAACGGGGGCTGCAGGCCGGGGGCTGCCTGGAGGCCGCCGGCGGGCCCAAGGGATGGATGACACAGGTGCCCGCCGGGTGCCACCCCTGCTGCCTGTCTCACCTTCTCCCCGACCACCTCTGCTCCTCCCCTCTACCCAGGGCTCAAAGGCACTTGTCCCTCAACATGACAGGGGCTGCTGAGCTTCACAGTCAGGTGCCGGGTTGGGGAGGAGGCTGCCGCTTGTTGGGAGCCCAAAGCCCGGGTCCGTAGATGGCACAGGGGATGGAGCCAGGGCTTTGGGGTCAGTTAGATCTGGCGGGAAGAGGCCTGCCTTATCCCTTTATACGTGGGTGGAGGGAGGGTAAAAGCGCGCTGGCGCTGGTGCTGCCGTGCGTGGTGGCGCTCAGGATTACGTTGTCACCGTGGTGGTGGAGTGGGACCACGTCTGTGCCCCTCGCCCCTCGCTCTGCGTCTGGTTTGTGGTTCACGGAGCCCGGCTGCGCTCTGGTGGGGGCTCCCCGTTTTGCGACCTGTGGGGCGGGAGTGGTTGGGATTGGGTGGGGCGTGTCTAGGATTGGGTGGGGCGCGGCTGCCAGGACTGTGGGATCTGACCTCCATCCTGCCCCTTGGCCAGTGGGAGAAGACTCAAAACACTCGGAGAGATTTCCTCCACTGGGCCTTTCTGTGCAAATAAATAATCCGTCAGGCAGAGCTGGGAGGGAAGTGCAAGCATCAGAGGAAGTGAGGTTTCAGGCCTGCTTCCGTGGTGCTCTCAGCTCCTCCGCAGCAGTATCTTCCAGCATTTTCTGCTTGAGAAGTTGCTGCAGCAGGGCCTCATTTTGGAGCCAGAGCTCATCTTTTTTCACTGGACAGATATATCTTGGGTGTCTACTCTGTTCCAGGCACACTGCTTGGGGCACCCCACTTCCCGGGTCCCGGGTCCAGAACCACCTGGGTCCTGCCGACTTCCGGCCCCGGCAGCCCTATCGGTGCCCCAGCTCCTAGTAGGAATTTGGGAGGCAGACAGTACTCTGCCCCTCACCGCGGCCAGGTTGGGTACTCAGGTGCGCACCACGTGCTTGAAGTTCACGGCCAACCCGAGGGGCTGCCGGGCTGTGTGTGCTTCTGGAGAGCTCTGCGGGGTCCCAGGTGTCATCCCTCCCTCTGCCCTGTTTGATCAATGATTTGTTAGCACTCTCTTGGCTGGTCTGCCTCACTCTCTTGTTTACCATTCGCTGTTAACAACAGTAATTACAGTATAGTTGTGAGATGAAAACACGACTAAATTATGACACTGCTTGTGTAACAGTCTCTTAAAACTGACTCAGAAGGCAACAGCTGCACAATTAGGCTATAAATTCTCTTAAATGAACTTGTCGGTGGCAACGGTACCTGTGTGGCGGCGTTGTGCGGGAGATAACTAGGCTTAATGGGCTCGGAGAGGGAGCACCCAGGATGGCCTCGTAAAGAAGGAAACTTTGTTCTTTGCCATAAACCACTTGTTCTCTTATAAAAACAAAGGGCTCAGTGTTGGCCCATTAACTCCCTATGTCTGTTAGGGACCGCGGTGGCGGAGCATCGTTTGACAAGTGGACACCAGGCGTCCTCTCCTGCCTTGAGGTGTGGCCTTCTCTGAGCCTCATGTGGATGCAGTGCCAGCAAGAGGCCTGGGTGGGATTTAGTGAGTAGCGGGCGGCAAGCGTGGCCTCTATGGGGGCCCCGGTGAGCTTCTGCAGGCCTCCAGATGGGCTACCAAGGCCTGCCACTCTGAGCTTAACAACCCATTAAAGATGAAATCCCTGAGGCAGGGCACCTCCCTGGCACCTGCTGGGGATGTGGGTCTGGGAGCTGTAAAACCGTGAGGTTCAATGATGATGGAGGCTTTCCTCCAGTTTGTTATTCGAAAGCAAACGTTGTATAGCACAAAACTAAGAAGGATGAAGGCTGGCAGGCTGTTAAGGATTTTTGTCCCCGCCCTACCCTGACTTTGGTTGGCACCTGACTCAGTGACACTCTCATGGGAGGCTCTGCTGTCTGTCTCCACACGGCTCTCAGAAGTGCATTCACTTCCTGTTGCTGCCGTAACAAATTACTCTGGACTTTGTGGCTTAAAACAGCACAAATTTATTATCTTCTGTCTCCAAAGTCAGAAGTCTGACATAGATCTCACCGGGCTAAAATCAAGGAGTGGACAGGGCCGCTTCTAGGGACCGCCTGCATCCCTTGGCTCCATCTTCAAGGCCAGCAGTGGCGGAGTCCTTCTCCTGTCATGTCTCTCTGACCCTCTCTCTGGCCTTCTTCTTCGCTTCCATTCTTAAGGATTCATGTGATTACATTGTACCCGGGATAACCTTCCCATCTCAGGATCAGCTGATTAGCAGCCTTAATTGGACCTGCAATCTGAATTCCCTTTTGCCCTGTAACATGACATACACACAGGTGCTGAGGGTGATGACGTGCACATCTTTAGGGGGGTGGTGTTCTCCTGACCAGAGTCAGGGGAGAGCAGGACCGTGGGCCAGTTTGACCTCTGTGCCCTCTGAGCTCACACGGGCAAGGCTGGGACTTGAGGAAGGTAGAACTGAGCTGGTCTTACTTGAAATCAGAAAGAAGAAAGTGCAGCTGCATCAGTTGCGTGGCCTGTCCACGCAGGGGGCCGTCTACACTGCAGATGTGACTTGCGTTTTCCAGGAACTCCCGCTCAGAGACAGAGTGTGAACTCGTGTGAACAAAACCCAGAAGCAGATGTACCCCCACAGTGTCATGGACTGTGCCGGAATCTTCCTGGATTAAAATCACAAGTGGGGAGGGTCAGTGACAACCTTTTCCTCTTGGGGAAGGTGTAAATCAGGAAGCTGGCTTTAAAAGATTGTTCTGTGTTAACAGTTTTCAAAATAAATGAACACACAGCAAACCCCAGATGTGCCGCAGACCCACTGGTGCGAGTCATGGCCGTGGGCCTGATAACTCACCGTTCGGGGACCACGAAGCTTTTCACCCACAGCCGTGGACCAACAGGCCGCCTCCACTGCCTCCCAACCCAGCCTGGATAGGAGGCTGCTGGGCCTTCCTCTCAGACAGCTTTCGTGATGATTTGCAGGCATCTCCCTGGACCTGTCCACACAATGGATTTCTGGAGCGTGTCCTCAGGGACCTCTAGCTCCAGGCCTATTACTGAAGTCCGTCACCCAGAAAATCTGTTGACGGAACTGTTCTCTCTGAACTGCAAGCAAACTGGGAAATTTGAATGGGATGCAATAAGCTGCAATAAAACAGAGCCTCCGAGAAGTGCAGGAGACGCATCTCCTCCCAGCCCCCGTCTGCCACGCTGCCGCAGCTTCCCGAGCTGTCATCCTTGAGGGTGGCCACATACGGTATTTATTTTTTTTAATTAAGCTGCGTTGCTGTGTGACCCACCCTCCACAGGTGCCTTACAAAGCCCAGCCTTATACGTTGCTGAGACTTTTTTATTTTTTTTGAAGCGGATAGTAAAATTAAGCAGTTATTAGTATTCACGAAAAATGCTCATGGCAGGCTTCGTACACGTAATGAGAAGCCACCTGCAGTTCAAAGCAGTACTTGATAATGCTGTAATTAGATTTGAGATGCAAAAAAGCTCATTAAAATTAAATAACATATTTGTCACTGTTTTAAGAGGTACAGATTGCCTAGAACCATGCTGGTCTCTTGACCTTGAGTATTTTGGCGGAGCCCTTGCTGCCAACAATTGGAAAATAACATCAGCAGTTCTGCAGAGAGTCCTGAAAACATGTTCATCCTCGGTTCAGTTTGAGTTGAAAAAAAATGATATAGGCATCCAGGGGAAATCACAGGTTTGTACACAGTGTGATCTGGGAGAAAAGGGGAACCAGAGTCCTCTCCGAACAGGCAGTTCAAGTAACACCAAGGGAAGATGGGCATGTGTATGTGGGGACACCGTGACGGGGTCTGCGGGAAGTGGCGATGGTGGCATCGGGCACCACTGCTCACCTCTCTGGCCCTGACCTGGATGAAGCCGCTTGCTCAGAGCAGGCCCAGGACTACTGAGAATCAGACCATCAGCAATGCAAGTGCCGGTGAGATGTGTCCCAGACTTCCAGAAGGTCACGGTCTCGTTGGGCAGACAAGGCACAGAAAAGTCAGGTGCCAGGGAAGCGTGTATTGTTCATAAAAATAGCTAATGTTTACTGAGTGTGTCTTGCATACCAGGTGCGAAGCGTGTGGCATGCATTCTCTAGTCCCTCGCCATGGTCTAGGGGGGTGGCCCCGGCTGTCCCGTCTTCCTTGGGGAGGTTAAGGCACTTGCCTGAAGTCACATAGTCAGCGTGTAGCTGAGCCAGGATTCAGATCCAGGTTGGACTCCTGCAGTCCCCCTGCACTGGATCACAAAGTATCTGGGTTGCCATGGCCAGAGCAGAGACCTTGGGTGGGAGGAAATACCCAGGAACCTATCAGAACTCCCCGAGTGCCCGCTGTTGGACTGAAACTGTTCTAGAAACTTCATGTCTCTGAATCATTTCATCCCCATAGCAACCCTGTTACTCCATTTTACAGATGTGGAAACTGAGGCATGAGGAGTCAAATAACCAGCCCAAAGTCACGAAGCAGCTGGCTACAGAGCTGGGATTAAGCTCTGCCCTTGACAAATATTCTGTTATTGCTTCTCTCTTGAAATCTGTAAAGCATTCTACAAAGGAAGGATATAATTTAGGTGCAATCGTGATTATTTTTATTCTTGGAGGAAGAAGATGCAAGTTGCATTCAAGGGGCAGAGTCCAGGGGAGCTTTCCTGGAACAGAGAGCTCTTAGCTGGAGGTGAGTGGATGGCCAGGTAGTTGGAAAAGGTGTCAACAGAGGCCTGGCTGGGCCTTCAGGGAGAGCCAGGCCTCAGCAGTCCTCAGGGCAGTGAGCCCAGCCGGCCTGTGGCCCACTGCCCCTCCCCCTGGGGGCTGGATTGATTTTCCGAGATGACTCTCTGGGCACTGGGTCCAGATTTAGTTCAGTGGAGAGCTCGTCTTTCAAAGTCCTGCTCAAATGTCACCTCCTCTGCAAAGACTCCCCCCACCCCCAAAGCAAAATTAATCACCCCTCCTCTTGGCTCCCACAGTTCTGGTGATACCTCCAGAATAGTCTTATCACATCGGACTCGGATTTATGTGTTTACAAGTCTCTCTCCAGCTCACAGGGACTTCTCAAGTGCAGGTCCCCTGCCACTCTGCCTTTGTGTCCTCATGCCTGGGGCAGTGCTGTGTATGCATTGGGTACTAAATAAATGATGAGGGCACAAATGACGGACCGAGAAGAGATTGAATTTGATTTAATTCAACAGACACTTATGTGCAGGTCTTGCCCTGAGCCCTTTACATGGGTGAACTTATTAGTCTTCGTGACAACACTGTGAGATCAGTTCTCTTATCATCTCCGTTTTACAGGTGAGGAAACTGAGGCCCAGAGAGGTTACGTACCTTCTCCGTATCATACAGCTAGTAAGTGGTGGAGCTGGGATTAAACCCCAGGCAGTCTGGGGCGGACACATCTGCTTAAAGCAATCTTGCAGATAAGCCCATTCCGATTGCGAGTAGTGATTCTTACTAGGGGAATCTCTGGAATTAATTCTTATTTCATTTATAAAAAATATTTGAATTTAGGAAGGATTGGGCTGTGATGCAATTAAGGTTCCTTTGTTGTAAGCCACAGAAATCAGCTCTAGCTAAATTAAGTGAAAGTGGATTCTATTGTGAGGATCTGGGTAGTTTGCAGAGTGGACGCGCTGGACGGAGGAGATTTGGGAAGGCCAGCGGACCTCCTAGCAGGAGCCGAGGACGGACTTGCTGGGATGCACTTGCTCCTGTTCTGTCCTCATGTCACCACTCCCCCACCCCCGTGTGGATTCCTTGGCCCCGTGGCCCGTCACCATTGTGTCTGTGTGGTGAAGCGGGGAAGACCCACACTGTTCAGGGCGCTGTTCAAGACTGTGACCATGGATGGGTGCTTCTTTGTCCTCCCACACTGTTCACCCCCCTTCACACCCGCACCCTGGTCACAGGGCCGAGGGGCACGAGGGCGCAAGCTTCACAGTCATATTTCCTTGAGACATAGTTGTGGAGTTGGGTGATTCTCCCTGAAAGGAAGAATCTCCCTGTCCCACTAACGTGTGTCCCCCGGCCCTGCCCAGGGCACGGGCTGTTATCTCCCGGTGTCCGCCGTACCAGAGCATCAGCACCTACTGGTCTGATGGCCTTCACGCCTCTCCGAGGCGCCTTTATTTATTCATTACACAGATAGGCAAGGAGCGTCTGCTGTGTGTTGGGCACAGAGCGCAGTGGGAAGGGGGCAGACAGGGTCTCTGCTCAGAGACAGGCAGGTAGCCCTGGCTGAGGTGCCCGCCCCTCCTCTAGCCCCTCCTCTGATCCCGCCTCGCTTCCGTCAAGGTCAGCTCGCCCTTGCTGGCAGGTGGGCCTCGGTGTGAGCGCCCTGGGTCCCAGGTCAAGGAGTGGGTGGCCAGGGCGCCCCGCCCCTCCCTGCCTGTCTGGTCCCGCCTCTCTCCTCCCCCTTTGCCCCGTCCCTGTCAGGCCCCTCCCCTTTGACTCCGTCCTTCAGGCCCTTTTCGCCCCTCCCCTCCCGCTCTCGCCCCTCCTCTCTCTTCCTGAGTGGTCCTGCCTCTCTGGCCCAGCCCCCGGCTCCACCTTCCCAAATCTGGCCCCTCCCCTCCATCTGCCCCCGCCCCTCCCTCCCTGGCCCCTCCCTCCCTGGCCCCTCTCCTCTCTCTGGCCCCGCCTCCTCCTGCCCCCCTCCCCTCCGCCGCCCGCCTGAGCCAGCGTGATTTATAAGGCCGTCTGGGCGGTGACCTATAAACCCTGTTCTTCAGAGGGTGCCTGCTCTTGGATTAAATGCCTCTGAAAAGAGCCTCTGCCTCAGAAGTGTCATGTAGAATGTTTCCGCGGACGGAGAACATGACCTTTAAAACCCCAAGTAAAGGAATCAAAGCTACCAGGAGGAGAAGAATGGGGCAGGCGGAGCCTGAACTGGGCTTCACCAGCCCGCGGGCTTTACGACCCCTCCCCCAACCCGCTCAGGGCTGGGGGCTTGCGGTTCCCAGAGGGGTGGAGGGGCTGGGGGCGCTGGGGGCGCTGGGGGCGCCCTATGGGGACGAGAGGTAGCGGTTTGCACCCTGATGCCCGCTCCTGCGAGTGGTCACCAATCCTGGGCGAAAAGCGAGTGGGTGGGAAATGTTCCTCACCAAGTCCGGACCCCTGATGGCTTTAGTGGGGAAAGAGGGTCCCCTGGGGGATGGTGGGGGGGCTCCTCATGAAGGCTGGGGCGTCCTGCTTCATCCTAATGTTACCCGAACTTAGCCTGAGACTGCCCCGGGTAGGGCCTGGTGCCTGGGTAGCGGCCCAGTGTTCTGGGAGCCTGGGTAGGGGTGCAGCATTTGGGGGGCTCTGGGTGTCCCTTCTGCAGTGCCTTGGGGACTGGCAAAGAGCCTGGGAGAATCACTGTACCTCAGTCCCGCACGTCATCTGAGACCGCGGGTCTTTCTTGCTTGGGTGGAAAATATGCTGGTGGTGGCTGCTTCCCTCCAGGGTAGGAGAGCAGTGGCCGCTCTGTGGTCCACATGGGCGCTTTACACTAAGGGGCTGCATTTTCTCACTCTCCTGCTCCCAGAGGCAATGGTCATACATAGAAAGGTGACTGACTCACTCATTCCTGTCTACATTTTTGTAGGAAACCTTTGCAGACATCGTTTTGCTTTGGTCCCTGTGCAGTGCATAGATGGGTGGCTGGATTCTCTTCTCCACCGGACCTCTTGGTGGAAGCAGTTAGTGTGTCTTGCTCATGGGATGCCACCAGGAATTCTCTGGAAGGAGGACCAAGAGGTTTCTCTGCAAAGATGAATCAGTCGCGGGCCTGTGGACCTTTGTGGCTGAAAGCAGGGGACTGTCTTCCATCATGTCATCTTCTGGAAGGGCTCACGGAGGGGAGGCTGGGTTAGCCAGGGAAAGAGCTGTCTTGTGTTGGGGGGTTTGAGGCCCTCCTCCAAGGATCTCAGAGCGGCAGGTGGAGGTTAGTTGTGTTCGGAGAGGAAGGGTCTTGTCTTGGAGAGCTGCCCCATCCTCTCTTACCTGGGTGCATAGTGCCAGGAGGGAAGAGAGACAGATTTCTCCACCAAGGCACAGAGAGGCAGGGCCCAGCAGGGAGTTGGATGGATGGATGGATGTTGCTTTGGGAAAAGCAGTGTGATATGTGAGTGTGTGCACGTGTGCACATGTGCATGCTTGCATGTGTGTGTTTTCATGCCCGTGTGTGCTTCTGTGTGTGTGATGTGTGCATGTATGTGCTGTGTGTGCGTGAATGCGTGTCCATGGCAGGGCCAGGTCTCACTGGGGGAACAGAACATTCTGTTGTTATAAATAAGGCTGATTTTTATATTCCCAGTTGACCAGGGAGGGCAACGAGCAGACCAAAGGTAATGCATTTCAGCCGCCCGTGGGGAAAGGTAAATGTGGTTTATAAGCCCCTCTGGCTCAGAGGGAGCTGGGCAGTGGTGGCAGCTGAAGCCAGGCACACTCCAGATGGAGAGGGGGGACAGGTTGGCGATTGCGAGCCCCGATTTCTCTAAAGGAAAAAAAATGACGTGCTGCCTGTTAGCTAATCAACGGTAAGGAGAAAGTCCTGACAACAAGTAAAGAAAACTTAGCTGGCAATAAAGTAAGGGACTTTTTATGGTGGTTTTTATGGGAACATTTTCACGTTGGGAGTTATTAGAGTTGGTGCCAGTTGTGACAAAAGCCGCATTTGCATACCTCCTGTGATGGAGGCTGGATGGAGCCTGAATGCGGCATTAACTGCGTATCGGAGACCCTTTCAGAAGCCAAACAGGGGGACATTTATTGCAAGCTCGATGCTGCGTGTCTGGCATTGGTTACTGCTCCTTGCGTCCTGTGGAATGTAGATCTTCAGTCTTGGGATCTTTCTGGCACTGTCGCAGCGGCTTCCTGTGTCAAGAGCAAGCTGGGGCTTTTGGAGTGGGGACAGGGGGTGGGGAATGGGCAGCCTTGGACAGGGGAAGGGGCGTTAAGCTTTGCCCAGGCTCCAGTCGGCAGACCTGGGGGACACGGCCATGCTAAGAATCAGGCCCCATGCAGGAGAAACAGGAATTTCTTCCAAGTGCTTCTTTTTTTTTTTTTTTTAAATTGAGATAGAATCCGTATAGCAAACAATTCACCCATTTAAAGTGTACAATTCAGTGACTTTTAGTATATTCCCAGAATTGTGTAACCATCACCACAATCAATTGTAGAAGATTTTCATCACCCCCCACAGAAACCCCTTACCATCACCCCCAATGCCCTAATCCCTTCCAGCCCTCAATGACCACTAATTTCTGTCTCTACAGATTTGCTTACTCCGGACCCTACATATCTATGGAATCATACAATCTGTGACCTTTGTATCTGGTTTCTTTCACTTAGCATCATATTTTCAAGGTTCACCCACGTGGTAGCTTGTGTCAGCGCTTCTTTCCTTTTGGTGTCTGAGTAATATTCCGTTGTATGGATGAGACCACATTTTATTTATGTTTTCATCAGTTGATTTCCCTCGCTTTTAAAACCCGTTTCCTTTTTCATTTTAAAAGATACTTGTGGGAAAATCATGGTTGAACTCACTGGAACAAACCTGAGTTTTCCCCTTGGAAAGTGGAGCTCTGGATGGAGGAAGAAGCAGAGAATGTGGGGAGGGGCTGGGTGATGGGCCTCAGAATGACATTTCCTCTTGAAAAGATGGAGCTGCTTCTTTGCTATTGGACCTGGCCAAGGGACTCACTCAGTGAGAGGTCCGCTGCCTCTGACCCCATAATTGATGTTGGAGTCCCGGCAGGGCTTTGCTGCTGGTCATTCAGAGAGCTTTCTATATCGAAGGGGACCCTCAGCGCCTATGCTCAAGGATTCCCTGGGGGATGTCAGCATGGAGATGGCCCTTGCACTGGGGGCCTCATGTCCCTGCCTTGGCCCCCTCCTCCCCACAGCTCTAGCCATGCCGTGCACGTGGGGCGTCCTGCACTTGGAAGGTCTGGGCTGAGTCTGCTGAAGAAGGGCAGCAAGTGTGCATTTCATAGAGCGTCTGTCTTCTGCTGACGTCAGAGGGTGGTCACGGGGGAGGCACAGGGGGCTTCTGCCTGGCGCAGATTTAGGGAGGGTCTTAGGGCAGCGTGTGAAGTCAGATTGTCCCATTTTTTTCCCCTCCAGGAAAATCAGTAGGATCCCTGGGTGACTCAGCTTTTAGTCTTAATTATGCTGCTATGTAAATATTTCTGAGGTCTCTTGGTTTTCTCGGTTGGCATTATATCACCGTTAGTAACTAGAGGGCACATTATAAATATGCAAACTAATAATAATGCATTAAACTCCAGGAACATCGACACATTGCCAAACTGAACCTGAAGCATTCGGCAGCTTGTTCCCTTTGCTGCTGAGACCACCCCCATGCCCTGAGTCATGGAGCCCCTGAATTCCCTTGGCTCACCCTGCCCTAGATGGCACCCTCAGGAGCAGCCGGCTGCCCCCTTCCTTTGCCCAGGGAACTGTTCCTAATGAGGCTCCGGCCGTGTTCTCCAGATCTCTGCTGAGGACAGTGGGCCGTGCTGTGGCCTGGCCTGCCCCCGGCTTCTGTCTGTGCTGGGACAAGACCAGAAATCAAGGCTGATGGGATTGGCCTTGCCCTTCTCCTCATCCTTGGTTCAGTTGGAAAGGTCACAGCCTCCAGGGTCCACCTTACCTGAGTTCCTGTCCCAGCTCTCCACCTGTGAACCTGACCTCGGGAAGTCATGTCAGCTTGTTTGTCTGAAACCAATGAACTTGATAAATATTTACTGTGTCCCTCCTGTGTGCCAGGCGCTGTGCTGGGCTGTCTTGGAGCTGACAGTCCTCTGGGGGAGGTAGACAAGCAACAGGCAATGATGAAGAATGTGATCAATGTGTGCATTGGAAGTGTGGCAGGGGTTCCTGGAGCACTTGTTCAGGGCATATAATCCAGTCTTGGTGGGTCAGGGAAGAGTCCCGCAGGAAGTGCTGAGGATGAACTGGAGACACCCTGGCAGAACGAGGTGGATGGGTAGAGGGTGGAGGTGGTGGCTGGGTTACAGGGAAGAGCATGCTGGGCAGAGGGAACAGAATGTGCGTGGCTTGGAGATGACGGCGCAGGGTGTGAGTGTGGCTGCAGCATGGAGCGAGGGGAGGAGAGGTGTGGTGAGGTGGGCTGCAAGGGTCTGTCTCCAACGGTTGGGGGACATTTAAGGAGTTCGGGTTTTATCCTAAATGAGGGAGGAGCCACTGAGGAAGGCACCCGTCTTGCCTTAGAAAGCTCCTGGCTGCATCTTGGTGAGTAGATCAAAGGGGCAAGGCTGGCAGCTGACGTACACTGTTGGGGGGTGGGGTGGGGTCTGGGAGGAGGGTCCTTGCTTGGCCTCCGTGAGCATTTGCAGCATGGGCTAAACCGGCTGCCTCATCCACTGCCAGGTGCACTGTCACATCAGCCCGAGCTGGGCTAAATCAGGCAACTTACGAACAGGATACAGGTAACAGGCCTGAACTTGGAGTCTGGGCAGGAAGGAGGTGGTGTTTGTGATCTGTGGCGGCGGCAGTGGGATGCACGTGACCTGAACGGAGCCGGGCTGGGGTGGGGGTGGGGCCGCAGAAGTGAGGCGGCCGGGGAGCGGGGGTACCCACCCGGCAGGCAGAGTCCTGGACCCAGTTGCTGTGACGTTTCTTACCCCGTGACCTGGTCGGGCTCCCCCTCAAAACTGTGCAGAGGCTCAATGACATGCTGGATGTAAGTGGTACCCACAGGAGATGAACTTTTGGATGCAGACCGTGGTCAGATGGGCTTATTCGAGCTCTGTGCACATTTCCTGCCTCCGTGTCCTCATCCGTAACATGGGGACCTGCCTTCTGGGTTTCTGGGAGGGCTAAATACAATGGGAAAGTGTGCGATCTTGGTCTTTCTGTGTTTACCAGACAAAGGTTGAATGGGTGTTTATTGGCCTTAAAAGCTAGTGTAGACCCACAGTTTAGGCTTCGCCCATCTTCCTCTGCATTAGATGTGGACCAGTTAGATCTAGTTCAAACTTTTATCTTGAAATCATTAGAAAATTACAGGGAGTTGCCAAGATGGTACGGAGAGACCCATGTACCCTTCACCCAGCCCCTCCCCCCAGGGCCACCTCTCACCTAACTGTAGTACCATGTCACAAGCTGGAAACAAGCATTGACACAGTGTGCGTGTAAGTGTCTAGTCACTTCATGTCGCGTGTGTACATTTGTGTAACCTCCACCACAATTAAGATCCAGAACTGGTGCATCACCACGAAGCTTTCCCGCTACCTTGCATAGTCAACCTGTCTTCCCCTCCCCCTGTCTCTAACCCCAGTCAACCACTAGTTTGTTCTCCATCTCTGTAAGATCATTTTAAATTATGAATTTATTTATTTTTATTAATTAAATAATATACAGTGATGATCTTCCAGAAATTTTAGAAATGTGAAAAGAAAATATTTCCATTGCTTTGCCACACACACAGCCACCATTGCCATTTTTTAAAAAGTTTATATCATCTATTATTATAATATTTTCTCTTTTTAAATTGGAGCATAGTTGATTTACAACATTGTGTTAGTTTCAGGTATATAGCAAGGTAATTCATTCATATATATATATATATACATATATATATATATATATATACACATACACACACATGTATTCTTTTTCAGATTATTTTCCATTATAGGTTATTACAAGATATTGAATATAATTCCCTGTGCTATACAGTAGGTCCTTATTGTCTATCTGTTTGATTTTATTTTTGATTTTATATTTTTGGCTGCACAACGCAGCTTGTGGGATCTTAGTTCCCTGACCAGGGATTGAACCCGTGCCCTTGGCAGTGAAAGAGTGGAATCCTAACCACTGGACTGCCAGGGAATTCCCTTGTCTATCTATTTTATATTATTTGTTTATTTTAAAAATTTATTTGTTTATTTTTGGCTGCGTTGGGTCTTAGCTGCGGCACGTGAGATCTTTTGTTGTGGCACGTGGGCTTCTCTCTAGTTGTGGTGCGTGGGCTCCAGAGTGTGTGGGCTCTGTAGTTGCCGTGCATGCGGGCTTAGTTGCCCTGCGGCATGTGAGATCTTATTTCCCCGACCAGGAATCGAACCCGCGTCCCCTGCATTGCAAGGCAGATTCTTAACCACTGGACCACCAGGGAAGTCCCTATCTATTTTATATATAGTAGTGTGTATCTGTAAATCCCCAACTCTAATTTATCCCTCCTCCCCCCCGCACCTTTCCCCTTTGGTAACCGTAAGATTGTTTTCTATGTCTGTGAGTCTGTTTCTGTTTTGTAAATAAGTTCATTTGTATCATTTTGTAAGATACCACATATGTGATATTATATGATATTTGTCTAACTTATTTCACTTAGTAGGATAATCTCTAGGGCCCTCCATGTTGCTACAAATGGCAATATTTCATTCTTTTTTATGGCTGAGTAATATTCCATTGTATACATATGTATCACGTCTTCTTTATCCATTCATCTGTCAATGGACACTTACGTTGTTTCCATGTCTTGACTATTGTAAATAGTGCTGCTATGAATATTGGGGTGCATGTATCTTTTTGAATTATAGTTTTCTCTGGATATATACTCAGGAGTAGGATTGCTGGACCATATGGTAATCCTATTTTTAGTTTTTTAAGGAATCTCCATACTGTTCTCCATAATGGTTGTACCCGTTTACGTTCCCACCAACAGTGTAGGAGGGTTCCTTTTTCTCCACACCCTCTCCAGCATTTGTTGTTTGTAGATTTTCTGATGCTGCCCATTCTAACCGGTGTGAGGGGATACCTCACTGTAGTTTTGATTTGCATTTCTCTAATAATTAGAGATGTTGAGCCTCTTTTCATGTGCCTGTTGGCCACTCACCATTGTCATTTCGATGTACATCTTCTATGCCTTCTTTTATATGTATGCATATATTTAATGTATGTGTAATCCTACTCTATATAGGATTTTATGTCCTGCTTTTTCCGCCTGACATATCATATGCATTCTCCATATGTGCTGCGGGGAGCAGAACAGTGAGATGCAAATAGCTCCCAGGTTACGGAATCGGGTGGTGGGGATACTGCAGGAGAGCAGAGGCTGGGGCAGAGACCAGACATTGGAGAAGAGACGCTGGGGGCCTCCCTCAGCCTTGCCTGCTGTCCTCCAGGGGCTCTGAAGCCCCTTTGCTTTCCAGAGTGGCCTGCCTCTCCGTCACCCAGCTGTTGGTTCTCTGTCATCTTCAGACTGTCAAGGAGCAGAAAGCCGAGATGGAGTAAACCTTGAAAGTAATTAATAGAGGGAGCACAAGAAGTTCCTGAAGAAGAAAAGCACATAATGGGTCCTCGCTCTCTCCTCATCCTCCTCACTCTTCATGAGTAATTACACGTAGGTGTCTGGGAGTGGGAGTATTTATAGCAATGTCTCTTTTGCTGGAGTGTCAAAATTTCTTCTTTGTGGCACTACGCTTATGAAAAGGTAATCAGATAGCAGGATGTGCAGTTGTATTGTGTCATTCTGCTGCAACTTCAATTAGGATCACAAATAAATAGAAAACAGAAAATTTGAAATTGTAATATCCCAAGGCATTTGTAAGCAGTCTGGGGGAGGGGGGCAGTTCTTTCCCCTCCACCCTTACTATGACTTTTCCGGTTGTCTCGTAAGCTGCACAGTGGCAAAAGCACCTTCTGGGTAGATTTCTAACTGAAGAATAGATCCACAGGCAGGCCTTTGATAAAAAGGCATTGAATAACTTTTAAATCTTCATTGTATTAGCACTGAGTTGGTGCAGGATAATAGTGTCTGTGGCCAGGATGAAAACACCCATGACTGTTCTCCATCATTATCAGGTAAGTGATGGGGATGGAGTTCCTGCTTCCTGAAGAAGGAAGGAAAGAGAAGGACAGGGCTGTGCTGGAGAAGCAGGCGGGCTTGTCTGCGCCGGGTCCCTGGGGTCCCCTGGTGGCATCATCGCTGCCACCCAGGTGTGACTTAGTGCACTCTCCACCTGCCCCTCAACCTCCTGCTGGAGCTGCTGGCTGCTTTTTCGAGGGGAGACCTTGTGTGTCTCTGACAGGCTGCGAGCAGGAGGCGGATGGTCTTAGCGCAGTGCCTAAGGGCAGGCAAAGCACCAGCCCGGCTTTGCACTTGGCACTGTTGGGAAGGAGAAGAGCAGGGGGTGATGCTGAGGGCTCTGGAAGGAGCATGTGCCTTCTCTCTACCTCCCAGCAAGGAGCGTCTGCACAGAGAAGCTTTGATAAGGAAGGGTCTCGTGCCCAGGAGAGAACTGTTCCCTTGCTCTAGAGGGGAGGGAACTTGGTTTCTAGAGTGTCTAAGGAGCGTAAGCTTCTGTAAATTGCAGGGAAGCATAATAAGCAACTTGAAGAGAGTCCTGCGTGTACTCCTAGTGACACACCTGGTCATTTGTCTTTAATAAAGACAAAAAAGCCTCGTTTAAGATATTTACTTGTGCCTTTGAGTAAATTAATATTGATTTGACATTGGACAAGTGTCTGAATTTTTACTTTTTCTGCATTTGGAGTGAGGATCCATGTTTAGTAAGCACTGTCTTGTGCCAGTGTCTGCAATGAATCTTTATTCATTCTGGTCGATTCCATTGAGTGCCTGCTGGGTGCCAGGCTGCTTTTTCCAGACATTAGGGTGGCTAACCAGGCAAGCATGGTCTCTGCCCTCACTGAGCTTATATTCTAAGAAGAATGCTGCCTACCCAGCTACCTGAGGGGCTGGCCAGGGAAATCTTGGTTCGGGGAACTTAGTTTATTTGGGCTAGGATAATAAAATGCCATAGAACACGTGTCTCATAAGCAACAGACGTTTATTTCTCATAATTCTGAGGGCTGGGAAGTCGCTCTCTGGGGTCCCTTTTATAGGAGCACTAATCCCATTCATGAGGGCCTCACCCTCATGACCTAGTCACCTCCTGGAGGCCCCACCTCCTAACCCCATCACATTAGGGGTTAGGATTTCAACATGTGAGTTTTTGGGGAAACAAACATTCAGTTTATAGCAGGGGCTGACAGTGGAGGGAAGTCCAGGTGGGGTAGACTTTATTTTCTGTATCCACACACAGGCTGAACTGTGAACTGTGGCAACTGCTCATGAGTGTTGGCTGTTCCTGTGCCCATTAGCATGAATAAAGGATCCCCTTCTTCTTACTTCCACTGTGTCTGACGGGGAGCCTGAGCTGGAGAGGCTGCCTGCCACATCCAGGAAGTCTGGCCTGGGGAAGAAACTTTCACACCAAATCTCAGAGCCAAAATGGACCTCCCCTGTCAGGACCAGCTTGCCTGGGAGGCCCGTGGTGACATGTGATTCCCGAATCCAGCTTGAAGCTGTGGCTGATTTTTTGTGGGGTTGTCACTAGTTAAAATTTGACCTGGAATGGCATTCTGGTCTGAAGAAAGACAGAAGCTGGAGTTTATCGGATCCCCTGCACAGCACACAGGGCAGCTCGGGCCCCTGCAGCTTGGTTTGGGCTGTTCTGATGGGGAGGTCATTTGTAATATATACTGATCTTGGTGCCAGGAGCTGCAGTGTCTCAGGTGAGGAACCAGGAGAGGGAGGAGCGGGAGGGGAACAGAGGAGCTGAGAATTCAATTTTTCATATAGTAACACAACAATACAGTTGTATATTCCCATAATATCCCTTCAGTTTCTTGGGGTCTGGAGTTGCATCTATTTTTAAAAACACTTGGACCAATAACTCTGCCTTATGCAGGCCGACTGGAGGGTCTCTGGCTTGGAGATTTAATGTAAAATAAACTCTAAATGGGGTGGCACACAGCATGGCGGTCTTTAATCATAGGCACGCAATTTTTCTTAAATAAGCTGAGAGAATGATGGAAATAGCTGCTCTGTTGGGTTCTGTCCCAGAGCAAAGGGCTCTCTGTGAACTGGGGAGTTGGGTGGTGGCCGGGGAGATGGCTGGGGAAGCTTGTCCCACAGCCTCCTGTCGGCTCCGTTCTCCATGCCAGTGGATGTCTTGCTCGGGCCCCGGCTGGCACAGAGGCTCCCAAAGGGGAGGCTTTGAGGAAGCTGGGCTCCTTTCATCTGGCCGGATGTCCTGGAGGATCGTCCAGGTGTCAGGACTGTCATTTCTTGGCCCTTTGCAACTGGGCACAGAAGGCTGAGGTTTGGCGCGTGTGTGGGGAAGCTGTGTTCTGCAGGTTGGTTTGAAGCAGGACTGGGGGTGAGCTCTGAGCCACATGGAATTGGGATATTTGTCTTGGTCCATCTCCCATGGTTTAGAGCCCTACGTTTGCTGTCTAGAACCTATTTGTTTTTGGAAAATATTCTCCCACTGAGATTCACAGCCACCTGCCTAAGCCCTGGCAAGGGAAATGATGTGTCCTTGGGACCCCTGCCATCGGGCTCCCAGCCACAGACTGTCCTCAGGATTAGGACTAATCTCTAAGATTCCAATATTATTAATCAGTAAATCAATATTGAGAGACTCACCTCTTATTCCAATAGCACTTTGGGAGTCGCAGGGCTCTTTCATTTTTAACAGGGTTCCCACTCTCTTCTGTTCCCAGCCTTTTGTCCTGAATATTCTGTGCCTGTTCTCTGTCTGTCTGTCCCAGGGTTTTGAAGCATTCTTCATGACCCTTTTCAGCTTGTTTCTTTCCTTACTTTTCTGGGATCCCTGAACCAGCAGGAACTTTTGAGAGACCATGCTTTTCTCTCAGCCCCAGTTCTCTGATGGTTTTCTGGTCTTGTCTCAAAAAATAAAACATCTGTTGTTTCCCAGTCTAGGAATTGTGCTTGGCTGGTGAGGTGGTTATGAGTTAATCATCTCTGAGAATCCCCCCTACATGTCAGGTTGGAACTGTTCCAAGATCCTGGGAGTGCAGGCAAGGTTACATTTCTTTGCTTAAATCCAGTGAAATCCAGCTCAAGGCCCCATCTGCCACGAGGAGAGGTTCGTCCCACATCCAGAGTTCTCAGGGCCCCCCTGGGGTCTTAGAAGAGTCCAGAAGAGCCCCTTTGTGTGTGGCTTGCCCAGCTTTGCTGAGGCCAGCAGAGGAAAGCAGAGGACTTTTGGGGTTGGGTGGCCCCTCTGGTGGCTCTACTTGCCAAGCAGGGTCACTGATAGGCTTGCTTTGGTGCCTGGTGCTCACGGGCCCCCACCCCACTGCTGAGGTCCTGCATTGCCGTGTCTGGTCAAGTTCAGGTCCCTGCACCCTGAGATCCTCCACTCGCGTCCTCTCCAGACCATGAACGAGCTGACAGGATCAGGAGCCCCAGGATCAGGCCTCCTCTGGGTGGAAACTCGGCCCTCTCCCATCTCAGGAGTCAGCTCAGAGACCTTGGAAGTACAGAGACCTCTGTCCAGGGATACTCCTTCAGGGCAGTCAAACAACTTCTTCTTCCAGCCCTGAAACCTTCTCCATAGGGGTACATAATCAGAAAAAAAGTCATCCACTCATCCAACAAATATCAAGTATTTGTCGGAATGAATAAAAGGCTTGCCATCTTCCTGGGAGAAGGGGAAACTACCTTTCTTTCATTTCTGTTGAGTCTACAAGATACAAGTTAGTTTTTCAACAGAGTCTCTTGCCAAATTAAATTCCCAATAAATCACCCTGCTACACACGGCTTTTCTCGTGGAGGAGGCGCCATCGCTGTTTCCAAGGGGGACAGCAGTGGGCAGAGATGAAGTAGCTGCCCAGGGTCACACAGTCGACGGAGCTGGAAGCCGATCCCGGGTCTTCTGAAGCCAATTCCAGCACTTGCTCCACCCGCTACAAGCCGTGTGAGCTGTGTGGGGAAAGCGAGACTACAGAACGTTGTTCTTATCCAGGATCTTCTCAAGAGGAATAAGAGAAACCTGGAAAACTCAGTAAAAATATTAAGGACCACGGGAATGGCGTGGTGAGCACCACTGCACTAACCTTCCTTTGGCTTGCTTTCCTGTTTCTCGTTGTTGTTTGTTCTTCATTTAGGCTCTGGGTGCTCTTGAATTCTCGGTACGTCCACAGTCATCGTTTGTTGGAAGCATGTGTGAGTGAATGAATGAATGAATGAATGAGTGCCACAGGAACTTGAGGAGCTGGGCCTTGAAGGATGCGTATTCTTTGGATAGGTTGAATGGAATGACAAATCCCAGTTCAGGCTGGTAGGGGAGGATGGTGGGAGAAAATGGAGGTAGAGCCTGATTGGAGCATAAAAACAGCTTTATTGAGATAGAATTCATCCATTTAAGATGTACAATTCAGTGGTTTTTAGTACATTCAGAGTTTTGCATCGATCACTGCAATTAATTTTAGAATGTTTTTATCACCCCAAGAAGAGACCCCACAGCCCCTGGAGACCACTAATCTACTTTCTGTCTCTATGGCTTTTTCTACTCTGAACATTTCATGTCTATGGAATCCTACAATATGTGATGTTTTGTGTCCGGCTTCTTTCACTCGGTGTAATGTTTTCAAGGTTCTCCTGTGCTGTGGTGTGTGCCAGGGCTCCCTTCCTTTCTGTTGCCAAATGATGGACGTGGATTTAGGTTGGGCGACTGGAATGGACTCAAGTTAGGCACAGGGACACCTACACTGAAGCTGCTGGGGCAGGAGCCGGACCTAATCAGATGGGAATTGTGGGACTCTCAATGGGCGGCAGCATCAAATGAAACAGGGGGCGTCTGGAGGCAGAGACCAACATGGAGGCTTTCTTGGGTTTCTTGGTAGGAAGTGATGAAAGTCAGAACCAGGGAAAAGAAAGAGAAGCATGAATGGGCAAGATATTGAAGAAGACACGTCCGTAGGACCGTCTGTGAAGCGTATAAGGGACCTAGGAGGGAGGACCTGGAGACAAGGGCTCCTTCCTTGAGGAAACTGCCTTTGAGAGAGAGAGAGAGCATCCACCTGAAAGTGAGGCCCTTGGAGCAGCTGGCACATCTGTGATGGGCACTGAGTCACCCACGAGGACGTGAGCACAGGCCAAGATGGTCCAGGGGGCTTTCTGGAAGGCAGGAGCCAAGTTCTCCCTGAAGGATGGATGAGCCATGAATAGGCAGAGAGGAGGGAAGGGAATATTCTGGATCCAAGCCAGGCAAACGGCAGGAGCAGGGGCACTGGATGGGAGAGAGGGAATGAGGGTCCAGCCCTAGGCTGGAACCTGCACCCCACAGAGAACCTGAGAGAAGCAGCAGGGCAGGCGGGGTGGCGTCAACACAGCAAAGAAACTGAGCCCGCTCTGTGTGCCAAGCACTGGGTTAAGCTTTTTATGTTACTCTTGACAACAACCTACAGGGTAGATTTTATTTTCATTACTGTTCTACAGATGTGGAAACTAAGATGTAGAGAAATTAAGTGCTTAGCCTAAGTCACATATCTGAAAAGCGCTGAACTTGGGTTCTGAAAAAGCTTTTATTTGGGTGTAAAGGAAAGGCAGTATTAATGACAGCATGTTTTAGACTGGATAGGAAGCTTCTAGAGTCGAGATTTCAGTTCAAGGAACACTAATGGAGGCCCTTCCATTCTGCACGGAGGCGCTAAATGGGTCTCCGGCAGCTCCAGAGAAAGAGATCCATTTAAACTGCGGTCCCCGGTGGTCCCGGGGAGGAGGCTTGGGCAGAGGAGCCCTCATTGAGTTCTTGCATTTTGCAGCCTTCTGGAACAGAGAAGCTTTTAGAATTTCAAGCCACAATTTGTATTCAAATGAAGGTCATTTGAAAGGTGTAACATAGTAAACAGCCATTATTTCATTTTGATGGTGGCACTAAAATTATAGTGTTGGTTGAATTATTTTAGTGTAGGACCATTACCATCTCCCTAAAACACTTAGAGGGGTTCTCAGAACTCTGCTAGGATCCTAAAATTAGAAGAAAGTTAAAAATCACAAAGCCGTGGGGTGGTGGTGTAATCTGGGGGAGATGACCCCTGGGGTGTGGGATGCTTTCTCCATCCCGTTCAAGTTCATTGTGCTTTCTTTGCACATCACAGGTGTCAGGAGGATCCAGCAAGTGCCCATGGAGAGGGGGTATCATAGTGCTTTGAACTTTGGGACAGAAAGGAATGCCCTTCCTTCCCCCCCACCCTGCCCCCGTCATTCAAGTCCCTAAAATCCCACCATTGGGACTTGGCTCCCTTGGGCCTTTCTTCCAGGGAGGAGCACCCTTGGAGGGAGCCCCTTGGAGAGGGAGCCCCTTGGAGAGGCAGCTTGCTGGCCCCTCCCACTGCCCCTTACTGATGATCTGGCAGGAGCACTTGCTGGAACTAGCAGTCATGCTTAGGGCTTGCCCATCAGGGGCCTGCAAGTTCGGGGTGTGATCAAGGGCAGGCACTGCCTTCCCCTTGGGCAGTTACCATTCTGTTGCCACCAGATGTCCGGAAACCTTCTTCGCCTCCCATGGGCCTGGGGCTCCTCTGTCTGTCTGGCCAGGGATGGAAGAGCCACTGGGTAGGCTGAGGGGATGGGCCCTCTTTGGGGACTCTTCCCATCATTGTGGCACCAGGAATCACGAGCGTATGGAAAGGCAGACCCAGGAGAGACTTAAGATCGTCCTCCTTCATGGTGCAAATCCAGAAACTGAGGCCCAGAGAGACGTGACTCCTGTAAGATCGCACAGGAAGTCAGCAGTATCAGACCCGAAACTTGAGACTCGGTTGAAAACCGGGGCTTCCTTGCTGTTACTGGGTGTGTGTTTTAAATTTCTGTTCCCCTCTCAGGAACCCTTGGGTCAGTTGTTTGCCGAATTCAGAATCCTTCGGATTTGGGAAGAGTCATCGGTGTGTGTGCTGGCTCAACCCCAGTGGCTTTGGAGCAAAGCCCGATAAGGAAACACGTTGATATTTCTGCAGCGAAACATATGAATATTCACACCAAGTGGGGTAAATAAGGGCTAGAACTTGTGTCAGTTCAGATTAAGTCTCGCCACCACATGCTGCTAAATTTAAGAAGAAAACTGGGTTTCCTGAGCTTTTGTGGATTTCAGAATTTCCAATAAAGGATGTGGCCATCCAGGTCTCGTAGTGACATGTGCTCCTGAAGGAAAGGTTGAAAGGTTTAAAAAAGTACCTTTAGAAGAACTTGGCAGTTGCCCCGATTTCACCAATTTCTACACCTTTGCCTCTGGATTTGTACACAGCTGGGTCCTTACTCTGTGCAATTTTGTACCCTACTTTTTTCACTTTGTTTTACATAATAAACACTTTTCTATGTTTCTGAACTCCTAAGCTTTTTGAAAGTCACTGTGTTGGAAGCCGGGTGTCTTGACTGTCAGCCTGTAGCTTTTCTCCCTACAGCAACGCTGCTTCTCCACCCGTCAGACTATTACCCCACTCCCCGCCCCCCATCCAGAGCATCCTCCCAGTTCCCAGAATGTTCTCCAGCATCTGGGAGTCCCCGTGGGAACGGGCCCCGGCTGAGGTCTGCAGGAGCTGTGTGGCGGGAGCAGTCTTCCGGGGCAGAGCTCAGGGGGCTGTTTCCAGAATGTTTCCCTCTCCATGCTGGCCACAGGCAATTGGGAATCCCGTGAGCTTGGACAAGGAGGGCAGATCTTGGAGAGGGGGCTCTGTGTTTGTCCGCACGTGTGGAGGGTGGAAGGAGGGGCAGAGCGGGGTCTTCCCCAGGCTCCCCATGTGGGTGGGTGAAACGGCCCTTGAAGCAAGGGTTTCCTGCCTGCCTTTCACACACAAGGGCGCTTTATTTGTTCCTCGGGGTGTCAAGTACTTCTCCCGGGACCCAGGGTCCCTACTCTGAGTTGCAGGCAACATCGCCCTGGTGCCGGCTCCCTGCCCTGAGGGAGGTAGCAGAGAGTGGCTCCAGGACCTTGGTCCTGAGAGGACCCTCTCGCCACCTCCCCCTCTACCTGCAGAGGTCCTCCTTCAGCTCTCTGCAGTGGCCCGGGGTGAGTGCACTGACCTGGGAGGGCCTGATGGGGAGGGGCGGGGGCGGCCCTGCCTCAGTAGCTCTGCCTGCCGGACTGGGCTTGATGGGAAGCAGGCCACTGGAAACTACTGGTCCCGGCTTACAGGCTTCCTGGAGATGGGGATTTCGGACTACACGACTTTGAAGTCCTTTCCGGGTAGGGGAGCCTCTGAGCTGCCCTGCTTATACTTTTCTAGAGGGTCATCCTCTAAAACTCTGCTTGGGGTTTGGGAAGAGCCACTAGGGCTTATGGAACGTGCTGGGTGTTTGGGTCCTCTTTGGTGTCTTTATCCTCTGTTACTCTCCCCTGAGGCAGGTCATACAAATGTGAATTCCAGAAAGTAACCCAGAGTGTGTGTTGGGAAACCTGCATTCCTGGAAACCCTTCCTATCTAGACGTCCTTAGAAAGCATATTTGCTTTCAGAAAGAGCTGGTCTTTAAGCCCTGTGTAACCCCCTCTGCATTGTCCCCTACCTCCCTCCACCACGTTCCAGTTCTACTGGCCGCCTTCTGGTTCCCAAGGTACTGACGCTGTTCTGGCCTCTGGCGTCTGGTACCCACTCTCCCTCTTCCTCCCCTTCCTCATTTGCTACCTCTTACTAAGTCTCAGCTTAAATCTCAACCCCCCAAACCTACCAGGCACCCCGTCATAATCTGCCATCACACTATGTGCTTTTCCTTCATAATAATCTCATATTATGTCTTTATGTATTTATTTTAGTGTTTTATTTCATATTTACCTTCTCTCCAAAGCTCCATGGAGGTTCCATAAATAATTTGTTCACCTCTCTAGCCCAGTGCCTGGTATATGGTAGTCACTAAATAAATAGATCTATTAAATGGATGGATGGATGGATGGAGGGATGGATGGATGAATGGGTAGATGGATAGATGGTTAGCTGAATGGATGGATAGATGGGTAGATGGATAGATGGGTGGATGATTGGGTAGATGGAAGGATAGATGGATGGGTGGATGGATGGATGGATGGATGCGTGGATGGATGGGTGGATGGATGGATGGATAGATAGATGGCAATACCAAGTACTTCTGGGGCATTCCATAAAAATTAAGCTACGCATCTCAAAATGTCTCTAAACCCATCCTACATTAGCCAACTATATTCTGACTCTTGGTCACACAGTACAGAAGAAAATTCAAGCCAGCTTGAGAAAAAGGGAACTTATTTTGAGGGCATAGGAATATCTCACAGGGGGAAGTAGGCTTAGGTAGAAACTGGAGCAGGGGATTGGAAGGCCATCCAGACATTCTCTCTCTCCATTTCGTGCCTCTTTACACATTGCTTTGTTTTGTCTCTCGGCAGACTGGCGTGGTTCTGTCCTCAGTTCCATGGCAGGACACTGATACCCTCAGTCCTGTATTCATACATTATCAGGCCAGCCACACAGAGAGGCAACTGGCAGGCCCTCAAATCCAATCCCAGATTCCTGGGGAAGAGAGTCTGGAGTCATCCATTGCTGGGGGTGGGGCAGGGTCACACGTGTGGACCGCTGGGGTGCCGGGCTCCCTTCCCAGAGAAGGGGATCGTAGGCTGTCCTGTGGATCTTATTTCCAGTTTTGGCTAAAGTTCTTATCCCATTTGATGACTGCCTGGCCGGATGCCTGTGAGATCCCAGGCCTGGAGGCCTGCACTAATTGTGAGGCTCTCCCCTCAGCTGCAAGCCTGGGAAACCTGCCCGTTTGGAACACAGGGAGAGTGAGGCTGAGTTGCAGAGCTGAGAAGGTCAGCCCAGCCGGGCCCGGCCTGGTTTTGGGAAGGAGACTGCGGCTGTAGCCACAGTGGTCCCCAAGTAAAGGCCTCATGGCTTTGCCCTGGGGTGCGTCATACACCCACCATGGAACAGGAAGCAGGCAGTGTCCAGCTTCTTCAGACCAGCCCTGCCCTTCCCCTCAATTGAATTTTGCATCAGGCAACATGCTGCCATTTCAGAACAGAAATTTTCTCCGCGAAAAGAAAGAAACCTCTTTATGCACTTTTATAATGCAGAATCTAATTTCGGTTTCAATAAGGGAAGGAACCATTATATCACCCTCCTTCAGTGCTTCTTGTCATTACATTGTATTTTTTAAAAACACTTTCATCGGAGGCCTGATATACACTTACAATCTCTCTGCATTTATTTTCTTTTAAGAACACATATAATAAAACTCAAAGTTAATAGCATGAAAATAATTTCTACAATAACAGTTGTAGCAAATCTTTGAATTGCCGGGGTGAATGTGGCTAGACAGAGTGAGGCAATTACGTCTATTATTAGCAGCGCTCGGGTAGGATTGATGTACAGTGGGCCGCGTGTAAGCAGAAGCCTTCAGACGTGAACTACATTTTAATAGTGAAATTCTCATAGATTATAACTCTCTTCATTAACATTTTCACACATCGCTGGCTAACAAATGAGGAGAGAGGCCTCTGGACTCTCAGATTTACTGTGCATCGGGTGCTCTCTGCACCTCTGTGTGGGCAAGAGCTCCATCTTTTAACCTCTGACTACGGGAGGATTAACTCTTCCTGGGCTGCCCTTCTTCCTTCCGGGATGGGAGAACATTCTGGAAACACAGGCTTTGCACTTTCAGACCTGTAAGGGGTGGCTGCTAGGTCCAGCCCTCCTGGGACTTTCTCTGCATTTCTCTGTTGGCATCCGAGGGTAGCTCTCAAGAGGATGCAGGGTCCAGGGGAGCAGGTCAGGAGAGGCCTGGGCTCTGCTTTCCACACCCCACCCTGCAGGGCATCCTCCTCACGAGACGATCCCTGCTCAGGCACTTGAGCTGATGGGTGGGGTGGGGGTCCTTTCAGCATCAGGGGATGGTCGTTTGATGGAAAGTTTAGATCTCCTTTTGGCAAGGGTCAAGCAGCCTTCTGTCCCCAGCTGAGGCAGGGAACACAGCCCAGATGTGACAGAGGGAGTTTTGGAGGGAGGTGTTGCTGGGCAGACTGGATCCCAGAGAGGGGGAAGTGGACTCTGGTCAGGGTCAGGGTCAGGGTCAGGGTGGGCTGACTGCCCATGTGGACAGTCTTGTCCTGGGAGGGGCTGAGCGTTTTACAAAGGACTTAGACACCACAGTGCCTGCCCTGGAGGGATTTATAACCTAATGAGAGAGAAAATGGAGGAAAGAACAGTGTTCTTGCGTCATTTTCTTACAGTTGTCAGTGGTTGCATACAAACCGTGAGAGTGAGTGCGGGGGCATGTGGACAAATGCCACCCACGGTCACCTCATCAATCAGCGAAGGCTTCCTGGAAGAGTCTGCAAGTCTTCAGGTCTCCAGGAAGGTGGTTCGTGGTATCTTGTCTGTACCTGGTGCAAAGTGGGTTAGAAAAACACTGAGGATGGGAGTTAATGCAGGGAGAAAGCCCCCCAGCCTTTGGAGCAGCGGGGATGAGTTTTCAACCCAAGCTCCCTTTGCTGCTTGCTTTCAGGACACAGACCCTTGGTGAGTCGGGGGCCAATAGCTTATAAACTCTTGGGCAGATTCTGTGATTTGACTGGGCCCCCAGTGGCATATGAGACCCCTGGGGTCAGTTCACTCCGATGCTACTCTGTGTGTCTCTGACTTAGGATTAGCATTTTGGCAAACTTCTCAAAGACGATCTGATCCAGGCCTTCTCATCCCTGTCTGCACATTATCATCACTTGGGGAAACTTTTAAAAACACTGGTGCCAGGGAACCTCAGAGATTTTATTTTAAATGGTCTGAGGTGGTGCTCAGGTGCCCGAAAGATTCTAATGTTCAAGCCAGGTGGAGGACCCTTGTGACCGTATAGGCAGGTGACCTGGCCTTCAGGTGCATTAGCTAGAGGAATGTAGGTCTGAGCAGAACAGTAATTCAGCTGTGGACAAGTGGGGGTGTTTACAGAGCACCCCGCTCTTCCTTTCTCTCCTTGGAGAACCTGCAGATATTCTTTGCTATCAGACACAATGAAGGATGCACAGGACCACATCCCATAGGGTGATGTGAAAAGGGGCCTCCTTGCCCCTGGTCCCGGGAATCCAGGTTTCCCTTCCTCCCTGTCTCTCCTTCCTTCCCTCCTCCATTCCCGGCCTGTGCCACGTGTTACCCACCCCAGCCTCGTGGTCCCTGGGCGAGCATCACCTGCAGCGAGGGCTGGCTTCTGAAATCTTTGATCTCCTCCTGTAACTCTGTGGGGCTCAGCCGGCTCTGTTTGACTCTGGTGTTGAACCATCAGCAGATGTTGCTTTGCCTCCCATCCCTCCTCCCTGGGAACATTATCCCTTAACTAAAATCAGTAGGCCCAGGACATGCTTGGAATCTAGAAGCGCATCTTTCACAAGTTCTGCCTTCCTGTTAGAGTTCTCCTAGTGGCCATCACTGGGCCGTGCAGGGCTGGGGGAGTGGGAGTGGGTGCACAGGCAGGGGCTCGGAGAGGGCCCCTCTGCGGTGGAGGGGTGGCATGGCCGTGCTGGGCTGGATGGCCCTGCTGGGAGAGGGCCCGGGATGCTCTGAGAGCTGGTGCTGGGCTTCCTTCCCTGTTCAGGGCTCCCTCCTGCATCCTGGCACCCCATCAAGTGTTAAGGAGCTCAGGCACCAAACCTAATGAAAACCCAGTCTCGTTCTGCATAGTCAGGCGCTATTGAAACGATACTTCCAGTGCTGCATGCTGCAAATTAACAATCTGACTTACATACAATAAAACCCCGAGTATTGTACCAAGCAATACTTCTTAGGTGGTGGAGATACAGATGGAAATTCATTTAATGAACTACAAGTCCCTGAATGGATCCTAAACTTCTTGTAATTACCCTGGAAAGAACCCTGGTAGAAACCAAAAAAAAGCCCTTTGTATTCCCCCACCCTGCTTCATGGCAGCCGGCTTTCTCCATCTTTAAGATTGCCTTGTTGGAAATGAGTATCTTTATGTGAAGAGTTCTTCGGGGCCTGGCCAGCGGGTAGGGTTGGGCCACATGCAAATTAGCCAACTCCCTCCTCCCGCCCCAGGTTCTGAAAATAGGGTGATTTGCAAAGACTTTGGCGCTGAACAGAATGTGACTTAAGTGGTATTGTGAAGAGTTTTACCCACAACCCCGGTGTCAGCTGGTGGATGATCTGGCTGGCTGCCAGGGGGATCAGGGAGACCTGGTCTTTGAAGCATCGGACAGACAGAGTCTAGACGGAGCTCATCCTCGGCAGGTGACTCAAGCCTCCTCCTGGTAGTTTTCCTAAAGATGCTCTTCCAGTGTGGGAGGCCAACAGAAGCGGTCCCGTAGGCCAGGAGTTGCTTTCCCTTCTGATGAGGCAGGAGGGGCAGGGGGACAGGAGGGATGGAGGTGCCTTGGGCACCAGAGCAGAGCTGAGGACCACTCCTCGGGAGAGCCACCTCCCACCTCCCACCATCAGGGGCCCCATGCTTCGGGAGCCCTCTGGGACGGGCCTCTCCCCAGGGGCCAGTTCCATGGGACGAATGTGGCAGCCACTATGTTGCCACACTCAGTAGGTATCATAACCTGTACCATATTTATTATGGGCAACAATTCGACTAACGGAGAATTTAGATGAATAACATTCAGGCCGGAGAAGTAATTTCCTTTGAGAAAGCGATTTACATGCACTCTGCCAGAAAGAGCCATCACCGCTCCCTCGTTGTGTCAGCTCAAATAATGAAGTTGAAAATAGCATGGAAGGTTAATAGGTCCGACTTATCTCCTTAGAACTGAAAAGGAAGATTTACAGTGTGGAGGCTGTTTTGCATATTTCCGCTGGGAATTGAAAGGGTTTTTTCCCCCCAAACAAGATTTATGAGAACCCGTGGTTCAAGGTATCTGCTTTGTTATTACTCCAAAGTGAGGCAGTAAGCCTCTTCACTTGGGTGGTGCCTGCATCCTTCACGAAGAGCCATCGCCCTGGCCAGGCCCCGGGTCGGGATACTGGTGCTGCTGTGGGAAGAGTCTACTTTAAGAGGAGCCTTTCGACTCTGGAAGCTCACGTCATTGGTTTGCTAACGACTAAAAGAGGTTTAAATATTTTCCACCACCTGGATGTATTTTTTAAAAAAATTAAATTTATTTTGTCATCATCGTTGACTGCCCCTAGAGCTTGGTGGGCTGGCCCTGGGCTGGAGGAACATAGGGAAGCATCTGGATCGGAGCAATGGAGGGTGCAGGAGTAGAAAGCAACAGGACTTCTGGACTCCAGGCAAGGAGTCAACAGAAGAGCTGTCGGCCTCTTAAGGAGCTTTCTTGGAAGTTCCACCCAACCACTTCTGGTAACATCTCACTGGCCAACTCCATGTGCAAAGGGGGCTGGGACGGGTGGTCTTTTATTCAGTACTTTCCTGCCAGTGATAAAATCTGGGTGTGTTGCTTAGGAAGAACGGGAGAATGGTTATTGGTAGCACAAATGCTTAGTGCATTTATTTTTAATTTTTCTTGTTTTCTGTTACATGCATTCGAACAATAAAATTCCCCTTCGATACTGCTTAAGCTGTGTTCCACAATTTTTTTCCTTTTGTTTTTTTCCCAACGTTATATTAGGAAAAATTTCAAACATAAAGAAAAGTGGAAAGAATTGTACCTTACGTCCTTATACCCATCCCTTTAACATTTTGCTCTATTTGCCCGATCACATATCCATTCATGTATCTATTCATCAATCCATCTTAGTTTTGGATGCATTTCATAGTGAATTGCAGATAACAGTCCATGTCACTCCTAAATAATTAAGAACACATATTATGGACTGTTTATTTAGTTTTTAAGGTAAAATTTACATATAGTGAAATGCACAATCTTAAGTTGCCTTTTGATGAGCTCTGACAAACGCGTACACCCACATCACGTGTCTTTTAAGATACAGACATTTCCATCACCCCGAAAGGCTCCCTTTTTTTGCCTCTCCCCAGTCAGTACACCCCTACCACAGGCAACCACTGTTTTGATTATTTTTTTCACCAGATTGTTTTTGCCTGTTCTAGAACTTCATATAAATGAATTCGTATAATGTGTACTTTTCTGGATAAGGCTTTCTTCACTCAGCATGTTTTTGAGATTCATCTATGTTGTTCCATGTATCAGTAGTTGTTTTTTTTTTTTTCCTTTTTATTGATGAGTAGTAATCTATTGTATGAATGTACCAGAGTTTGTTTATCCATTTGTTAATGGACATCTGGTGTGTTTCCAGTTTTTGGCTATTATGAATAAAACTGCCGTGAATATTTTGTACAAATCTTTTTTTGGGATTTGTGTTTTTATATCTCTGGAATAAACGCCTAAGAGAAAATTGGTGGGTGCTATTTTTTCTTTTAAAAGAAACTGGCAGACTTTTCCCCTAAAGTGATTGGACCATTTCACATTTCCACCAACAATGTATGACGGTTCCAGTTGCTCCACATGCTTGCCAACATTTAATGTTGTCAGTCTTTTTAATTTTAGCCATTCTGGTGGGTGTATAGTGGATCTCATTATAGTTTCAATTTACATTTCCCTGATGACTAACAATATTTTTGACGTGCTATTGGCCATTCATATATCTTCCTTTATGAAGTGTCTGTTCCAATCTTTTGCCCATTAAAATTTTTGGATTTTATTTTTATTATAGGCTTGTAGGAGTTCTTTATCTAGTCTGGATACAAGTCCTTAGTCAGCGGTATGTTTTGCAAATATTTTCCCCTAGAGTGTGGCCTGCTTTTTCATTTTTATAATGGTGTTTTTTTAGGAGCAGTTTTAAATTTTGCTGAAGTTTAATTTGTCACTCTTCTCCTTTTTTGGTTGTTGCTCTCCATGTCCTCTCTAAGAAATCTTTGCTTGCTACCTCATTCTGAAGATATTCTTCTATGTTTTCTTCTAGAAGCTTTATAGTTTTAGCTTTTACATGTGAGTCTGTTATCCATCTTAAATTAATTTTTGTGTATGGTGTAAGGTAGGAGAAGTGTAAGGTTAATTTCCATATTGATGTCCAGTTGTGTCAGTATCGTTTGCTGAAAAGACTCTCCTTTCCCCATTGGATTGCTCTGGTACCTAAAATTACTTAACCATATAAAAGTGGGTGTATTCTGGGCTCTTTTCTGTTCCACTAATCTATTTGTTTGTCCTGTGTCAGTACGTTGCCATCTTGATTGCTGTAGTTTTATAGCAAGTCTTGAAGACAGGCTTCCGACTCTGTTCTTTTTAAAAATAGCTTTGGCTCTTCTACTTCCTTTGCATTTTCCTTTTAAATTTTAGAATCACTTTGTCAATTTATAAAAAAAAAATCCTGCAGGTGTTTTCAGTGGAATGGTGTTAGAGATATAGATCAATTTGGAGACAATTGTCATCTTTAAAATACTGAGTCTTCCAATCCATAAGTATGGTATATCTCTCCATTTATTTAGGTCTTCTTTAATCTTCCTCAGTAATATTTTGTAGTTTTCAGTGTAGAGGTTTTGCACATCATTTGTTACTTTATTTCTAGGCATTTTATGTTTTTTGGACACTATTGTGTCCCAATTAAGACAATGGATTTTTCTATTTCTTTCTTTATATCTGTCAGTTTTTGCTTTTTGTCTTTTAAGCCTTATTATTGGGCACATTCAAATTTATGATTGAAATGTCTCCCTGATTAATTACCATTTATCATAATGGAATGTTTCTATTTCTGATGACACTCTTGACCTTGAAATTTATATAACCACTCCTGCCGTCCTATGCTTATGGTTTGCATGGTTTTTCTGTTTTCACATATTACTTTCTTTGTCTCTATATTTAAAGTATTTTTCTTGTAGACAGCATATGGTTGGGTCTTGTTTTTTCAACAGTTCTAACAATCTCTGGAGTGCTTAGTCTATTTACATAAAATGTAATTGTTGATATAGTTGGATTTAGGTCTACAATGTTGATAATTGTTTTCTGTTTGTCTCATCTGTTTTTTATTTCTCTTGGGGTTAATTGAATGTTTAAAAAGTTTCATTTTAATTTCTCTTTTTAGCTGTGTTCTTTGCATGTTTTGCATTTTGGGGGTGATTGCACTAGGGAATATAATATATATTATATAACTTTTCACAGTCTACTTATAGTTAGTATTTATACCACTTCATGGTAAGAATTGTTCATTGTAAGGATCTTGCAAAAATATAGTTTAATGTATCTCTACTCCTTCATGCTATACTTGTTATATGTATTACATCTATATATGCTGTAAACCTCATAATGTACTTTTCTTTTTTTCTTTTTTTTTGCTATAAATAGTCACATATATTTTAGGAAAATAAGAGAGGAAAATGATATCTTTTATAATCGCTCACATTTCTGAGGATCTTTGTTCCTCCCTGAAATGAGAATTCCCATTTGTATCACTTCTCTTCAGCCTGAAGAATTTCATTTAATTTTTTTCATAGGGAACATGTTATGGTGGTAAATTTTCTTATATTTTATTTTTCCAAATGTCTCTATTTACCTTCATTATTGGGAGATATTTTCATTGCGTATAGAGTTCTTGGTTGACAGTTTTTCCTTTTAGCACATTAAAGATGATGTTGTCCTCTCTTCTCCTCTTGTTCTTGATAAGAAGTTATTCAGCATTTATTTATTTATCTCTTTTATGTAATGTGTTATTTCTGGGTGCCTTCTCTGTATCTTTGATGTTAGTCACTTTGACCTTGATGTGCTGAGAAATTTTTTGCTTTGTTTGTTTATTTTGTTTGGGGTTTGCTGAACTCCTTGAATCTGAAAATCTATGTCTTTCAACACATTTGGGAACATTTGGTCCATTATTTCCTCAAATATTTTTTTTCTGCCCTGTTCTCATTGTCGTCTTCTGGGACTCCAGGTATACGTATATTTGACCTTGCATTATTTTCTCACAGATCATCAAAACTTGTTCACTTTTTTTTTCTTTTAAAATTATTTGCTTTATTTATTTATTTATTTTTAAAAATTAATTTATTTATTTATGGCTGTGTTTGGTCTTTGTTTCTGTGCGAGGGCTTTCTCTAGTTGCGGCAAGTGGGGGCCACTCTTCATCGTGGTGCGCGGGCCTCTCACTATCGCTGCCTCTCCTGTTGCGGAGCACAGGCTCCAGACGCGCAGGCTCAGTAATTGTGGCACACGGGCCTAGTCGCCCCGCGGCATGTGGGATCTTCCCAGACCAGGGCTCGAACCCGTGTCCCCTGCATTGGCAGGCAGATTCCCAACCACTGCGCCACCAGGGAAGCCCTATTTATTTATTTTTAAATTTTATTTATTTATGGCTGTGTTGGGTCTTCGTTTCTGTGCGAGGGCCTTCTCCAGTTGCGGCAAGTGGGGGGCCACTCTTCATTGCGGTGCGCGGGCCTGTCACTATCGTGGCTTCTCTTGTTGCGGAGCACAGGCTCCAGACGCGCAGGCTCAGCAATTGTGGCTCACGGGCCTAGTTGCTCCGCGGAATGTGGGATCTTCCCAGACCAGGGCTCGAACCCGTGTCCCCTGCATTGTCAGGCAGACTCTCAACCACTGCGCCACCAGGGAAGCCCAAAACTTGTTCACTTTTAAGAAACATTTTTGTTTTCCCAGTAGATCAGGATTTATTAACCCCAGCATGACTGACATTTTGGGCCAGATCTATTGGCTGCCCTGTGTGGGAAGGGTTTCCTGTGTATTGTCAGATGATTAGCAGAATCCCTGGCCTCTACACTGGATGCCAGTAGCATAGCCTCCCAGTTGTGACAACCAAAAATGTCTCCAGATATTCCTGAATATCTCTTGGGGGACAAAATCACCTCCAGTTGAAAATCACTGAAATAAATCAACAGAAATTATCCAATCTTCAAGTTCACTGACTCTTCCTCTGTTATCTCCAGTCCAGTAAATACATTTCAGACATTTTATCTTTTAGTTACAGCATTTTCATTTGGTTCTTTTTTTGTCATTTCTACTTCTTTAATGAGATGACCTATCTGTACATTCACTACAAACAGAATTTTTTACAAATTAGAATTTCAGCATTGTTTTAAAATGTAGGTCTTATTATTATTCATATATGGTGAGACTAACCCATCAGGAGATGATTGCCATTGAAAATATAATTTGTTGTTCACAGTTCCCAAGAGGAAGGGGCACAGCATGTCATACTGGGCTACATGGGCAGCACCAGAACTGGTCCAGAGGCACAAGGAGCAAGGAAAAAATGTGGACAAGAGCCTTTATTGTAGTTTTTGGGGGAAGGGCAAAGCAAGGCAGGGTAAGCAGGGATAGGACTGGCTAGTTGGAATAATTCCAGTGGGCTCTAGGGGGTAGAGGCTGCCCCTAGTTGTCTGGTACTGGCCCTGGGGTGATTAGGGCAAGAGAATAGTGGTCTGTGTGTGAGATCCCAGTAAAGGAGATGATCAGGGTATGGCCTTCAGATTGGTTGGTTTTCATATGAAAGGTACGCTCCTGGGCAAGCTGTTTGCTATCTCTAGGAATTAGCTAACCCTAGGAGGAACAGTCCCTTCCAGTATCAGCAAGGCCCCCAGATGTCAAAACATCCAGATGAAAAGACTAGCTTGATACAGACATTTGTGGCATCTCAGAGTCAGTCTTTACTTTTCTCTTGAGTATGAGTCACATTTTCCTGCTTGTATGTTTTTGTAAGTTGGGATTGTATTCTGGACCTTGTGAATGATAATATGCAAGGACTTGGGATTCTGTTATGTTATTCTGAATAATATCAAGTTTTTGTTTTAGCAGACACTTAACTTTGCCAAATTCAAACTCTAAACTGTTCCTTTTGAGCTGGGCAGCAGCAGAAATCTCGGTTCAGGTCTGTAGCCTTAGCTGGGTTGCTTAGAGCCTGCTCCATGCGTGTGTAATTCAGGGATTAGCCAGAGATTTGGGCTGAGTTTACACACAGAATTTGGAACTCCGGCTCTTGGCTCTCTCCTTTTGGGGATTTCCTCCTGCATTTTCTAGATGCCGTGGTCACCCACACTCTGTCCTCTGATTCTACAGCCAGCAAACTGCAGGTTTCTATCTGAGTATTAATCGCTCCCTGACACTGACTGCGGTCTGCCTCAGGCAAAAAGCTGTAAAGAAAAAAAAAACCCAAAAAACCCTCAGAAATTCACCTGGTACTATCAGCTTCTTCTAAGTGTCCAGATCTCTCCAATTTCTGCCTGCTTTTGGTCTCTCACAGGTGTTTTCAGATTAAAAGATATATATTTTAAATTTGGAGGGTTTGTCCAATACTAGCTACTCCTCCATTATTGGAAGAGGAATTTTTTTGTGTCCCATAAATTTTGACATATAGTGATTTTACTACATGCTCTAAGCATTGGAAAAATCTCCCTTATGATTTTTCCTTTAACAAGGATCAATAGAATGTTTCTTAGCTTCTAGATATATTGTACTTAGAAGCGATCCTTTTGTTAATATTGTAAAGATTTATTATGTTATGGTCTCAACATGGTTTGTATGATGTTGATTCTCTGGCATTTACTGCATCTTCCTTTATGGCCTAGTGCATGTTTAGTTTTTGTGAATGATCTATGTGCACTCAAAAACCATGTGTATTCTCTGTTGGGTGAATTCTCCATATATTTATTAGTTTAACCGTAATAAATATCTTTGTTTTTTGCTTTTTGTGTTGTTTAAACCATCAATTTCCAAGAGGGATGTGTTAAAGTCTCCAACCAAATCTCTTGATTTATTTGTTTCTTTTCGTAGCTCTGTCAGTTGTTATTCTGATTTTTTCTTTCTTTCTTTCTTTTTTTCTTTTTTTAAGGCCAAATTCTTAGGTCTCATATCTTTTCACGATTATTGTATCTTCTTGAGTTATGGCTCCTTTCGGAAGCATCTAACGTTCGTCTTTCGGAAGCATCTAACGTTCGTCTATCTGTCTTCTCCATCCTTTGGCACTCTGCGCATCCTTCGAGTGTGAAGTTTTTACATCTCTCTTTAATTCTGGGAAATTCTTGGTTATTAGTTCTTCATTTGTTTCCCCCTCCATTTATGTCTCTGTCCTTCTGAGTCTCCTAGAATATGGATGTTGACAGGTCAACTTCTGTTCTCCAAATTTCCTTTTATTTATCTACTTAAAAAAATATTTCCCATCTCTTTATCCTTTCCTGATGCTTTCTGGGAAAGTTCCCTGATGTGATCTTCTAGCTCACTAGATTATTCCTTGGTTGTTACTGAGTGCTTGATTTTAGGAATAAAATGTAAGTCTGCACCTCCGGGAGCTTTCGTCCCCTCGTGTGAGTCCAGAGGGGTGCCCGGAGCTCTGTACACCCTTGGCACTGTCCCCACCCTTCCCATGTGTCCCCTCACCACCACTCCCTGCCCCTTATCATCGGCCACCACAAGGATCTCGGAGTCCCAGGACCCCTCCCCAGGGAGACCTTTCCTCACCATTCCATGGGGAATCCACTCTCATCCTCTTTACCTTCTCCATCATATCTATCACCATCTGGCATTTGCTGCATTTTATTTCTTTATCTTATTTATTTTCTGTCTCTCCTGCCAGAATGTAAGGGCCAGGAAGGCAGCACTTCTTGTCTGTTTTGTTCTCTAATATTTCCCCAGCATCTGGCATGTAGTGGACACTCAATAAATATTTGCTAAGTGAATCAATGATTGTACTATATTCTTCCTTTATTTCACTTATTATTATTATTAATTTTTTAGAGCTACTGTTTATTGAACAGCTTCTTTGTCGCAGAAAGAGTGCTAGGGTCTTTATATTCATGGTATTATTTACATATTAATTAATTTATTAATTTCTCTATATACTTATTGTGGAAAAATATGTGTAATATAAATTCATCACTTTAACCCTTTTTAGGTGGATAGTTTGTTGGCACTGAGTACGTTCACATTCTTGGGCAACCTTCACCCCGTCCACCTCCAGACCTTTTTCATCTCCCCAGGTTGAAACTCTGTCCCCATGAAACAAAGCTTTTTTGTGTTTCATACTCAGTGTTTCCAGCTGGTTCTGCTTTACAACTGCCTGTTCCTACTTTATCTTCCCCATATCTGCCCTTATCTCTTTGAGGATATTTATTTCTTAGCTTGAATTCTTGTGTTTGGGCTATTACCCCTCCTTCGTGGACAGCAGTATCTCCTGTCTTTCTCTCAGGGTGGCTGCTCTCCTTAGAGGCCTTGTGATTTCCCCCTGGGGGTCCCAGCCATCTTGGATGGCAGTAGGACTGGGGAGGGGTAGTGCCAGACCCATACTGGGGCTTTTCCTGATGAGTTTTGGCGAACGGGCGGGGGCAGGGGTGCCCCTCAGTATGGAGACCTGGGTGTTAAAGCTGGGCTTGCTCGTTCCCTGATTTCTGGTGCTCCCACTCGCACCCTGGCCAACCGGACCCTCTTCTGAAAGCTGCCAGCCTTGGCAGCAAGCCCCTCGTCTATGGGGCAGAGCGCTCGGAGGCCACCCCACTGCCCGTTCCCGTTGTCGCATGCTCCCACCTCCTCCGAGCCCAGCCACCACGGCTGGCACGGGGTGAGGGGCTGGTGCTTCTGCGCTTTCGCTGTCCTTCCCTAGCAACAGGGTGAGACATGACCGTCTGGGGAAGGTGAAGTGAGTCTTGGGGCTCTGGAAAGCTCGCTTGCAGCCCCACTCAGCCTGGAGCTGGCTCCCCTCCCGGTTCCCAGGCCTGCAAATGCCTCGGTCGTCCTTCCTTCCCCTAAGAAGTTCTCGCCACTTCTACTTCCTGCTCAGGGGTATCTCCAGGGCACAGGGAGCTGGCACGTGCCTCCCTCTTCCTGAGCTACCTCTGCTTTGAAGCTGCGTTGTTCCAAAGGGCGAAGGGGCGGGGGAATTGTAGCAAATGGCCGTGCTTGGGGTGGAGCTTGCAGAGGGAGACGGTGGGGCCTTGAGGAGCATGTCTTGTGGGGAGAGGCCCGGAGAGCAAGCAGAGGAACAGTCTGGAAGTCTCCCCATCCTGTGGAGCGGGCCAGGCCTCGGGGGCCGCAGTCCTGCCAGGGACAGAGGGGGTCTGCAGGTGCCTGCAGCCCTTTCCTTGGGGCCTCTTCCTCTTGCGGCCTGAGGTTCTGGGTTATGTGGCTTTCCTTGGCTCTGACCTTGGTGCTTCTGACCCGGTTACTTTCAAAGCCGGTCTCTCCGCTTTCCCACCCTTATTTGTTAACCACCCCCCATGCCTGCTCCTCCTTTTGCCTAGTGGGCTGCCGGCGAGTCCCAAGTCTCAGCTCAGTGTTGTAAAGTGGTCAGGCTTGTTTCAGAAAGAGACTTTGTGGGAAGCCACAGACATGTTTTTATAGAATTCCAGTGTCTTCGGGCAGGAAGGAACTTTGGAGGTGACGGGTCTTGTTGGTCTCAGATGATCTTATGTTTGACTCACTAGTGACTCATTTAAGGAACTCAGATCCCATGCTGATGGGAAAACCCTCACACTTTCTTTTAGCTGCACACTTAAATATTTACAGTTATTTGTCATTACATTTCTAGTTTCTTTAAGTTTTAAGGACCTGGATATTGGAGTAATAGTGTTGGGTGATAATCTGATGGGAAGTTCTTAATTATCACGAAAGCCCCGAGTCTTCACAGCACTCCCCAGCACCTCATCATTGCTGACCCTCTAAGCTCCACGAGAACGGGATTTTGTCTTTTGTTCACTGCTCTCCCCTCCAGCTCCTAGGACCATGCTCTCAATAGGTATTTGCTGAAAAAACAAGTGATGTAGTTTAGAACCTTACCCCTGAAGCCCTTCTCTTAGCTCCATCCTGAGCTTGAACACTTTCAAGGCTGGGGAGCTCACCATCTGGCACGGCGACCTGCCTGCCATTTCTGAGTGGTATAAATAAATGATCAGGAAGTTCTGTCTGTTGAGCTTAAATGATTCCTGTTGAATATATATTAGCCCTGCATCTGTCCTCCGGAACCACAGAGAATACCTTGAATCCATCTTGTCCGTGACAGCACCTCTGCCTTTGAAGACAGCATTGTGGGTGCCCTTGGGTGTCGCTAAAGAGCAAATGTCTCTTGTTCTTTCCATCTTCTTCACAGGATTTGCTGTTGCTATTCTCTGTCTTAATCATCCTTCTCTGGGTGAGCTCTTTTTTTCAGTTCTGCTTTGAAATGTGGTAGCCAAACCAACACCAAACCACAAATGTGGCTGCCGATCAGGGCAGAGGAATGGCATTGCCACCTTCTTTTCATTGACGTTATCCTCACATTAACTCAGCCAAGTGAACGCCTTTCAAGTTGGTGCTCAACTAGAACCCTTTTCCAAAGGACTCTCTCCCCGGTCCTGGACTCCAGCCAGGAGAGGTGCAGCCTCTTGACCCCTCAGCAAGGTGGAATATAGAATGGACGCTGGGCTGGGAGTCAGGAGACTCACCCACATTATGGCCTGGCAATGATGATCAAATGAAATAGCCTAGTGAGAAATGCTTTGAAAGCCATAAAGATGTCCAAGGCTACCTATTACTGCCATGCAGCTGGTTTATTCTATTATAAATCCCTTGAGGTCTGTTTGAATTGTGTCTCAGCCTACCAGAATATCAGCGTCCTTCTCAATGATGTTATTCATGGGATTTCATAAGAATACTTTCTGTGACCTTATTCAAGCCGTTGATTGAAATGTCTCATGTGGTAGGGTGGAGGGCAAAGCTTGTGATGGGCTTTGGCCTCCCTCTGGGGTGACTGGGATCTGTTATTCCCTACTTTGCAAGTTTGGTCATTCAACCAAGGATGAATCTCCCTGCCTGTACCACCATCTAATTTTCAAGGATACACAAGGGACTTTGCTGGCTGCCTGGCCGAAATCTAGAGGCACTGAGACGTACAGAATGCGAGTCCTATCAATAGAGATGAGATGGTGTGTCCTGACTCACTCTGATGATGTTCATCAGCTCCCGGTGGTCACAGCTTTATTCTAAGTGCTCCCCAAACCTGTAATCCCCGGCATTTCATCACAGAGGACAAAATAAACAAGTCCCAGCAACTCCACGAAGGCACATGGTAAAGACCATGGTGAACTGCTGCTGATCTAACTCAGGGTCTCTCAATCTCGGCACTACTGACATTTTGGGCAGGAGAACTCCTCACTGGGTGGGGGGCTGGCCTGTGCATTGTAGGATGTTTAGCAACATCCCTGGCCTCTACCTGCCGGGTACCAGTAGTGCTCACCTCCAGCTGGGATGGTACAGAATGTCTCCCGACATTGCCAAATGTCTCTTGGGTGGAGAGGTGGGAGTGGAATTGCCCCTGTTGAGAACCGTGGGTCTAACTAAAAGAGAGAGGGCAGGAATATTTAGGACAACGATATCAACCATTACTACCATGTTTTCCGAACTTGGCTTCAGAATCACACTAGTTTGCTGCCCTAATTGTGTTTTGCAAAGGCCAGCATTAAAATGAGTTCATATGCTTTTATTTTGCTCTGTCAACATTGAGTAATGTGGTCCAGTAGCACGTTTGGTGACTGGGGCAGGCATGGGGGGGGGGCAACAAGATTGAGATTAATACTTGGGGCCTAGATAACTGGTTAAGTGGGTGGTCCACGAGAGAGCAACCGGAATCGGACTTGACTGTTGGAGGAGATGTTGATGGAATCCCAGGTCTCATCGGTGCATGTCTATAGCGAAGGAGCTTTGGGACTTTATTACTGTGGTCTGAGACAGCAAAACCAAATAAAGGGGGATCTCTTAAGCTCCTTTGGTGTTAAGCAGTCACTCATGCAGGTAGGTTGGTGGTCAGGGGAGGCCACACAGGTGCTTTGTTCAGAAGTTATTGTTTCCATTAGAAAGAGTAATGATTTTCATCTACCAGCAAGAATAAGCCTATGTTATCACAGGCTGAGGATGAGAATAATGGGAAATCTCCAACTTTACCAAAGTATCTGGTTTATGCCCTGGGAGGTAATAGCAATTGTGAGAGGTGAGTCAAAGCCTGTCAAACAAGAGATTATTCATCATTATTATCTTTATTTTGAAAATTCACTCCCCAAAGTGTCCAGGCTGTGCTTTGCTTCTCGAAGGTACATTTCCGCTTTCAAATGTAAGCTGTTTTGAGATGATCTGAGCAAAAGAATGCGTCAGATGTGCATTTGTAATGCGTCAGTTACAGAAAATAATTTCCCTAGCTTTTCTTTCTTTTTTTTTTTAATAAATTTTATTTATTTTATTTTTGGCTGTGTTGGGTCTTGGTTGCTGCGCATGGGCTTTTCTCTGGTTGCGGCGAGCGGGGGCTACTCTTCGTTGCAGTTTGCGGGCTTCTCGTTGTGGTGACTTCTCTTGTTATGGAGCACAGGCTCTAGGCACGTGGGCTCAGTAGTTGTGGCATGCAGGCTCAGTAGTTGTGGCTTGCGGGCTCTAGAGCGCAGGCTCAGTAGTTGTGGCACACAGGCTTAGTTGCTCCGTGGCATGTGGGATCTTCCCGGACCAAGGCTCGAACTGTGTCCCCTGCATTGGCAGGCGGATTCTTAACCACTGCGCCACCAGGGGACCCCCTCCCTAGCTTTTCTTGAAATAAAAAATAGTCCAACATGCCTAGGAAATGGGAATTATGGTGGCCACTACATTATTTTCTAGATTGATCACCTTACCAACTAAAAGCCCGTCATCCAGTTAATGGTGAAAAATTGTCTATTTGAAGAGAGAGTAATTGCCTAGGAGCAGAGAGGCGAAGTCTGTTTTTTTTTTTTTCCCCCAAAATTGGGGTTTGGCATCAATTTCACTTGGACTTTTGTATGTGGCAGCTGGGACCTCAGCTGGAGAACTTGGGTGGGAACCCAAAACTGGGTCAGGAAGGGGAGGCAGCTGCCCTGGACTGGCTTCCGGAATCTGACCTGGGCCTTGGCCCATCAGCTGGACAGAGCTCAGGCTGTCCTGCCCTCCTGCTAGAATGTTCTCATGAGCCCACAGAGCATTCAGAAATATGTGTATTTTGTTTGCTTTTTGAAAAAACTTGTGTTTTTATTGTGACATTAAGCATATACACAAAAAAGTGTGCCAAACAAGAAGTTTTTAACTGTGATATAGTTAATTTATCTATTCTTTTTCCTTTGCTGCCTGTGCTTTTGGTGTCATATCAAAGAAATTATTGCCAAATCCAAAAAAAACCCCAAAAAGTGTGCCAAACAAAACTGGGCAGGTCAGTGAAAGTGTGAAAAGCATCTATTTCAATAATGTGCCAACACCTAAGAAGCCCACTCCCCTAATCACCCCCTCCTTAAAGACAACCACTACCTTGATGTCTAAAACGATAATTTAGTTTTGTCTGTTTTCTCAGTTTTTTGAGCTTGAAAAGTTTTAAACCTACAGAGAAGTTGCAAAAGGGATATAATGAATACCTGTCCACCCTTCACCTCGATGGACTGACTATAAATATTTTGCCGCGTCTGCTTTTCTCACCCGAGAAATTCTTAGACGCCAACCTTGGAGCCAGGCTTCTGTGTCATCAGATTACATTCAGGTCAGTTTCCCAGACAGAACCCTGACCGGTGCTGAGTACCCATTTGAGGCTTCTGGTGAAATGAAGAGGGTGGGGCCTCTTTGGAGCCCCCAGGAGTCCAGGTTCAGTTATATGGGAAGAATGACCAATCAACCCATCAATGAATGAATTCATTAAACTCTCCCTCTCCCCTTTCTTCTTCCTGTCTTTTCTCCTTTCTTCCTTTCAACAGATACTTTCTGAACACAGAAAGTCTTCGGGTGCTAGGGTACAAGATAGGCAAGATGGGTCTGATCTTTGCCTTCATGGATCTTACCTACTGGGTGTGAGGGGGAAGCCTGATCATTATACAGATAATGACAAAAAGTGTTTTACAGAGAGTAGAGGTTAGTTAGGAAGGGGACCAACCTAGTCTAGGAGGGTCAGGGTGGCTTTCTGTGGGTAGGAACCTCGAAACAGAAGGATGAGACTGTGCTTTGGAATGAACTGTGTCCCCCCAAATTCACATATTGAAGTCTTAACTTTCAGTGTATTTGGAGGTGAGGCTCTTCTGGGGGTAGTTAGGGTTAGATGAGGTCATGAGGGTGGGGTCCTCATGATGCGATTAGAGTTCAGAACAGAGTTCACTGTCCACCATATGAGGACACAGGGAGAAGGTGGCCATCTGCAAGTCAGGAACGGGGCTTCACCAGACACCCAACCCTGCCACACCTTGATCGTGAACCTTCTGGGCTCCAGAACTGTGATAAAATTAATTTTTGTTTTTTAAGCCACTCAGTCTATGATATTTTGTTACAGCAGCAAGGGCAGTATAAGACTGATGGCATCATGCAGGAAAGAAGGGGGAGAAGAGGTTTCCAGCCAGGGCTAGCACGAGCCCTATGTACTCAGAGTGCTGTAAGCCATTCTAACAAGTGCACTGAGCACCCAGACGCACACAGCCATTCACAGAGCCTGCACAACTGGACACAGGGTCTGGAGGAGGGTGCATCCCTGGTGGAGTGGCAGCTGTAAGAGCTGACTGAGTAGGAGATGGTGCAGACCAGACAAAAGCAGGGAGTATGATGGAGGAAGAACACAGGAAAGAACACTTTCTTCGTAGGCCAGGGAAAGTTAGAGGAATTTTGACTAAGGTTGGCCTGAAGCACTTGGAGGGTGGAGAAGAGGGTGGGGGGCCATGCCAGTGCTGTGTTCTGGGCTTAGCTAGACTTGGAGAAAATCTGGAAATTGCTTCTTAGACCCGCCCACAGTGTTTGGGTTTGGAAACTTTCCAGATTTAAATCTAGTCTTGCTTTGGGCAATGAGATGTCTTCAAATTCTCCTAACTCTGTTCTTAAAACCCTGAATAGTGAGATCTGGTAAGCAAAGAGATTTTTAAGAATTGAGTTTACTTTTTCCCATTATAAACTAATATATGCTTATTACAGAAAATTCAGAAAGTATAGAAACGTAGAAAGAAAAAAGATAAGTGGTTGTATTTTACTGACGTGTGGCATTAGTTCTAGTAATTTCATTGAGTGGAAGATGGCAGGCTTTATTCCTTTTATTTCTTGTTTGATGAAAAAAACCCCCACAAAAACCAAGCCCTGTGCTCCTTTCAGAATTACCCTGAGGCTCAGGCATAACAAATTAGCTTAGTAATTACAAGGAAAATGATACAGCTGAGGAGAAGTTCCCCATCCCTAAGGCAAGCTCAGGAACACGGTTGGGGGGTGTGAGATGGTGACGACCTTCTCCAAAGCACTGAGCTGGGTGAGTCCCCTGTGGGCCACCACTGGCACTGGGCAATTGCCATGACTGAGCTTGGATCACCCATCATGGGAGATGGTCTACACCTGACACATCTGAGCTCACCTCCAGGGTGGAGGGCAGAAGCCTGTCTCCATCTGAGCTGCAAGATTTCTCTTTCCTTCCTCTCCACATTCACATTCCATGACTTCTCCTCCAACCTCTTTATGAAGTCAAACATTGGAAATGTATAATTTTTAGTTTTTTGTTTTCCTGGTCAGAGGACTTATTTACTTCGGTTTACATCCCCTTTGCTTCCAGAAGGATTTGTGATGGCTTGTTATAAAATTCACTTTTCAACAGGGCTGCCAGATAGAAGTAAAAACTAAAAATAACAGTATTCCTAACATTACTGTAATTTATGTTTAGCTATGAGTGCCCTGGTAGCAGGAGGAAACGATGATGGTGCATGATTATTTGTTTAGGTGGAAACAGATCAACTCAGAGCACAGGGCCACTCTGTCACTAAGTCCTCCGAGGAGCTGATTGCCCAGGATCTTACTTGAGGGACGTTAACCAAGATAAAGGCCCATGCTGGGCCTTACATGGCTTAGAGCACATGTGTGTTTCCTGTAACCATCTCTTAATGAGTTGTGGCCTAATAGAACAGGACTCGGGAAGTGAGGGGTCTGAAAACAGGGACCCCTGCTAGGGACCAGTGTGCTGAGTGCTCATGGTGAGTAGCCGTGTGCTGGAACCCTTGGATGTGCTGACAGAGCTTCCAGTCCAGTTGGGGAGGTGGGACATCACTCCTAGGTCCTTCCCTTGTTCAAGACCCCTGAGGGTATTCCCACTTCCCACTAGAGGAACTAGTTCAAACTCCTTAGGACTCCTTTCATGGTCCTGATGGTTGGGACTCAGTTTACCTTCCTGCCTTTAGCTCTCACCCACCTCCTCCCCACCCTGCCCTTCACCCCCTGGGGCAAAATAGCTTTGGCAACTTCTTGGGAGCGTCCTGCAACTCACTGTTCCAGGGTTGGCTAGCCACGAGCAGCTGGCGGGCGCCCTTGGGTCCCAGTGATCGTCCTACTGTGGGAAGCCCCTGGCGGGAGACCAGAGGAGTCTTTTGGGTGCTAGTCTCCTGGCTGGCTTGCCGAAGTCTGCCAGCTTCCTGAATAAAGCATCTTTCTTTTTCTACCAACCCTCATCTCTTGGACATTGACATTTGGGTGACGAGCAGCTGAACCTGAGTTCAATTCTGGCTCCGGCTGGTAACACTTCAGTCCCACTGCCCTGGGATGCCCAGCTCTGTGTCCTTCCTGAAGGCCCCTTGGTGGGCTCCCAGAATCCTGCTTCTGTCCTTACAGCACCAGTGCCTGCACTGCCTCTGTGCTTGTCCACCCGACCCCCTTACTAGGTTGTAAACTCCACAGAGAGAGAGGCCGTGGCTCTTTCCACTTGTTTTCCTTCCCCTAGGCCTTTGCACTTAATAGGTACTTAATGCCTGTTAGCTGAGTTGACCCACAAAGCGCCTAGAGTTTGCAAGACCTGAAAAACAGCATCCTGCACAATTAGTGCACAAAGTCCTGAGTGCAGACAGACACTCAGAGGGGACAAGAGGGAGGCCTGGGTGGGCACCCCTTCCTCATTCAGGAGGAGGAAAGGAGGGCTTTGAAAAGGAAGACGTGGAGCCCTGCCTCTGTCTGTGTGTTTCTCTGGCAGCGGGATTTGGAAAGCAGGGCAGCGATGGAGGGTCAACCTTGTGGTCAGTGCCGTCCAGGGCACCCTGGGAGTAGGAGGAAGGTGCAAAAAGAGCCAGCCTCTTAAGGAGCCTTTAATTCCTACCTGGGGCCTCAGATTTATTCCAGCGAGATTCTCTTAGAGCCAACCATGGGGATACAAGATAAACGCTGGCTGAGTCATGCAGAGAAAGAGCATGCACAGAAATGAGAGGAGGTAAAGGGAACTCTGAGCTGGAGCCGTTGGCAGAGGTGTGAGGGGACCCTGATGGTGACAGGAGGGTGGCGGGGGGGGACAGGCAGACCCAGCCCTTGCACAGAGCACGTGCTGAATAAAACTTCAGTGGCTTGTTGGTTTCTTGCTTTAACTGACATGAACAGGATGCCAGGGAGAATCCAGACAGGCCAAGGATGAGCTTGGCTCCGTGTGGGACAGGAGACCCGCCCGTCCCAGCCAGAAGGTCTGTGGAGAAGGAAGGAGCTGGGTCTGGCCAGGAGGGCACATTCTAACCCCACATCTACACAGAATCAGAACTTTTACAAGTTGATGACTTTGTCTTGACTGTTTACTTTTCCTAAGGCATTGGGAACCCTTACGAGTGGCTCTGAAAGGAATTGCATTGCTAATAAATGCAAACTGTAAAATATTCATTTAAGATGACTATTTCATATTATTGAGTAAGTGTAGAAAGAATTAACTTTCTGCTCACATATGGTAGAATTCATAACTATCTGAGCTATCTAGTGAATTAAATGTTTAACCCAATTCATATGCTTTAAGTGACCTAAAGATAAATGTTATGGTTTAGTGCTGGAGATGAGACCAAGGGAAATAAACAGATACTTCAGGCCTCCTGCCAACCTTCCTGGGTGAGAAGCCCTTGGGAGGCCAGACAGCCTCCCAAGGAATTAGGGTTAGGGGTTAGCAGGGGCCGCTCATCCACTAACCCTGGGCAAGGGGGCCAAGGGTCACATCCCCTTTGCCGTGGTTCTGCCTTTTCCCCAGTGGTGGCCATTCATGGATGCGAGGGAGCAAGGAAGCTGGCAGTTCACTTTTGGCTGTGTGACCTTGGTCAATGTCGCATCCCTCACTGAGTCTCAGTCTCCTCGTCTTCAACCTGGCGTGACAATCCTTATTCCTCGGGGTGGTGTAGGGATTTGATTGCATAACCTGGATCCAGTCCCCGGCCCGCAGACTGCAGTGCAGGTGGGACAGGCCCTCAGAGCTGTCTGCCTGAACCCCCTGCTCTCGGGCAGCATAGTGATGGGCAACTTTGGTGGAAATCAGAGCTTGGGGAATTTCTGCTGCATCTCTCGGACTGGCTTTGCTCTTTTTTCCTCTTCCTCCCTTTTCTTTCTGCTTTTTCCTCCCCCAGTTCAGCACTGGTCCTGCTTGCGGAGGGAGGTGGGGCTTGGCCAGGACTGGGGAGGGGACCTTCCTGTTTCCCTCCTTGCCTGGAGCCTCTCAGGAGCCCAGGCAGCTCTGGGGTTGGGCCAGGCCTGCTTCCCCAGGGCCTGGTGGGATGGGAGGTATGGGGGCTGGAGGTGGCTCAGGCAGAAGGGAGCATGGAAGCTGTGGTGGCCTCTTTGGGGCAGGCTAGTCTGTCTGCAGGGACAGGCCAGAGCTTGTACCTGGGCCCAGGTGCAGGTACCAGCAGAGGATGGCTTCTGCTGACCAGTCCTTAATTTGGGGGCAAAAGTTCTAGCCCCAAACATCCCAACCGCTGTCCATACAGCATCCGTACAGACACCTCCTGGTTTGGAACCTGTTGTTGTGTATGCGAGCGCTAGCTACTGATTTCTGTCTTGGCTCTGTCCCTTCAGAAGGAATCCACCACAGACTTCGTGGCTCCTTGGTAATGTTGGGGTCGAACTGGCGGTTAGACGTTCCAGTTTGGATTGTGTTACTTTGCTATGAAAACTCTTCAGATGCTCCAGCTACCCTTACACTAAGCCTCTGGACTTCCTCCCAAGTTTCTAGCACCGTCTCTGGCCCTTCCCCACGCTCTCTGTTCTGTAGATACCAGGTCCTCCCTCAATACGACACACAGGCTCACACCTTCTCATCATTCGGGTCTCAGCTGGAACCTCCTCAAGGGGCGACCACTGATCACTCTATTTAAATCAGCCCCTCCCCTGTTCTCTGTCTCCTGGCATGTTTGTTTCCTTCAGGACATTTATCTCAGTCTGTAGCTATTTTATTGTTTTGTTCCTTTCCTTTTTGCTCCATTCTCCCCTGGAATGTAAACTCTGTGAAGGAGGAGACTCCACTGTCCTGTTAATATGTGTTGTCTGAGACCCTGTCCTTCCCAATAGTCACCCCTCCTCCCAGTTCCCCCAGGCCCCTGGGACTGCAAACTGTTGATGCCCGGGCCCTCTTCCAGCCTCACCTCCTTGTTTTTCACTTCATGCCCTCCTTGACTAAATGCACAATCACGCTCTTTCTGACTCTGCCCCTTTCGCCACCGCATTGTTCTCACTTGGTAAAGCCACAGCCCAGGTTAAATCTGCTCCTGCCTGCTCTTCGCTTGGCCGGTGGGCTGGCCGCACAGTTCCGTGATGCTGCCCAGAGGCACCCATGGTCCCCTATCTGCTCCCCAAGGTGACTCTTATACCCCTGCTCCCTTTCCTCCAGCCCCCAACACTTCTCCTGCCCTCCCTTGGCTGACGACCTTGCTAATCAGACATCATCACATAGAACTTCCTCAGGCTTCTTCTGCCAAACCTGCCAGCTCCTGCACCTGCGCCACGATCGACCTTCTCCACGGTTGCCGGGAGGCCCTGGCTCTGTCCTCGCTGTTCTTCTCCACCCTCCCAAGCATCTGTTTTTCTCTCCTGGATCTTCCCGTCAGCATACAAACGTGCCATGATTCCTCCCATCTTAAAAATATCCCTCTCGATGTGGAGAAACTGGAACCCTTGTGCATGGCTGGTGGGGATGTAAAATGGTGCAGCTGCTATGGAAAACAGTATGACTGTTCCTCAAAAAATTAAAAATAGAATTACCATATGATCCTGTAATTCCATTTCTGGGTATAGACCCAAAAGAACTGAAAGCAGGGTCTCAAAGTGGTATTTGTACACCCATGTTCACAGCAGCATTATTCACATTAACCAAAAGCTGGAAACAACACAAATGTCCATCAAGGGTTGAATGGATAAATAAAATGTGGTAGATCCATACAATGGAATATTATTCAGCCTTAAAAAGGAATGAAATTCTGACACCGGCTACAACATGAACGAACCTTGAAGACACTGTGCTCAGGGAAATAAACTAGTCCCAAAAGGACAAATACCGTATGATTCCTCTTTTATGAGTTACTTAGAGCAGTCAAAATTCATAGAGACCGAAAGTAGAAGGGTGGGTTCCAGGGGCTGGGGAGGAGGGAGAATGGGGCGTTAGTGTTTAATGGGGACAGAGTTTCAGTTTTGCAAGATGAAGAGTTCTGGAGATGGATGGGGTGATGGTTGCACAGCAGCGGGAATGCACTTAATGCCACCAAACTGCACACTTAACACGGTTAAGTTGGTAAAGTGTATGTTATGTGTATTTTACCACAATTAAGAATTTAAAAAAAGTAACATACAGAAGCTTGGAAAGTCTAGAAAGTTGTGAAGAAGAAAATTAAAATACACACTTCCTCCCTTGACCCCATTCCCCTCCAGCTCTTGCCCATCTCTCTCCTTCTCTTTCACCGTGAGGCTCTGGGAGAGGTTCCTTCGCCCTCTAGGGCCAGCTGATCCCCGTTTTCCCAAGAGCCCTCCATGTTCTCAAGGCCACCTGTGACCTCCACCTTGTCGGCCCCATGGTCTGTTCTCCGTCACCTCCTTCCCGCCCGCAGCACTGGGCTCTCCTCGCCACACTCCCTTCTCCTGCCAGCCCGGCTGCCCCCTGGACTTGCTTGGTTTCCACTCACCTCTTGGGGCTCCTTCTCTGTGCTTCCTTTCTTTTCCTTTCCTTTCCTTCCCTTCCCTTTCCTTCCCTTTCCTCCTTGTCTCCCCTGTTGTAAATTTTGTAGCGCTCCAGGCTCTGCCCTTGGAATCCCTGTGTTTACCACTCACACCTGCTCTTGGACTTCTAAATATCACCCTGACCAGGCGTCTGTAGTCTGGACTCCAGACTCGCTGGTCCAGCCGCTTTTCTGATGCCTCCACTTGTTAACGGTCCAAAACCCAACTCCTCTGATTTCTCCCCAAATCTGCTCTTCTGACTCTCTCTCCCGTCTCAGTTCATGCCAACCTCAGTCTTAGGCCAAAAGCCTCGGGGACATCTTCGAATCCTCTCTGTGTCTCCATATCCAACCCGTCCACAAGCCTGTTGGCTTTGCCTTTGAAGGCAGTCTTGTGTCTCCCACCTTTTGACACACCCACGTGGCCAGCGTCCCTCACTCGGCTGGTTGCAGCCTCCTCCCTGCTGTCTTCTGCCCTTGTCCTTCCTCAGACTCTCCTGCCCTGGCAGCCAGAGTGATTGTGCTAAGATGAAGGGCACCCTGCACTCAGAGCCCCCAGTGGCTCCCATCTCACCAAGAGCAAGGGGCAGAGTCCTTCCGCTGAGCACCGGCCCCTGGGCGCCTGGCTCCTCTTCTTGCCCTCCCCTCCGTTCCTGCTCTGTCCCCTCCCGCCCTCTGCTCCAGCCATGCTCACTCCTCCTGTTTCAGGGTGGCCAAGCAGGCTGTTTGCATTTGCCCTTCTTTCTTTTCCTTCTGGAAGGAAGCGCTCTTCCTTCCTCTTGCATTGCCAGCTCCCGCAATGTATGGTGCTAGTGATGCTGGGCAATTTTTCATGTGCTTGTTGGCCATTTGTATGTCTGCTTTGGAGAAAAGTCTATTCAAGTCCTTTGTTCATCTTTTGAGTTGGGTTGTTTGCTATTTTGTTATTGAGTTGGATGAGGTTTTGGATGAGCCTGGTTTGCCTGTGAGGCCTAAAGAAGTTGCATTTTATCCTGGGGAGCAAGGGAGGAATGGAAGGCTTCTGAGCAGAGGGGTGACATGCTCAGACATGTGCTTTGGAATGCTCACCCAGGTGGTGGTACAGGATGGACCAGGCCGGGGAGAGGGTCAGGCAGGGATGGGTGTTAAGTGATGGACAGGGAGAGCCCCGTTGACAGAGAGATGGCAAAGGGAGGACCACAGCTAGGGCCACGTCCCAGATAGTGTCACCAGGCCTAGTGCATGGAGGAGAAGGCCAAGGGGAAGTCTTCCTGGAGACCCTGTGCTCCTTCCCACGATGGAGTGATCCTGGAGGCTTCACAACAATGCTAGTGGAATAGCTATCCCTCAGGTGAGTCATCAGGACTCAATAGTTTGACTGCTTCATCTCACTCATTCACAATGATCCCGCCAGGTAGACCTGGCTGTCCTCACGTCAGCGCGCAGGTGAGCAGGTGTGGGCAGGTGAGCAGGTGTGGGCAGGTGAGCAGGTGTGCGCAGGTGAGCAGGTGTGGGCAGGTGAGCAGGTGTGGGCAGGTGAGCAGGTGTGCGCAGGTGAGCAGGTGTGGGCAGGTGAGCAGGTGTGCGCAGGTGAGCAGGTGTGGGCAGGTGAGCAGGTGTGGGCAGGTGAGCAGGTGTGCGCAGGTGAGCAGGTGTGGGCAGGTGAGCAGGTGTGCGCAGGTGAGCAGGTGTGGGCAGGTGAGCAGGTGTGTGCAGGTGAGCAGGTGTGGGCAGGTGAGCAGGTGTGCCCAGGTGAGCAGGTGTGGGCAGGTGAGCAGGTGTGCGCAGGTGAGCAGGTGTGGGCAGGTGAGCAGGCGTGGGCAGGTGAGCAGGCGTGGCTCAGAGGTGTTCTTCTTCTGGCTGCAGGTAACGGATTCAGGATGGAACCAGGAGTTGAACAGTGGGGTGCCCGACTCGCCACCTCCCCAGTGTGGATAGGGCCCTTCACAGTCTGTTGGTTCCTGGTACGTTCTTGGCAGTGAGGCCAGGGATGCCTTTGCAGTTCTCAGCTTCCAGGAGCTGGTGGAATTTTCCGTCATGCGCTGCCTCTACTCTTCCAGACCCAAAACCACCACATAACGCTACCCTCCTCAAGATTCCATTTCCTTAAGCCCAGACCACAAACGGCCGGCTGAAAGCAGCCTCCAAAGTCAAAGACAAGGAGGCCTGGCAGCGCAGCTGCCGCCAGAGGCGAGGCCGTGATCTTGGTCTATAGGAACCCAGCGCATTTGCTTGTCCTAAAAATACAGCTCTTAGAATAGACCGGTCCACGTGGGACGGGGGAGCCCGCCCATGGTGCAGGCGCTGCCGAGGGGATGGAGCCTGCTGGGTGGTGTGTGTGCTGGGCAGCTGTGCCCTTGGAAGGTGCCTGTGGTCTCACCCCGTCGTGTGGGGAAGGCGAGGCCCAGGCTCTGTTCCAGGGGCTCGTGTTCTGGGGTGGCCCCATCCTTGTTCTTGAAACCCCATCAGGAGGCAGTGCCCATGACCTGCTGGATGTTTGCACGTATGGAAATCGGAATTGAAGCAGAGCCTTGGGCTAGACCTTGGAAAAGCTGCAGACAACAGTTTTTGTTTTGGGTGTGAGGCTATAAATAGCCCAGGAGGCCTGAGGGTGGTGGAGATGCAGTCAACTGTGAACAAGCTAGAGACAGGCTCCTTTTCCCGGGAATCCCAACGCCCTCTAGAAGTGTGAGCTCATCTCTGCTTATTACACACCGCAGCAACAGAGCGGGTGGCTGCAGGGACCGGCCCTTCGGTAACTAAAGCCCAAACCAACTGCAGGTAGAAATACCCGAGCTCCCGTTTTAAGGCAGCAAGACAGAGTGTGAGCTTGGGCCCTTGCCTCCCAGCCTCGAATTATTTCTAGTAACCAGTTCCCAAAAAGGAACCATCTTCTCTTTGATGCCATCTCCAGGCTCCTTGTCATCGGTGGGACTGGGTGGGGTGGGGTGAGCTGGAGATTACACATTCTGCGTGCGATCTGGGGCCTGGGGACGCCGGGCCCCTCGGGGTTTTGTCTGGGAATCTTAATCTGGGACTTGTGGACAGTCTGCCACCCCCAGTGTGTCCAGGGGTGAGCACCAGGGAGTTGAGGAAGGTCTGAAAATCGTTTGCATAACTCCATCTCTACGTGTCTTTTTCTGGAGAAAGAGTATGAAGCTTTTCTTCCTGATTTTTAGAGGCTCCCTGACTCACCAGGCACAAATTAAATGAACTTTAAATTTTCTTCCAGCCTGATCGTCTGTGGTCCTATTATTCCAAGTCAAGAAATTTTGAAAGTTATAGGAGCGCATTCCCTCTCGGAACAGATGCTAGGCATTTGGAAGTTTCCACTCCCACTGCCGCAGTGGGTTTTGCTAGATGGACCGACACCTTGGAATCTTCAAGATTTCAAATCTTCAAAGAGGCTGTCATCTCCTGCTCGGTGAGCTGTGTTGTCCTCACGGCACAGTAACCCTTTCGTTGGACCGAATGGAGACAGTGAATTTCAATGTCTCCCCCCCTAGTGCGTCCGCCACGCGGTCCCACCCAGCGCCTCGGCCTGGCTTGTCCTCTGTGCCTGGAGCGTTCGCTGCTCCCTGCGTCCCAGTCCTGTCAACCTGCAGGGTCTGATCAGAGTCTTCCGACGGGACCGCAGCCAGACGTGGTCTGCCTCTCCTCTGAGTGCCCATCGTGTTATGTGTTTTCAAATTAAAAAATTTTATTTTTAAATTGTCATTATGTAAAATTGATTTTTTGGGGTCTGTGTGGTTCTATGAACTTTAACTCATGTAACCACAACTGCAGTCAGTGTGCAGAACATCCCTATCGCCCCAAACACCCCTTGGTGCTGCCCCTTTGTACCCTGTCCTGCCCCTGCCCAACCCTGAGGACACTGAGATGCCCTCCGTCCCAGAATCTGGTCTTTTCGAGAATGTCATACAGAGGCTGCCTCTTCCTCAGCCTGATGCCTCTGACATTCATCCAAGTTGTGTGTCTCCTTTTGGTGGCTGGGTATGAATCCGATTCCCACAGCACATTTGCGCCTTCTCCTGGTGAATTTTACCTTCTTTTGTGCATGTCCTGTGTCGCTAGAACAGGGGTCAGGGTCAGTGTCTCATTCATTTTTATAACCTTCCAAGTGCTGTGCAAATAGTAGGAACTTGGTTGTCGAATGGATGAATGAATGAACCCCAGCACGTGACATGAAAGTGAAATTCATTTTATAGAACTTTGGTATTTCCTCTGTGTAAAAAATTCTCTCATAAACATAACCTTCAATTTCCTGAATTTAAAACAATTAATTTTCCCCTACCTTCTGTTAGCAGGAGAGACAGGAGAAAAGAAATCAAGGTAGCCTGATAACAGGGATGTCTTTCTACCTGCTTGTGCACCTTCTTATCTTTTTTTGGGGGGCAAGCATCTTCTAGGCTGTGTCATCAGATCTGTAACCATCCTTCCCATTTCTTAAGCCTCACTGTCAATAGTCTTCAGCAACTCTAGTATAGGAGAAGAAGGCCACACTTCTGGAAGGTCCTGAACAGGCCAAGTCTGAGATGTTTCACTCCTCTGAACCTCCCGGGGAGGTGGGCCCAGCAACGGAATGAGATGGGCTCAGCCTGGAAGTTGAGACCCCTGACTGTGGTCTGGCTCTGCTGGTCCCCACTGTGTGACCTTGTTTAGGTAGCTTCCCCTCTCTGGTCTTTGTTTTCTTTTCTTTATTTTGTACACATCTGTTAAACAATGAAACTGCAACAGATGATTTCTGTGGTCTCTTCAAGCTCTGAAATGGTGTGATTTTGGGAGTAGATGACATCAATGCACACACAGACATATATAAACACACACAAGGAGGATTTTCTAACGAAGTAGCTTTTGTTCTTCGTGAAATGTAAATTCCTTGCTTCTTTGTGCCTATACTCAGCAAGTATTTATTAGGTGCCCACTATGTGCCAGTATGAACTTGAGAGTTTTAGTGTTTGTAGGATTTGGAAAAACTGTCTGATGTCTTTAGATTTATTCTTTAAATGAAGAGAGGACAGTGCTGTCGTGGCCCCATCTAGTTTTTATGGACCGTTCTCTTTTCTCCTGCCTTGTTTCCTTGGATGACCCGATTCAGGTTGGTGTCCTTCAGATGAACGTCCTGAGGATGGAACGCCCAAGTGCCCCAGAAATGTGGGTTGCGTGGTTGGGGCCTGAGCCTGGCCCCCCTGCTCTCTGAGCATCCTTCACTCCCCCAGCAGAAGAGCAGACTGAGGGGCTCCCTGGCGGTTGCTTTTTCTCCAAAAGGGATTTGGTGCAGAACTGCGTGCAGCGAGGTCCTTTATGTGAACGCCTGGGCTCGCTCCTCTGAGCCTTGATTTCTGAGAGTCTTGGAGGCCTCCTTTGTCGAGGATTCTTACAATGGCACCCTTTCTCTGCCCCACCCTCGGTGGTCACCAAAGTCTCTGCATGGACCACTGTCTGGTCCTCCTGGGCTCTGAGGGTCCAGGGGCTTGTCCATGTGATGCGGGCGGTGGGTGGAGCTGCAGGTTAGGACACATCTGTTGATTCCTACATCAGAAAGTCGCTCCATTGAGCAAATTTTTTTATGGTCTCAAATGGGTTTAACAAGAAAGAAATTGTGTAGGAAATGAATAAGACCCAGCTGAAGGCTCCAGCGGGAAAGTGTCGGATCTGCCTGTGGGTAACCGTGCTTGAGGCATAGGGAATGCAGATGTTCTCTGTCCCCGGTGGGCTTGCTCTGAGGGGGGTCAACGTTTTATTTTTATCTTTATCCCAGAAAGAACAGGTAGGCGTGAGATTCATGTAGGACTCTCCTTTCCCCATCTGGAGAACGCCATGATAATTTTACAAATATTCTCTATCCTTCCAACCCACCCCCCCCCCCAACTCCCCACGCAAATTTATATGCCAATTATACTAGCCTAGCAAAAGAAAGTTCTCTGAGAAAAAGGCTGCTTTAATAGATACCTTTTCAATAGCTAACAATGTGGTCTCAATAACAAATACTAGACTCTACCCCCCTTGCAGCCACCAGCTGCGGTAATCACAGAGCATGTATATCTGAGGGGATGTTTCCCGTCGTGAGGTCAAAACCATTTTTGGAGTCATTTCTGGGTTTTCAAGCCCATGCTTTCCCCTCCCAGCCATTAAAGCTTCTAGGCTCTTCTGGCATCATTTTATCCCGAGAGAAGCCGGCCTGACCCAATGCCCTGGCCCTGCTATCTCTGCTCAGCATCAGGGAAGCAGCTGGGGACCCAGAAGAGAGGGCCCTGGGGACGGGAATCAGGGCACAGACACTCCTGGGATCAGGATGTCTGTTCCAGCTCTGGCTCCATGGGCTGCCATCCTGGCAAGAGGGCCGTGGGGGGCAGAGTGGTCGTCTGCACAACTTTGGTCCCTGGTGGCTAGGTGGACTGGCCCTGGAGCACGTGGAGGCCCAGGTCCCCCAATGCCTCAGAAGTGCTGACGTTTCTTGGGGCTGCGGTTCAGTGCTCCCCTGAGCCCTTGGACTTGGGTGGGTTCTCGGGTTGGCACGTCGAGGAGCTGGCTCAGTGGGCTGGGCAACCTCCCCAAGCGTCCCTATGGTCTAAGCCTCTGTTGTCAGCTTGAACAGTCCTGTGAAGGCTTGTTGGGGACATTTGGAAACGGTCCCCTCTGAACAACAGCCTGCTTGCCTGCTGGAAAGACCTTCCAAAAGAGAAAGATGGGGTTAGGGATAGGTTTCTAGGCTGTGTGTGTAAATTCAACAGGGTTCCCCATGTACGAGGAGACACACGGGTCGGGGCAGCCCCAGGGGGACTGTGGGACAGCGATCTCAAAGCCCCCAGTGAGGATTGAGGTGGTTGAGGGCAGCCCCTCTTAGCAACACTCTGGGTCTGGCGCCGGATGCCCCCCCTGCTTCCCAGAGGGGACAGTGTTTCACTGTCAGAAATGCTCTAGGACCGTCTGAGTACAAGAAATCCGCCACAGGAATGATGACACCACAAGCCAGAGTTTGTTTGTTCTGCTACTGTGTAAACACGGTAAAAATTTTCATCCAGCTTGAAAACAAGGACACACAACCCTTCCACCCTGAAACCAAACTACTTCCTGGAGAAACCCGGTCTGCCGCGTGCAGGCACCTGTGACCGGCTCACCCCTACCCTGTTCCACCTGGACCCTCCCCATCCCAGCTCCTGGGGAAACACTGTCTTGTGACACAGTCTTGAAGGTCAACGGCTCCCTTTCCTCCTCTTTCCTGATTATGGGGTTCGTGGTTTCAGGAATGATTTAGACTCAAGCCCCAGAGTAACAGGCATTGATGGTTCCTCATCAAGGGGGCTCCCTGGGGGTTGACTGAAGCCAACACAGCACATGTCTGCTTTTCCGGAAGCACCGCGATGGCGTGTGCGTGTTAGTATCACCCGCTGGAAGACGTCCTGTGTTTTCTAACAGGCAGTTCTGCTCCGAGCTCTGAAGGAGTTTATGCTGTAATCAGGAGGGTGAGTTGGAGTCAGTTAGCGCTAAGCGTGTATGCCAAAACATACACAGGCAACAAATAAATACGCAGCTAAGGAAACAATTTCCTCCCGCCTGATGCCCAAGGCTTAGGGTTTAGGACCCTCTGAGGACTCCTGCGGGATGTGCTCCTTGCTTCTGTCACAGCGCTGGGCTGAGAGCTGGGGCTGCGTACTGTGGGCTTGGCCTTGAACTGTGACACGGGCAGCACGTCGATCAGGACAGACATGCGGCCAGGGGATGGGCGGGGCTGACGCAAGGCTGCAGGAAGCAGCCAGGCCGTCCTCCTCTGCAGGGGCCTGAGCTCCAGACTCACTCTCACAGGCTGTTGCACCGAGCCGGGTGGATCTCCTGCGCTGGGCCCTTGGAGCCCACACCGGCCCTGGACCAGCCTCTTGGATTCCAGGCTCAGGCCATGGCTGCTGCCTCTTGCAGAGGTTGTGGGCCGCCCAGGCCTGCTCACCCTCCGCTTTTAACCCTTCTCTGTGCTCTGGCTCGGGAGTGAGTCCGTGGACCCGCCCAGATGTGGGGGGCCGTGATGGCGGATGCAGACCAGACAAGGGTGTCAGAGATGCTTTGAGAAACCCCCTTCAGGGCAATTAAGCCCTTGTCAGGTGGAATCACTCTGCATTTACATGGGTAGTTTCCGAACATGGCCATGATGAATTGTGCTCTAGCAGGGCCTTGACAGTGAAAAATGGGGCAGTGCGATGGGGTGTGACGGCGGGGGTCCCTGCTGAGTGGTGCCTTGAGCCACTGGAAGCAGTGGGGCCTCCTCCTCCCCGGAGGGGACGCAGACAGATGTGCACACCTGTCCTCAGCTTCTCTCTGGTCCCGCTGTGTTCCCTGCATGCACGTCATCTTTCTGTTTCTCCCTGTCTCTCCAGGCCGTCAAACACATGTTCTCCGCTTCCTCGCTTACCCCCCACCCCCCATCTCTCCCTTTCCACCTTTCTCTTTCCTTCTTTCTTTAATCATTCTTTTCTTTTTTTTCTTAATTAATTAATTTTATTTTGGGCTGCGTTGGGTCTTGGTTGCTGCCCGCGGGCTTTCTCTAGTTGCCGCGAGCGAGGGCTACTCTTTGTTGCGGTGCGCGGGCTTCTCACTGAGGTGGTTTCTCTTGTTGTGGAGCACGGGCTCTAGGCGTGCGAGCTTCAGTAGTTGTGGCACTTGGGTTCAGTAGTTGTGGCACATGGGCTCAGTAGTTGTGGCTCATGGGCTTAGTTGCTCTGTGGCATGTGGGATCTTCCCGGACCAGGACACGAACCTGTGTCCCCTGCATTGGCAAATGGATTTCTAACCACTGTGCCACCAGGGAAACCCTCTTTCCTTCTGCCTGTTGGACAGAGGGAGAAGGGGTGGGAGAGAGGGGAGACAAGGGCACCAGGGAAATTTGGAGAAGACGGGTAAGTTCACTGTCTTGATTTGGTGATGGTTTCGCAGGTGTAACACATGTCAGAACCCATCACTTGTACACCCTAAGTATATGCAGCTCATTGTATGTCAGATCTACTCTAATTAAGCTGTTTTTAAAAACCTCACCCATTTGGAGTAGGAGAGCAATGAGGAAATGTTTTTGAATATTTAACTTTTAGAAAAGCTTGTATTCTGCTTCCCTGTCAACCAGAGGGAGGCTGAGACCCAGCATAGGGTGGTTTGGGTGCTCTAAGATTATTCTTTTATTTTCATTTTTTTAATTGCAGTATAGTTGATTTACAACGTTGTGTTAGTTTCTTTGAGATCTTTATTAACAGCGTCCACTACTACTGCTGTTTGGGGAGCAGTTGAGTCTGCACGACAAGCCTATGAAATACCTCTCGTGTCTGTTGCCAGAGACTCAGAGAGGGGAAGTGAGGTGACCTGCCCAAGGTCAATTGTAAAATTCTGCACCACACCCAGGTCTCCAGAGTGTGACCTCTCCTCCACCACCAATCGAGAGATGGGACAAAAATGCCACTCAGAACATTCAGCAGAGAGAGCGTTGGAAATTGCCTGTCACCTACCCTGGAGACTGGGTTTGAGTTTGCAGAGCAGATGTTCTCTGCTTCTCTTGCTTGTGGGCGTTGCCCCTTTGCCTCTCTCTGCCGTGTCCCCATTCCCAGCAGTGTGCCACTGTGCTGGGGGAGGGGCTCCTTATCATCTCTTTGTCCAGAGGTTGTCTGGCTGGCTGTTGAAAGGCCCTAGGGTGACCCGGACATGAGCTTTGGGTGGAGCTGGTATTCTGTGGCTGGTTATGCAACAAGGGGACACGAGGAGAGAGACTTTTATCTTGGTTTGGCCTCCCTGATGAGTCCAGGATGACATAAAACAGGCTCTCTTTAAAAAAAGTCAAATTTCATCAGATCTTGGTTTCCAAGTTTTTGGAATATCCAGGCAGAATTGCAGTGGCAACTTCTGAAATCCTGGAGACGTATGTGGGCCCGAAATGCTGGGGGGCATTTTTTTTTTTCCGTTATCATTTCTCTATCAAATTGGATGGCATTTACTGAACACATGCCTGAGGTACTTGAAGGAGGGCCAGCTATGTCTATGGTTTAGTATGTGCTTGCTGACTATCAGGCAAGAGTATAATTCCCTTGGGGTGGAGGGATTACAGCAGAACTTCCAATCAAGACACAGACCATGTGCTTGTGGGAATTGCCCCTCTAACTCTAAACCCATAGAAATATTAGGTTATAACAGCAGCACAAACATAATTGAATTCAAAGTTGAGATTGGGGGATTTCCAGGGGTCAGAAATTGAAGATGAAATTCAGAGTTGAAGTTGAGTAGTCCTGCTGGGATTTTCACAGGAAATCCCTGAAGGGCTGGGTTTTCACAGGTCCTGGAGAGGTGGACTAGATCTCCTGCATGAAACTGGAAGCAAGAGGGGGCTGTCCTTTATGTCAATAAAAACTAGAAAGATTCTCTCCATTGGCCCCTATCCCAACCTATAGTTATGAAAAGAGTTTCCTGCAAGAAAGAGGGAAAGCAAGCCTACAACATCTATAAATGTGAGAGCAAATCATACACTGTCTCTGCAGGGCAGAAACCCTGAACTGAGGACCGAACATAAATTCTGTCCAGAACTAGTGGGACCCTAGGGCTTTGTCAGGCATAAGTGTAAAACTGCCCTGTATAGATGCTTCCTCAGCATAGGGCACATATGGAGCTCCCATGGGAAAAAACTGGGAGACTCCCAATGTAGATAAGCCCTTAGACAAAAATTGTAAAGCAAGCAAGAAAATCCACCACCACAAGAGGTAATCAACAGATGCTGTGAGAGGAGGATTCATGTGTCAGGAACTATGGATAACAGAGCAATCTGGGCAGAATATTAGACCAAATTGGTTTACAGTGTTTGGAGAGATGAAATAAGAAATAAAATCCATAAGACTTGAAAAGGAGAAAATGGAGCAGTTTTTTTTTTTTTTAAAGAATCAGTTATTCTAGAAGTAAAAAAAAATATATATATATAGTACTTGAAACTTGAAAAAAGCAAACCAAAAAACCCCAATAGATGGGGTAAACAAAAGAATAGATGCACTTCTAAAGAAAGAGTTGGAAAACCATAAGATAACCCAGAGGAGGTCACCCAGACTGTAGCTCAGGGAGTACAGATGGGAAATATGAATGAGAAGGTCCAACATGTATCTAATGGGAGTCTCAGAAGGAGAAGACAGGGTGAGGAAAAAGATAGAATGGGCCAAGGGACGGAATATTTCTAGTTTGTACTGACAGAAAGGACGGCCCCTTCTTGCTCCCAGTTTCATGCAGGAGATCTAGTTCCACCAACCCAGGACTTATATTTGAAAGAAATATAGCTGAAGGAATAAAGTCACAAGCCCTCCTATAGAAATTGAACAAGGGTCGATTTTTGTTTTTTGAGCAAAAATCCCCATGTGGATACATCATGGTGGAACCGGTGAACATCAGAGATAAGGAGATATCTTGAAAACCACCAGGAAGACAACCACAGTAAGACCTCACAAATTTGGATAAATATAAAATGGGGAAAATGCAGAATAGCGGCTGCTTTCTCTATTTTAATATGTCTTGCTAGGAAAATTACAGGGGAAAATGTGAGACTTTTGGTTCTTCAGTTGATCTGCACTAGCCATGTAATGCTGGCCTTTAAAAACAAAAACATCGCGTGTGTCTGTTTCTGGTGCTTTGTGAAGTCTTGTTCACTAGACGTGTTGCTAGTGCAGTGTCTGCTCCATGAATACCTTTCAGGGATAAACTTTCAAATATGGGCTGTGGGCCTGGGATCCCCTTGACAGGTGCTGCTGAGAATGAAAATGTGATCTTTCCAGGGTGCTTACCTCCTATTAATAAAAGAGAAAAGTAAACTAAATGAATCTTGGGAAGTAAAGTGCCATATGAATCAGCTTTCCTCACTCTGAAAATAACTTGCTCAGAATTTATAGCTCCCCTAAGTTCTGCTGATTTTTTAATATTGTTTACTTTCCTCTCCAAAATATCAAATAATTCACAGGTGGTAGGTAGGGTGGCTCTATGGATAATTTGAAATAGAAATGGACAGCAAGAGAAATTTCCTTCTAGGGGGTCAGTGCTAGGGTGACTCCCTAAGACTAATGGTGCTGGATTAATGACCAAGGGCTGCTTCAATATTCATAGCCTGTTCCCTCGGAAGGCTGGGATATTTCCTGCTTTTATGTCCTGCACAAAACTGTAAAGCAAAGATGGTTTCATTGCAGCTCTGTGCATAATGAGATGCGCAGGAGCCGCTCCTGCCCATTAATCAGCGTTTGGGGGAGGCTTTTGGAAGCCTGACCTATTGCCGCGGCAGCTGATCTGAATGCAATGACTTTCCCCTGTGGGAGTTGATGCCGCAGGACAGGAGGGCTGTCTCTGGAGGCCTGGGGGCCCCAGCCATGCGTGCGCTGTGGAGAGAGGGGGCACACGGAGAGCTGGGGTCTCTTAAATGAAAGAGCTGCAGGGTGTTGGAGGGAACCGTGGGATGCAGGTGGGATGTAGGGCTGCCATCTGTTTCTGGGGTCCATCTCATCAGCCTCTCTGGCCCCAGCTGGGTGGGGGCGGTTGAGGAGGGTGGGCGTGGCTGCATTTATCAGGAATTGGGGTGCACCTCTGGGTGCACCTGGCTCTGGCCAGGTGCTGGGGAGACACCTACAGAATTAAGACCTTGCCTCTGCCTCCAAGGTGCTCCCAGGGGGATGGGAAAGGCAGAGACCCAAACAGATGATTTCAGTGAACCAGATTGGTGCAGTGGTAGATGTTTGATCAATGCACAGATAACCCCTGCTTCCCCACTTTGTGGGTGGAGGTGGAAGAGGGGGCCTGGGTAAGGCCTCCTAGAGAAGTGGTGTCTGAGCAAAGTCTAAGGAGTCATTCAGATTTGACCAAGGGCAGGTGAGGAGGGGACATGAGGGCAAAGGGCCAGAAGGGAGACCCCCCATCACGGCCAGGGCTGCGAGGATGTGGTTGATGGTGGCTTAGAGCCTGAGGTAGGAGGAGGTGAGACTAGCACAAAGCTGGGTGGTAGATTGCCGCTCAGACCTGTACGATTCTTGGGCTTAATCCCACTCTTTTTCGGTTTATGTTTAGGCAGGTTGCGTGGCACGGCCGATGTGTAATTCAGGTGAATGGATTTCCGAGGGTGGAAGGCAGGAGGATAAAGGGAAGGGACTCAGGGCAGCGGCTAGGGTTCTGTTATCTTGTGGCTACTCTTGCCAGAATTTGGATACAAGCTAAAAACATAAAATTAGCTTCAAAAGGTTTTAGAGGCCTTCATGGGGTATTTCCAATAACAGGAAGATAGAGGCTGGCTGGGAGGCATTTCTCTAAACTTCGATCCAAAAATTAAGGGCTGGGAGGATCCACAGCTGTCCGTCCCCCGTCTCTGGCACGAAATCCCCCAGCCACTTCAATAGGCCTTATCCTCGCGCTGGTAACTTTCCCCGAGAGGTGGCAAAGCCAGGTTGGGGGTGGATCCCTGGTCCTGGGATTCTTTTGAGCTATGGTTGGAGTCTTTTCTTCAAGAAGTTTCCACCTCTAGGGCTGGAGAAGGGGGTGGGAAACAGCTGGAGGATCAATGCACAGCATTCTCTTTCTCACCTTTGGGGGATAAAGTCAAAACCAAACAAGCAAAAACCCACCTTTCCTGCTTGTATTTGGATAGGTGCGTGTGCATGCATGCACACACACACACATCATTCACTCACACACACACACACACACACACACATCACTCACTAGCTGCTGAGATTCATGATGACATCATGAATATCAGCATTAAAAGCTGCTTTGAGGATCAATAGCAATACACATGCTGCATTTAAATATCAGCAATTAAGGTCGAAGCTTGAAAGCATGATTCCTGGGAGGCCAGTTGGACCTGGGGGAGGGGATGAATTGAACCTTAGTTATATATTTCAATGACCTAGGGATCAATATATGCCAGATTACATTTTCTTATCTGTTCTTTAGATCTTGGTCCTCCCTTGGGCCCATATTTTTAGTGTCCTCAGTCAGCTTGGTGTTTTTGGTGGCAGATGTGGTGACTGTGACTTTTTAATTTGTTCCCTTCGGTAGTAAGGCCTGGGTCTGCATTTACTGTCAAACCAGAAATATTCTTTAGCGTTTTTCTTTCTGTTACTTCTCTGGGTCCAAGTTTATGGCAGAAGCAAAGCTGAAGAGGAAAAGTATGGACCAGCAAGCAGTGAAATGGCCATGAGGCATTGTCCTGTCTTCTAGAGCACAGGTATTAGTGCCAGGGAACTTCTGGGTGGTAGAGCTGGTGGTCAGAGTGGTCCTACTTCCAGAGATCACAGCATGAGCCAATGAGAACTGCCAAACACACTCAACCTCCTGGTTCCTCCAACTTAAGAAGCTGTTTTAGGCACAGGTATCCTCTCCAGGCAGGTCCCCGATTGCTCTCTGAAACTACAGTTTGATTTCCTACAGAGCCTCCTTCTTGTTCCTGCCCATGAATCTAAGCCCCCCTCTCAAGGTTATCCTTTCTCCTGATGTTTCGCTCATCAACCTAACCCTTGGCCACCATGCTTGGCTCTGGACTCCCTGCAGAACTTGTCCATTGGCATCCCCATGGGGCTTGGGGAGGTACTTTGGTATTGTCATTTGTCACAGTGTGTGTGTGTGTGCGCGCGCATGCGTGCGTGTGGGTGTCCCCACCCTCCCCACCACCACCAGCTTTGAGGTCCATCTTACCTGTTTGCCTACCCAGAGCATCACAAAGCAGTCTGCACATGCTCAGTAAGTGTTTGTGCTGTCAGAGGTGAATAAACGTGCACCCTTGGTCTTTCTGACCTGGCCCTCAAAGTATTCTCAAGTTACAATTTTTAGTGACTTTAAATAACCCAAAACAGATTAAAGACTGAATGCCTAGTTCCTATCCTAAGATCTGGGGACTGAACACTAATCCAAAGCCAGGGAGCTTCTCCTGAAGCCTGCAGGACCTGGAGCAAACAACCATCAGGAACTTGAGTTCTCCTTCCATAAAATGGGCGGATTGATCCCTGCCCTTAATCTATGGTATGAATATGTGGTCTGCATAAATTAAACCATATTAAAAAATTGATGAGGGCTAAAACAAACGTCAGTGCAACTGGAGCTCTGAGCACCACAGATTACAGAATTGTCTGTTACCGTGATGAATCACTCCTTCACGCATCCAGCAACTATTTATTGGCTGTCTGCTATGATGCCCCAGATACTGCTGTAGACCTTGTGATGCAGGAGAACAGATAAAAATTTCTGCTGACCTCATGGAGTTACATTCTAACAGGGCAGAGAAAGACAATACACAAATGCTATGTGACATGTCAGGCAAGTGCTAAGAAGGAAAACACAGCCGAGTAAAAAGATAGAATGTCACGGCGCAGTTTCAGAGACCTTTCAAAGTGGGAGATGTTATTGGTTTGGAATCAGACAGAAATGGACTCAGATTCTGACTCTCTCATCTTCTAGGGCAACTAATTTAACCTCTCTGAACCTCAGTTTCTTTATTCATAACATGTGAATGATACTCAGTTTCCAGGGTTGTTGAGGATGAGGATTTTAGTTTGAGTATAGTGACTGACATGTAGTAAGAGTTTAATACATGGGGTCAGCATTATTATTATTCCTATAAAATCAAGGGCTGTGTTAGTCATCACATTGAACTGTCTGTTGCTTAGCTTGGAATCTCCCAGTGATTTTGCAAATATCAAGAAACACCTCTTTGTTTTGCAGAGCCTGTGACTGAGCAACTCAACATCTCTAGAGCAACAGTTACCCAACTTTCTGGTTTCAGGACCTCTTTACAGTCTTAAAACTTATTGAGGACCCCAAAGACCTTTTGTTTATGAGAGAGAGCTATAATATTTGCTTATATTAGAAATTTGCTTATATTAGAATATTTGCTTATATTAGAATATTAGAAATTAAAACAGAAATTATTAAAATTTGTATTAATTCATTAAAACATAACAGTAATAAACTCATTTCATGTTCATGTAAATAGCATGTTATTTAATGAAAGGTAATTGTATTTTCCAAAACAAAACAAAATTTAGTGAGAAGAATAGCATTGTTTTACATTTTTACAAATCTCTTTAATGTCTAGCTTAATAAAAGACAATTGAATTCTCATATCTGCTTCTGCCTTTAATCTGTTGCAATATTTGAAGTAGATGAAGAAATCTAGCCTTACTCCCATATGTAATTAGAAAAGGAAGAAGTATTTTAACTACCTTTTCAGAGAATTGTGCATATTCTTCTTTGATACCATACCAAAACTTGACAAGTGGTACTTTCTTAGACGTGAGTTGCAATGTGGAATCTGAAATTACATCAGTGAAATTTTTGGTACCCTTTTACATTAAAATCCATTAGCCTATCCTTTCTTTTTAATCAGGGGGAGGTATCTTTTGATATGAATCTTTGAAACAATCTTCCACCCGGGCATGGTTTTGTAAAATCATATTGGTCATTTTGAAAATATTGGTTCACTCAGTTATGCAGACCTTCCAAAAGTTGACATATTTCATTGTACAATACCAAAACCTTTGTTAATATCATTATCAATGGATGTCATCAGAAAAATTTTTAAGTTTTGCAAGCTGTCAAGTTCATAGTAGTGAATACAAGTTTTCCCAAATTCTAACTTTTACTTGAAAACTCAAATTTTGTCTGTGTCTACTTGTTTTGTCAATTATTAAGGGAGGAGTGTGGAAATCTCTAACTAGAATTGTGGATTTGTCTATTTCTCTTTGTATTGCTATCAGTTTTTGCTTTATATATGTTGAAACTCTCTTGTTTGGTGCCTAAACATTTATGACTGTTAGGTATTTTTGATTACGTGACTTCTTTATCATTATGAAATCATCCTTTTTATCCTTGGTAGTATTTTTTTGTTATGAACTCTATTTTGTGTGATATTAATAAAGCTAATCCAGATTTCTTTTGATTAGCGTTGGCATGGTATAGCTTCTTCAGTCCCTTTACTTTCAACTTATTTTTTGTCTTTATAGTTAAAGTGGGCTTGTAGACAGTATATGGTTGAATCTTGCTTTGTAACCCATTTTATAATCTGTGTCTTTTATTTGAAGTATTTAGATCATTTACGTTTAATGTGATTAATGTGATATGGTTGGATTTCCATTTGATTTCTATTTTTTCCATCTGCTTTTTTCCTCCTTTTTTCTTTTTCTACCTTCTTTTGGATTAACTGAGAGTTTTTATTATTCCATTTTATCTCCTTTGTGGGCTTATTAGCTATAACTCTTTATTATTTTAGAGTTTTTAGTATACATCTTTAACTTATCACAGTTTCCTTTCAAGTGACATTATACCACTTCATATATAGTGGTATAGACTGCTTAAAGTTGTCACTGATGTTTTTTCATTTTTTTTTCTTTTTTCTCTCTGTGTTTCATTTTGGATAGTGTTTATTGCTATGTCTTTAAGTTCACTAATATTTTCTTTTGCAATGTCTAATTTTCTGTTAATCCTACTCAGTGTATTTTTCATCTCAGATCGCATTTTAGGTTTTCATTGCAGCTTTCTTCCTTAGAAGTTTTACTTGGGTCTGTTTAAAACTTCCATGTCTCCTCTTAACATGCTCAATTTTCTTATCTACTAACTAATATTATTATTGTATAATTTTTGGTTTGGTTGTGATTTATTTTTCTTCTCATTGTGATTTGCACTTCTTTGCATGACTGGAAAATTTCTGTTTGATCCCAGATATTATGAATTTCACCATGATGGGTACTGTATACATTTTTAATAATTTTTTAAAAATTTATTTATTTTATTTATTTATTTTTGACTTTGTTGGGTCTTCGTTGCTGCATGCGGGCTTTCTCTAGTTGTGGCGAGTGGGGGCTACTCTTCATTGCTGTGCGCAGGCTTCTCATTGCAGTGGCTTCTCTTGTTGTGAAGCACAGGCTCTAGGTGCACGGGCTTCAGTAGTTGTGGTGCGTGGGCTCAGTAGTTGTGGCTCATGGACTCTAGAGTGCAGGCTCAGTAGTTGTGGTGCACAGGCTTAGTTACTCCGCAGCATGAGGGATCTTCCCGGACCAGGGCTTGAACCCATGTACCCTGCATTGGCAGGCGGATTCTTAACCACTGAGCCACCAGGGAAGCCTTGTATACATTTTTCGTTCCTATAAATATTCTTGAGCTTTGTCCTGGAATGTGGTTACATTATTTGGAATCAGTTTCATCTGTTCAGGTCTTGCTTTTTCACTTTGTTAGGTGGGTGCACAGCAAGCATTGGGTGTAGAGCTAATTTCCCCCACTACTGATGTACTATTCTATTGAGTAGTCTACCCTAACCCCTGTATACTGTGATGTGTTGGTGGGAACAGCCAATTTCCAGGCCCAAGTGCGAATGATGATGATTGTTCTCTCTAATTCTTTTGGGTGATTAATTTCATGGCTTCAGATAGTTTCTTCATTACACACATACACTGCTCCATATTTATTTGAATACTTGAGGGAGAACCCCTGTAGAGCTCTGGAGTTCTCTGGTACTCTGCCCCCAGGACCCCCAACTGCCTTGACCTCCTTGGACTCCTAGTTCCTTCTCCTCAATTCAGGGAGATTACTGGGCTCTGCCTGGGTCCCCTTCCTGTGCCACAGTCTGGAAACTTTCTCTAGCAAGAAGCTGGGGCAGTCATAAGTCTCAGTTTGTTTATTTCCCATCTCTCAGGGATCACTGTCCTTCATTGCCTGATGTCCAATATCTAGAAAACTGATGTTTCCTATATGTGTCCAGCTTTTTAGTTGTTCCAAGCAGGAGGTCACATCCAGCCCTAGTTATTCGTGCATCTTGGCCGGAAGAAGTCCTGCCAAACACCCGAGTGTGAATAGCCAGTTTGTCAGTCATTCTTTCAAGTAAAGGTGGTGTTCTGTGGGAAAAGTGGCTGGGAGAGCTTGCAACTTAATCACACAGAGGTCTTCTTCAAGACAGCCATCATACTTCAGTTTGCAGCAGAAGAGCTTTATGTATACTTCCATTTTGTCACACAGAATGTGGAAGAGACATCTAATTGGAGATTGAGGTTTAATAAAATCAATAATTTGTACTGCTTCATTAAGGAATCCTTGAGTAAAACTGGTGTGTGTTTCTGTAAGTGCATATTGATGGAAATACATGACTCCTAATACAGTCTGTCACTGCTGCCTTAATTTATGCCAAGGCCCTCGCAGTTTTTCCCACCATTACTTTTGCTCCAGGAGTGCAAATGTCAACACAGCGAAAAAGACAAATGACTTCTTAGTGTTTTGCAAAGTTTCGACCTCACAGTCCTGTAAACAGGGTCTTGGGGATCCCCTAAGGATCCACAGACCATACCACACACAGACAAGTTGCAGAAAGAGATGTATTGTATGGTACCATTTACAAAAGCCTAAATGTAAAAAATGTGTGTTGTTTATGGATACTTACATATGTAGTAAAATAAAAATGAAATGGGAAATAGTGGCTACCTCTTGGAAGAAAGAGAATGAGATGGGCTAGGTAATAGGAGCTCTAGTTACATCTGTAATTCTTATTTTTTATTTCTAAAAAATAACTCTGAGGAAATCTACAGAATAGTAAGACTTGAAAATATGGTTGGTTGGCAGGTGGGTTTTTTTTTTTAATTGAAGGATAGTTGATTTACAAGGTTGTGTTAATTTCTACTGTATAACGTATATACATTCTTTTTTTATATTCTTTTCCGTTATGGTTTGTCACAGGATATTGAATATAGTTCCCTGTGCTATACAGTAGGACCTTGTTGTTTATCCATTCTATATATACCAGTTTGCATCTGCTGACCCCAAACTCCCGATCCATACCTCCCCCACCCGCCCTCCCCCTTGGCAACCACAAGTCTGTTCTCTATGTCTGTGAGTCTGTTTCTGTTTCATTTGTGTCGTATTTTAGATTCCACGCATAAGTAATATACGGTATTTGTCTTTCTCTTTCTGACTTACTTCACTTAGTGTGATAATCTCTAGGTCCATCCATGTTGCTGCAAATGGCATTACTTCATTCATTTTATGGCTGAGTAATATTCCACTTTACGTATATACCACATCTTCCTTATTCATTCATCTGCTGATGGACATTTAGGTTGCTTCCATGTCTTGGCTATTGTGAATAGTGCTTCTACGAATATAAGGCTGCACGTATCTTTTTAAATTAGAGTTTTGTCTCAATATAAGCCCAGGAGTGGGATTGCTGTATCATATGGCAACTCTATATTTAGTTTTTTGAGGAAATGCCATACTGTTTTCCATAGTGGCTGCACCAACTTACACTCCTGGCAGGTGGGTTTTTATGATATTTTTCTCAATTGTTTTTGGAAAGTTTAAAATCCTTCATATTCATCCTCCTCCTCCTCCTCAATTAACACACAATTAATTAATACAATTAATACAAAAAGAGAACATGAGTGAGCACATGGTAGATTCCCAGTTCTACATGAACACTGCTTAGCGAGGACTCGTTGGCGAGCTCACCATGTATTATCCTGTTGCCAACAGCCGCCATGTATGGAGAGACTGGTCTTCCAGGGGCTTGGCCCAGCTTCACACTTAGCTTTTCTATCACCTATGAAGTGGGAATTGTTATACCAGTTCTGCAGCTGAGACTTCTCGAAATATGTAACTTGCCTGAGATCATACAGTGAGTCAGTTGAGAAGCCATAACTGGAACCCAAATCTTTTGGGTTCGAGGTCTGTGCTTTTTCCTCTCTGCTAATGTCTGAGATGATTGGCTTTTCATGTGAAGTTGTTCTGTTTCTGTTTCTCCTTTAGCTTTTCTTCCAAACTCATTTTTTTTGGTAGTTTGTTATGTTTCTACTAACTGAGCTAGCTGTATCCATTAACTTGTGTTTGTTCCTACAGCAACAATGATGCAGCGGTGTTATTAGATATTATTACTGTTTCATTGTGTTGTGAGATTCAGCTAGGCTGATGCCCTGCTGTCTGCAAAGGGCTCTTTTCAGTGGCTGTAGCTTTCTTGTCTTTGAGGCTAATTGTATCCAGGCTGTGTTTTGGTGAGACCTTGGAAATTTGGGCTGGTACTATAGCCTGCTATGGGAAGACTTAATCAGTTTTGTAATGGGACCATTTATAATGTTTCAGGTAGTAAAACAAAAGAAACTTTTGAGGTTGTTGATAATAATATCCCACTGACACATCAAGCATTGTCTAAAGATTTATTTGAATTAATTGAGGAGATGATGGAAAGAGAGATGATATACATACTCATGTAGGCCTTTCTGCTTGCAGCTGTCTGATAAAGAAAAACGAGGCAGAATACTTGAGATTACATTAATTCATCTAGGAAGGTGGTTGGGGATTTATAGAGTTTAAAAATAGAAGTTTGAGAGTTTCATAGGTATGTTTACCTGCCAGCGTTACTGCAGAACGCAGAGAGGCTCCCTACTGCAGAGAGGCAGTGAGATTAGCACGGAGAGAATCCCACATTGAGGTAGAACGTTGCACTTTTCCTTGTGCCCTTGTCTAATTAACAAGGCATTCATTCCCTACCTTATCCAATCTGTGCTTTCTCTGTGGTCTTCACATCTGTCTTCATAGTATCTGGAAATATGGACAGTGTTTTCTTTATGTTTCAGATAAATTTGAAAACAATACAACCTGGGAAAGTAATCACTCTCAAACATTGTTGGTAGGAATGTATGTATTGATTTAATCTTTTTGACCATAATTTGTAAGCATGATGGTGAAAAGCACTGGAGTCTGACTGCCACTTGCTGGCTGTCAGACTGGGGGCAAGTAGTTTTATCTCTGTGCCTCAGTTTCCTTAATTATAAAATGAGGCTACATAGCACCTACTTAATTCGGTTGCTGTGAAGAATATAAGAGACAGTACTTACAACAGTACTTGCAGCAGTGTGGGCACAGAGTAAACTTGCAGTAGACGTGAGCTGTTGTTATTATATACCAAAAGTAAAAAAATTATATTCTCTTTGAGTCAGCAATTCCATGTTTAGGAATTTATCCTATGGAAAAGCTGTCATAAGTATTCAAAGACATATTTACATGGATAGATACTGTGGCATTGTCATTGTAAAGTAACCTGAGCATCCATCAGTGAGGGATTCGTTACCCAATCATGGTGTACCCATAAAATGGAATCTCGTGCAGTCATTAAAAAGGATAAAGAGATTTGTGTGTATTGACATGGAAAGAGATCCATGCCATATTATTAAATTAAAAAATTAGGTTTTTTTGACATTTCAGTTTGAAAAATTTAAATATACAATAAAGTTGAAATAATTTTGTGGTGAAACCCGTATGCCCACCAACTAGCTTCTACAATCAACATTTTATTCTATGTGCTTTATCCGTCCACCCAGCCATCTGTCCATCCATCCATCCATCCATCCATCCATCCATCCATCCATCCATCCATCGTCCATCCATCCATCCATCTATATTAATGTTTTGATTCATTTCAGAGAAAGTTGCAGACATCAATACACTTCCCCAAATACTTCAGCATGCATATATATATATATACTAGAGTTCATCATTTATTTACAATTCTTCTGAAAAATTAGTTTTATAACAATACAGGTATTATACGAACCCATTTATATGAAAAACAAAGGTGTGTATATATGCAGGTCCACATGGATCATAGCAAACCACTTTGGATAGTCATCTGTTAGGAGTAGGGTTACCAAGCAATGTACTTTGTAAGTAGATAACGTTTGAATTGTACCATTTAATACATTCTTGGAGCATTGTGGCATTGTGGTTCCTTCTCCTTCCTCTCCTTCTTCCTCCATCATCATCATCATCATCATCATCATGATCATCGTCATCGTCATCCAGCATAGTTACGGGAAGCTCTGCTTCTGTTGTAAAGACACAAAACCCTCAGGCATCCCCTGCATTTGAAGTGGCACAAGGGACAAAAATGGGGGCACTGTTCTGATTGGAGACACTTGCTCCATCCTTGATTAAGTCTGGGGTCCTTTGTGGTATCTTTGTCTGAGAACTCTGAATTAAAACAAAGGGCACTCTCCAAACATCTGCATCATCATGTAAAAGCCTGATTTTAATGAAATACTGAAAAACCAGTGGGGCTCTGTGGAAATTGTGTAGGTATGTGGGGTGATTTATCTCAAGGGGTGTTTTATTCTGTGAAACACATGAAGCTAATTGGCATGTGTCATCTTGGCTAATGGGACTCGCTTTAAAGTCTGAAACCAAAGTTCTAAAAGGCAGAAAGATGAGGCTCTGAGATTTGTTGCAGTTAGGTATCCAAATGCTTAAACCCACTTGGTAATTTTCTCTTCATCTCTGTGGGCTGTGGCGAGTGGGAGGAAAAATGGGTAACCTACAGGGGAGTGGGGGGGCGTGAATACAGACCTATATATAATTTACTTTCCTGGAAAGACATATAGTCAAGTCATTTCAATTGCTTTTTTACTGGGGGCGTGTATCCCACAGATCCTGCCTGGAGTTGGGTGGAGTCCATTAGAAGTGGCAAAAATATATTTTTTTTGGAGGAATTCAGGAACTTTCAGAGCTTCGCAGTGCATGTTTTTTAATATGTTAAGTGCTATCAGAGGGTTTGGATTCCTCAATCTTCCTAAAATAAATGGATTTTACAGTTGCAGAGTGGTGGCTTACTCTTTTTGGGGGTTGCAACTCACAATAGCTCCACCTTTCAAGTGAAATTTTAGACAAGGTGGGTTCCAAAATGCTAACTGGGAATTTTTTCACTTTTAGCATTTTGGAATAGAGTTTAAAGGTTCAGAAGCCGCAAGCATATTTCAATTCAATCTACTGCTGCTGTGCTGTCTCTTGTCGGTAGCATAATGCCAGGGCCACAGAGATGTTTTCACGATGTAAATAATTTGTGTATCATAAGTTGTCTAAACGCGGCATGTGTGTGATAGGCTGCAATAAAATTGCCTGGATGTGGTTTTACATGAAGGCCTGTAATAGTTGCTTCGGAGTCATTAGAGCCCAGTATGTAAATAATCCGCATTTTAAAATTGTCTTAAGTGTGCTGAGACAATGGGTGTGAATGCCTTCCCTAGATTCATTCATTCCATCAAGAATTTGCAGTTCACAGCTCCTGAAGGCTTGGGCCTGTATTTGTGAACAGGAACTGGGGTTTATCTTGCAGGGTTATGAACACAGCCAGTGGCGTGCAGGTGAAATCAGCCCCAGGACTTTCTGCCTGGGACTTACTTCCATCTCTCTGCGTGTTTTCTAAAGACGGGGCCAAGTGGGAGCTGAGACACGGAGGGCCCTTATGTGGTGCCCCAGTGTTTGGAGGAGCAGAGAGATGAGAGGAAGCTGAAAAACTACTTAAAAGTGGCCCCTGAGCCAGCACAGGTGATGGAGTCAGATACTCCTCTCGTTTCACACGTGTGGCCCCGGCTGGGCTGCGAGCTGGTGCTTTGACCACAGGCTGGCCTGTCTGCCCCTCTTGCCTGCGCGATGGGTCTGGTTAGACCTGTGAAAGCCTGGATTTTGTGTACATCTATTGTTTAAGAGGGCTGGTGAAGCTCGCTCTTTGAAACACACACACACAACATAACATAAATCAGAGCCGGAATCTTTTAACATTTACAGTTTTAAATGAAATTCCTGTTGAGAGTCTCTTAAGCTAGATTTATATCTGATTTTGCATTGAACTGTGTCGTTATGTGGGGCTGAGAAACTCTTACGAAATTAAGCATAAGGCGAAAACATGCTGAAAAGACAGTTCTGTAGAAATGTGAAACATTATTATGTTATAGAATATTGGAGTGAAGAAATAGGCAGAAAGGCACAATTACCATGGATATTTTCCTTTTAATGATCCTTGTACAATCCTTGGCAGAAAGGTTTGCTGATGTCTCCTCGCAGATAAAGGAAAATTGAGACAATATTGATATTCTACATCCATTCTGAGTTTCAAAGAAGACCAGGAGAGCGACCCAGTCTGTTTCATATTCTAAACACTGAGGCCTGGCCTGTTCAGACTGATGCTCGCAGGGACCCTGGGAGAATCTGTCGTTTGTGTTTGGGGATTTGGCTGAAGCCTGCACACCATGGATGGACCAAGAGGTTGAGATCACATGTGGATGCTGTGAACCTGAAGCTTCTAGAGGCTACTAGATTGGACGATTCTGAGTTGTTGGTTCCTTTATCTGAAAAGCTTTTAGGGTTTAAAAGTGTCATCCTGTCTAGGATGGTTTGGGGGGTGGTCTTAGGGATAGGATGACACTCTTAGCTTGGACTGAGCTTTATTGCTTTCAGCTGGGGGCAGGGCTGTGTTTCCTATGCCCATCGCTCTCTACCTCACAGGAGACCCTGCTCAGCCTCGTTTCCCCTGCCTCAGATGGCCCCACCCTCCCCACCCCCTCAGATGCCCACTGACCTGGCTTAGGGCTAAATGGATATTTGTCACATCCCTGGGATTTCGTCCTTCCTTCCTCCCACCCTGAAGCCCATGGCTCCAGTCTCCAAAATGACTCTCAGAGCAAATGCTTCTCTTCTTGCCTCACCTCACCCCTCACCTGGGCTACCCTGGCCCCTTGGCATGGGTGGGGTGTGGGCAGAAGCCCCGTTCCCCCTCTTGTTCCTGCAGACCCTCTTTTGCCTGGGGTTGTGATTCCGGTGGGGAAAGGAACCGCTGTTTTCCTGCCTCCCAGTTCAGCCCAGGGCAGCTGGAGCAGGGCTGGCTGGTGGTGCTGAGATCACAGGCCTTCTAGAAAACCTCCCCTTCCCACCCCTTACCACCTCCTAGCAGGTCCTCTGGCAGGGTTGAAGCTTTTCCAAAGACCTCCCGGAGACTGTGCCCTCTAAGCCTGGCATTGAGATGCCACCAGCTGTGGGGGGGGGGGGGGGAGGAGAACAGAGGCTGAGATTCACCCTGAGCTGGAGCTCAGACACCTTTGGCATTGGTGCAGGGAGTGTCATCTGAGGAGCCCCGTGCTGGGTTATAATCAGGTCAGGGGACAGCCAGCTCACGTCTTAAACGAGGCTGGCGGTCGCTCCCATCTCTCACTCTCTTTGCTTCTGTTCTTCTTGGAAGCTCTTAAAGGACCTCAAGTCCTTTGTTACTTAGAGTTACTTGAAATTAAGCGATTTAGGTACTTCTAATTTGGGCCTGCAATGTCCCGTTCTTGACCACCAGAGGTCACTGTAATAAGGTAGAAAGCAGGTGTTTCAGAGAGTCTTAAGTTGGTAGTTGGCTCAAAAAAAAAAAAAAAAAAAAAAAAAAGAAACCAAACAAAATCCCCCTAAATGTTCTAACTGGCTTGGGTGTGCTGCAGTGCGCTCTGGGGCATGGGCCTGCGGTCCCTGCTTTCTTCTCACTTGTGGAGGGTCTAGCCAGCTGCAGAGCCTGGCAGGACCAAGGCAGGTGGCTGCTTAGGGAACATTCAACTCCCAAGGCCCCCTGCAGCCTGGCTCTCCAGGTGCCCGAGGGCCCAGCACTCAGCGGGAGGCACTCTCTTCCCCTCCCCACCCAGCACATGCCTGGAGGCAATCTCGGGGGTTAGGCTGTCTTAGGAGTGTGCGTGTGTGTGCGTGTGTGTGCGTGTGTGCGCGCGCGCGCACTCCCCCCTCTGAACGTGGGTTCGGTCATAGTGCTGTCGTCCACCTAGAGCTGTTTGGTGTTAAAAAGAGATGATGCGCTGTGTGAGGGCTTAAAAGCCTAGTGCTTGGCCCGTATCTTGTGCTTGATATATGTCAGCCATAATAATGCCCTCCGTAGGGGGAATATCAAAGGAAACACTCACACCCCAAAATAGTGGCTTGAACTCTCTTGGGGAGTCAGGAAGCTCCCCTCCCTGCTCTCTTTGTTCATCTTCCCTGTATGTGGATGCTGTCGGTGCAAAGTAGGAAGTGCTGGCCTTTACTGGCAGCATTTCCTGGACGTTCGTTCTGGGGAAGATGTTCTCATCCTTGGCCGGTGGCTGGTAGGAGAACTTTAGGGCTTTGAGGGGGAGGTTGGTGGGCTGCATTTAGCAAACACTGGGGTCCTCTCGGCTGGAGCCTTTGTGAGGCTTCTCATGCACATGTTTCTCTTCCAGTCTTAAGTGCCTGAGTTGCCTGAACGCAGTGGAATGAGAGATGCGCACGGATCTCTGGGAGGGGGCAGGCAGCGTGGGGAGAGGGCAGTTTGGGGTGCAGGTGCTCACTTTCCTCCCTGGGAACATTTGCAGGATATATGGGTCTTGGGGAAGGTGGATGCATTACCTGGGTCCTCTGGGGGGCCGTTTGGGCTGCCAGTGGAGGAGGTCAGGGGCAGTGATCTACAGGACACGCTGCTGCCATCCGCCTTCAGAAGTAATTTCCCCTGGATGTCTCTGTGGAGGTGCTACACGGGCGTGCGCGCGCACACACACACACACACACACAAAGACACGGAAAATCACCAGGGCTGCAGAGCAGGTGCGCAGCACCATGACCATGGGGCTGCAGCTGCTGGGCCTGTGAGCTCAAGCCTGCAGACTGGCCACAGGGTCTTACCCTGACTGGCTGGGAAGGCAGGAGACCAGAGAGACAGAGCAATGCTCTTGGGGACCCTGGCGTTTGCAGTGTGCCTTCTGGTGTGATGGGTGGCATGAATTTTGGGGGCTTCAGCAGGTCCCAAAGGCTCAGGCTGGAAAGGCACAGGCATAATTAGCAAATGAGGATGGGCATCCAGCGCACAGATGCAGTGGAGCTGAGAGAGGAGGCATGCTCTCCGACCTTGAGGACACAGCATTTAGAGCCTGAATGAGCCCGAGGCAGGAAGTTCTTTCCCCTCCTCCCCCAGCGACCTTCTGAAGCAAGCTCTTCATTTGCTCTGGAGAGGGAACTTATCCCTGTGTGGTGTCCCCTTGCATCCTGCCTGGTGTCTTTCCTCCCAGCCTCCTCCTTATCTCCTCTCTCCCACTCCCTCCTCCTCCCTCCTGCGTTTTTCTTTTCTATTCCTGTCTGCCAGCTGCATCTCCTCTTCCCACCTCATTCTGTCATTTTGACTTAAAACAAAGCCCCAAACCCACATGTGTAAGGGGTTTCTATACAGATTCTGGAGTTTTTTGGAAGCAGCCCTTGTTATAAACCCAATGAATCAATCTCTTCCATTGGTGATAACTTCTACATAAAGAGACCTTGTAAAATAGAACCTATACCCCCAAACTCTGCACAGATGAATCTGTCCTGTTTGTAACTATGTGCCAGACTCCAAGCAAACGTTTTAGATGCTTATCTTTTTAAAAAAACCCAAGGAGCCAGTGCTAATGCTATCTCCATTTTTTAGATGCAGAACGGAAGTTTGGGGCATTTAAAAGATAACTTGCCTGAGGTCACCCAGCTGAAAGGTGGCAGAGCCCCAAAGCCTGCCTTCTCCCGCTCTGACACGTCACCACCTGGGGCACAGGTCAACCTCTCCCAGGAAGTCCCAGCTGTCACTAGCCACACCTGACTGTCTGCCTTCCTTCTGTTGCACTTGAAAGCATCTTTCCTGCTCATTCTGTCCCCAGCTGAAATAGAAACCAGCTGGTCTCCATCCTGCACAAAATCCCCCTTCATGTACATCTGACTAGTGATGTACATCTGACTAGTCATTAAGTTGCCCCCAGGCCAAACTCAAACTCTTTAAACTTTTAAATATATCTACATTTGAAAGATTACTTTTATTCCATTAGAACCATTACTTACTTAATGTACATGCCTTGAGGAAAAAGGGTTTCTGCAAGGGGGGACCTAGAATGTGACCGACGTTACTGAATCCTGTTTCTTCCAATTCAAGATACGAAATTGGCTTTTCAAGCGCACTGTGCCGATGGAGCTCAAATAAAGTGGCAGGAGTGGATTTCAAGAGTTTCCTCTTTGAAGATGTCCTCCAATGTCTGCTCTTGGATTGGGTGACTGATAAGGGCTTGGAGTTAACACATCCTTACCTGATACTGGTTCCCCCTTTCCATTAGAAAATGTAAATTCAGAGGCCTTGAATGTGCCTGGTTTAGATTTCTCGATACTGAAAGGCAATGTTCATCAGGGCGTTTGCCAATGATGTGGAATTTAAACCTGAATAAAAGGAAAGAGAAGATTAAATAAACAGCTTAGGTGCTGCTGTTCCTGCCCAAACTGCTTTTCCAGAGGCCCAGAACCCAGGTCCTCTGAAGGGGCCTGGGGTTCCTCCGACTGGGTGACTTGATGGGAAAGACACCCCTTTGGGGAATCTCTCACTTCTGACCTCTCTTGGCAGAAGTGTACAAAAAGTCCAATTTCAGAATCGCTTCTGCATAATAATAGCAATATTACTTTTAAATTGAAAATTTCGTTTTTCCTGCCTGGTGTGCAAGCAAATAATTGAGAACTAATTTACTTTATTTAATAAGTGGCAGCCAACGTGATTTTAAGCCCACACTGATAAAAACTTGGGTGGAGACTTTTGTTTACAGCCCCCCAGATTTTTCTGGCTGGCTTGTTTGGGTCTGAACATGTTCGTTGGGAGCAGCAGGAGGCCAGGACAGCAGAACTCTCTCGGGCATTTAGAGCTCCCACACCATCCCCGGGTGCCTGAGGCATCAGCTTACGGCTAGTGACCGAAGGAGCTGTCCATGGTTCCCAAAGGCTAGGGACCACAGGAGCTGTCCATGGTTCCCGACCTGGGGAATGGGCAGAGCTCCCAGTGCTCGCGGCACATGGCCTTAGCATCCTGCACAGAGGGAGGAGAGGGCGATATTCCATTTAGGATAGAGCATGGGATGGGGCAGGACTGTGCGTGTTGGACTCACATAGGACAGTCTTTGAAGACTGCTCTTTTCTTATTAGACATCTCGCCTCAGTGAAGATGTTTAATTGCTTTGAGCCTTGGTTTCTTCATCTGTAAAAAATGCACATAGTCATGCTTTTCTTTCAGGCTTGTTAAAGGCATGAACTCTGAAAGTGAATGTACAATGGCTGTCATGGGGCTATTGGCCTAGGGTGACCTGGGAGGTGACCTCGTGCTGATGGTCATGTGTCTGCATTTCCTCCTGGGGGCACATGGAGGGACGGCACTCCCCTCTCCTCTGTGAGGTTATGGGGGGCTATTCGACCAGCTTTGGCCAATGCAGCATGAGCAGAGTGACGTGGGTCTCTTCTGGGCAGAGACTTTGCTACGTGCCCTTCCCTGGATCCATCAATCAGCCTGGATCCCTGAGGATGACCACAAGGGGCAGGGTCCCTTCCCCAACAATGTGCATTGGACCTGTGGTGTGACCAAGAAACAAACTTTTTTGTTTTAAGCCACTGAAATTTTAGGGTTGATTGCTACTGACTAGACATTTGTGAGGATGCATTTTCTCCCTTTGGTGAGAAGTCGGTGCTCCACGGAGAAGATTAACTTTGGGCACAGTCTGAAGTCAGGTGCAGACGGAGCACGGGGATTCCGGATGGAGGGACGAGCACCGAGGCCTGGGGTGGGGCGTCTCGGGCTCCCTCCAGTAGGTTTCTGTGTCCTCTTTGTCTGCCCCTCCCCCCTCTCTTTCGTCTACCTTCTCTTTCTCTCTTCCTCACTCCTGTTCCCCTCCCCTCCAGCAGCCTGCCTCTGCTCTCTTCACTTGCCAGGAGTCCTGAGGCTCGAGTGGTCCTGGAAGTTGTCATCTAACTGGACTGTGTCCCCAGAGAGGTTGTCTCGAAGCTCTTTGCAGCATCATTTTCTCCTGTTTTCTGGGTTTCTTGTTGCTGTCTCATTTCTCAGAGGTGATGAGGATTAGATAGTGAAGCTGATAAGTACAAATTCTCCACTGGCTGAGTGGGGACAGCGATGAGGTGTCAGCCATGCAAGAGATGTGTTCGAATGGCGTCCACCCAAATTCAATGCCTCCCCAGGAACACAGCTCTTGTGTCCTGGGTAGATTCTGTAAAAACCCTGCAGTTTCTATCACCAGGTGACTTTCTGGTTTACATTGACAAAGGAGAGATTTTAGGGCTTCACTCACCTTTTCTCTCCAATTAATTCCACTTAGTCAGTTAGTGAATTCCAAGCTAAGTCATCCTGAGAGTAGGGAAGGCTGCTGGTCATAATTGTACAGCCTATTTGGGGGCCTGGGATGCAGAGAATTTTTCTTTCTTTCTTTTTTTTTTTTTTGTGCAGGGAAAGTGGAGTCTTTCTGGCCTAGTGGGGATAAGACTTTCGCTGGATGGCACTCAGAGCTGTGCTTTATTAAGATAATCTGAATATAATCGCTGTACGAACAGAATCTATTAATTATTATGACAAGGAGAAATTTTTGAGTGTGGTAAAAGGGATGAAAGAGTCACTCCAAGGTAAAATAAACCACTGCAATTGGAAAGTCCAGGTAATTGCTAGAGTGAGACAAACACTAACTAGATGGTCACAGCGGGGGTTGTTTGAAAAACAAAGTACACTTAAAAGTTTAATATTTGATGGACTCAGTAAGTTAAAAGTTTCAGGAATGGATCTTCTTGAGAGAAGGGAGAGTCTACCGATTGCTTTGGAAGGGCGAGGCACCTGGGGGTGTGGTGGGCACTGCTCCTGGCAGCCTTTGCCTGGAGAGGCTCTTTCCACGTCACCCGTGAGTTGTCATCCCGTTGAGCTCTGCAAGAAATCCAACATTCCTCGGAAGAGTCTTGAGCGTTCCCTTACCAAACCCTTGCCTTCCTTTCATTTGTCACTGGGATAGTGGCTTGCATCTGTGCAGATGGCTCTGCGGCTGTGTGGAGATGCGATGCCCGAACCGTCTCTGTGTTTTCCTAGGCGGGGGCGACCCCTGGAAGCTGAGCTTTGCCATGAGGCTTTCCCCAGATGCACTTGAAACTGTTCATAGGACTTTTGAGACTTTAAGATGATTCATCAACCTGTGTTGCAAATCTCCTCTAGCTTTAGGAATTAGTTTAAAATTAAAGTTACAGACAGGCCAAATCTCCCTAGTCCCAGGCCGACTTGGGAAAGCGTGTCTTCATTTTCACGAGTATCTCCCCGATATTGTACAGGAGGGAAACGTCGCTGAACGTCAATTGGTTAACTTGTCACCAAACGTCAGCTGTCCTCTGCACCACGAGCTCAGCGCGTTTCAGTGTGTGGGGATCACAGACTCCCTGCATGTTGGTTCTGGGGTTTTGGCCCAAGCTGGAGATCAGTGGGGTCAATACGAATGATACAGAGGGAGACTGCCTGGTCCGTCTCTGAAGCTGGAAATATTGGTGAGGAAGACCCGGTGAGCAGGCAGAGGTGATGGCCAGTGTGGACGGCCCACCCTCCTTCCCACCTTCACTTGGATCCTCGATTTGGGGGAAATGTGATGAATGATGCTACACGTTCTGATCCATTCCATCCTTATTTTGTGTCTCCTCTTTTCAAAGAAACAACTAACAGCCGATAAGATGAGATGCCTTTCAAAGTGTTTACTCATCCCATGAACACTTATTAAGCACTTGGTGTATGCCAGGCACCATCCCGATTGCTGGGGATACAGCAGTTAAAACAGTCAGGGGTCCCTGCCTTCATGGAGTTTACATTCTAGTGGGAGCAGGGGGTTGGGGCAGTCAACAGGAGGAGTAGATGAATTTCATGATGTCTCAGAGGGGGGCCTCTGCCCTGAGAGAAAGTAAGGAAGGGGCAAGGGATAGAGAGCACGGGGGCGGGGGGAATATTAAGTAGGGAGTCGGGCCATCAGGAAGGCCACCCCCAGCAATGTTTGGGTAAAGCCTGGGGGAGGAGGGAGTGAGCCACGTGCACATCTGGGGAAGGACGTCCCCTTGAGAGGGAACAGCAAGTACAGTGTCCTGCTGGTGGGATTGTGCCTGGCCCCTCTGAAGGACGGCCAGGAGATTGGGAGCTGGACCTGGGTGAACGGGAGGGGGGAACGTGGATGGACGTGAGAACAGAGAAGTGATGGGGTGGTGGGCTGTGTGGGACTCAGGCTGCTGCGAGGGGCTGGGGCTGCTGTTCTGGACCAATGCCCTGTCCTCCGAGGTGGAGGGGTCGGGGTAGGACCACGGCCTGCATCTCGCCTCACTGGGGGACAGGGCGGGAGGCCTCCATGAGCAGTGAGATGCTCAGGGCAACAAGCGTGAACCTGAGCCCGGGGGTGTGACGGGCTGCTCTTTGCTTCTCTGGATCCTGCTGTGGTTTAGACATGGATCCTCACACGGGCCTGGGCTGCACCAGACACCATCCCAGGGGAGCACGTGGAATGCAGCAGATGCCGGACAGACCTCAGGCTGCAAAGAAGGGTCTGTCTTGGCAAATGCAGGCTACTGGGAGCTGTGGTTGCAGGAGTGTCACCCTGATTCCTCACGCTCAGGCAGACAAGTTCAATGCTTGGCCACATTTCTGTATGTGAGGAACTCTGAGTGGAGAAGTGGATTTGAGGGGGAGTGGTAGCGGTGGGGCAGGCGGAGGAGAGAGTGTGACGGAGGTTTGGAAAGAGCCCCCAGGAAGCCCTTGCCTCCGTGAATCTCTAGCCCTGTGTGTGTGTGTATGTGGGGGGGGGATTGGGGTGGGGTGGTGGTGAGACAGGCAAAGAAGAGGGGGCTCCTTTAAGGAGAAAGAGAAACACAGACTGTGGCATGTTTCTGGGAGCTGGGCACAAAAGCGGCTGAGAACGGGCCGCACGGTTTTGGAAGCACAACCTCGGCAGAGTTTGTCCTCAACACAAGACCATAATGGCTGTGCTGCCCATTTCTGGGGGTGCTTTGGAGTCCATGTGCCCAGGACTCCACCTCCAAGTGGGCTCTTTACATTTTGGTCTTGGTTGGCGAGGCGCTGGGGCGAGGTGCCCAGAGATGCCGGGACGATAGCATTGAGCGTGTTGCCAGGAGAACTGACAGGGGATGGATGCTGCACCTTGGGTCTGAAAGCTCTCTCCTGATGCTCGCGAGCAAATCTGAGAACTAGGGCAGGCGAGTTCGGAGTTTGTACAGAATCCTGTGCGCTGGCAGGGAGATGGCCTGGTGCAGTCAGCAGCGGTGGCTGATCTGGGCTCGTCAGCGACTCGGTGATCGTTGCAGCCCCTGGGAGAACGGAGATTACCTGCTGTCATTGCAGTTCCTGTCCCAGGTGACACTTCTGAACCCGTCCTTCCACTAAATCCTGTGTCTGCGTAGGGCTGATGGGTGGGGCTGGGGTTTGGTCCTTCCGCCTCTGGCCCCTCAAAGCCGTGTGCAGGGGATCCTCAGGGCTCACTTCAGGCGCCCAGCCTGGGAGTTTGAGGTTGTTGGTGATGAGTTTGGGGACTCAGTTGCTCTCTGCTGTTGGATGGAATGTCCTTTCTGAGGAGGCATTGCTGTTTGCTGGGAAAGACTCAGAACATTTCCAAAGCAGAAGCTGCTCCCCTTGGGTCCATATTAATTCTATTAGGTGGCCCCTCTGAGCTCACCTGGTCTCCCAAATCACCCCCCACCCCTGGACTCTAATTCCCATATGAGTGCACACACCCCCTTTCTGACCCCATCTTCCCCTCTCCCAACTCCTGGAACTTTCTGCTGTGCCCACTGGATCTCGCTGACACTTATCAGCAAACTCCCTATATGTCCCTGAGTGCCAGCTCCCCCTTCTGCCTTCGAGGGGCTCTGGCTCCCCACCCCTCATCAGGACTCTGCTCCCATTGGCCTTTCAGGTGGGCTGCTTTCTCCCTCTCTCCTGCGTCTTATTGGGCCAGGGGAATAGGTGCTCCCTTGGACCTCCGTGCCACTTCTGGTGAAGTGAATCACCCTCCCTGAATCCTTGTCCTCAGATGGCTCCTCTCTCCCCTGCCTTGTTGGGGTCATCGACGGGCTGGGGTCACTCTCCTTCCTTCCCTGGAGGTCGCATTGCCTGACCTCCTGGCTCGTTCTCCAGCCCAAGCCTCTCTGTTTCAGATTCTCAGGACCTTGACTTCCTCCCCTCCCCCCGTCTCCTCCTCCACGTTCTCACCTACTCACTCCCCTTGCCATAGATCTGGTGTCAATACTTTTATACCGTTCATGCTGTCAGGTCCAGAAACCCCTTTCGGGACCACCCCTGTCTTCTGTGCTCTCTCCTCCTAGTGCCCGGAATCCCGCCCTTCCTCAGCCACTGGAAGCCATCAGAACCTGGTGGTCCTCATCAACCTTCATAGTCTCACGGTCCTTCTGACTCAGCTCAGATTCCGCCATCAGTCGTGCCCGTTGCTCTCCTGCGTCCTCCACCTGGTGCCTTGCCCTCTTGCACATCGTCAGACACACCAGCCATCCTTAGACCTAATTCCCTCCTGCTCTGGGCCTGCACCCGCCTCGCTGCCCTGAAGAGGACTGTGGCACCACGCGGACCGGCTGGTCCTAAATTCATGACCCCCATTCTTGAGTGCAGTCTTCACCTGGCCAGACACCCTTGCACGTGTTCCTGGTCCACTCCCAACCGTCCTCCCGCCCCTCCTCTCCCCAGGCCTCCGATCTCGCCTCCCCAACACTTACTTGTGTCCTTTCTCACCGGGAAGCCTGGGCCATCAGGACAGAACGTTCCACGTCCTCACCCCGTCCCCTGGCTGCTCAGAGGAGGGCACAGAGCGGAACGTGGCTTCGCGGTGGGGGGGAAGGACGTTGCTGGGCCCGTGGGAAGGATGGGCAATTCATGCTCTTCGCTGAGGACACTTTTCACTTGTGAACTTGCCCCTGTGCCCCTGTCTATTCCAAGCCGTTGCTGCTGCCCTCTTCCTCTCTCTCTCCAGCCCTGGCAGCTTCCTCTACGGCCTTTCTTTCCCTTTCCTTCTTTCCCGTCAGCATCCACGTATGCTCCCATTGTAAAAAGATCCCTGTCCACTCATCTCCGCCTCCAGCCCTGACTCCATTTCCGTTTTCCCCTCTACAGCCAACCTTGAAGGATGAGTTGTACGCTCTCCTCCAGTTTCCCTCCACCTCGCGGTAGATACAAGAATGCACGGCGATAGCCTCCTCTCTGCTTTCCTGTCGTACCTTCCCCTGCTTCACCCCTGCTTGCCTGTCGTACATTCTCAACACAGCTGCCCGAGAGGTCTTGTTGGAACATATATGAGGTCATGTCACTTCTTCGCTCGAAGCCCTTCCGTGGCCCCCTTGTCACTCTGAATAGAAGCCAGAGTCCTTGGTATGACCAACAAGCCCTGATAGGACCTGCCCACGCACGTCCCTCTGAGCTCACCCTCAACTCTCCCCGTGCTCACTCTGCCCTGGGTACATGGGCCTCTTCACCAGTTCTCACCCCAGGGCCTTTGCACTGGCTGTTCTTGCCTGGAGTGCTCTTCCTCCATGCATCTGCATGGGTCCCTCTCAACCCTGTGGACAGGGATGTCTATCTGTTTTGCTGTGTCCCCAGCACCTCCAGCAAGGCCTGGCGAGTTCTTGGTGCTCCATGCACATTTGTGGAATGAACGAACAAGTGAGCGAATGAATGCTGCTTCCAGGAGCACCGAGTTTTCCTGACGAGAGACGGCCCTTAGCAACGCAGCATGCCGGCAGTCCCCTCACCCTGGCCTGGCCTCAGGTTTTGATCTTGCTGCCGTCCCCCCGTCCCTCTGTCCTCACCCGCCTTGGGGACCCCTTCCCTTCTGGCTGTGTGCTCCCACAGCCTTTGCTGCAGTGAGTCCCAGCAGGGGCGTCCCTGGGCTTGCCCAGCTCATCACAGACCGTCCATCCTCACCACCTCTGAGTGAGTCACTGCTGGCACATGGGCCCCACAGGCAGGGGCCTTCCGAGCAACCCACTTCTTTTCCTGCTGTTCTCACCCCAAGGTTATCACCAAGAGCTGGGGGGTGGGGACCGGAGACTTCCTGCTGGCTCATGCACGGCTCCCCCACAACCCCTCGGGAGAACTCCCATCCCCCACCCAGGAGGAAGGATGGGAAGAGAGGCCGGCTGCCCCGCATCTCTTGGTTCCTACAACAAAGAGCCTCGCCTGGGTTTTTCTGAGTTTGAGGATGGTTGGCAACATTGATGGACGATCTGGGGTCTTATTCCTGCCAGAGCACATTATGTACATATTCATCTTCTAATTCTTTGTTTTTCTTTTCACTACTGTGTGGTTTGTCGGAAGCAACTAGTGAGGCCAAGTGACAATTCCTGTCCTCTGGAGGAGGGGCTGGGCTGGGCCTGAGGTGGCAGGAGGCCGGGGCAGCCCCGTTTCTTCCAGGTCTCTGGGATGGCACCCCAGAAACTGGCCCAGCCCTGGTGCAGGTGGTCTGTACTGAGGGGAGGGGCTTGCAGGGGGTCCATGCCACCTCGAGGCTGCCGGGCAGAGCAGCCAGCACCGTGGCCTTCGGGGTCAGGCTGACCTAAACTTGACGTACGGCCACCACTTCCTACTCCTGTGAGCCCGGCAAAGGCAGCCTCTCTGGCCTGTGTTGTCATCTGTAGGATGGGCTCGTTGGGTTATTATGAGACTAAATGAGAACAGGTGACTAGCGTATAGTAAGTACTAACTGGTAACTGGTATTATTTTAAGCAAAGCCCTACATTGCGAACCAGGGATTTCCCTTTATGACAGTGTTAAACGTCTGTGTGTGGCCCCTCAAAGCCCTGGGTTGGTTCAGCGCTGCCTCTCAGTGGCTCCAGGGGAACTTAGCACCCCTGAGCCCCTCCTTCCTCTCGAGTGAAGGGGCACCAACGAGAGAACACACGAGAAGGGACTCTGGCCGCTCGGGCACAGCTCACATTTTAGGGACCGTGATTTGTTAATCTTTGCTTACGCAGAGAGCAGCCATCGTGCCCTTTCTGTTTCGGATGCCATGGGAGGTGGCGACCCCCATGTAGAGAGAGCACCATGCAGAGGCCGGGTGTCCCGGGCTCCTTCGCCTGGATGGCTCTGTCCTCATCTGGGGGCTGTGGCCACTTCACCGTGGGATGCCCCAGGCCCTTTCCTCGGTCTCTCTCATGCAGGGGTTTACCTGCCTGGCACTCAGACCTCAGAGGCCGTGTTCTTCTCTCTCCACCGTGAGCCCCAACTAGAAGGATCTGGGGGCTAAGCAACCCCAGTGGAGAACAACTTCTGGTCCCAGGTGCCTTCCTGGGAAGCCCTCCAAGTGAGGTCATGCCCCGCTGCTCACTGCACAAAGGGGGCTGTTTTAGTTCTCACCCAAAGTTTCTGGATGATCCCCTGTGAATCCTGTGACACCCCCCGCCCCCCATGCTCAGGAAGGGCAGAAGGTGACTATTAACACCCGAGGACACAGAGCTGATCCCTGGAGCCCAGAGGCTTCCCCAGGAGTGACAGCTCAGGGGGCTTTGAATCACACATCTTTCGGATCGTCCCTCACCTGGAGCCAGCCGGGAAAACGGCACATCACAGACAAGCGTGGTTTGATGACCTCTTTTGATGTTACTGTGGTGCTTTTGAATATTTAAATTTATGGTTTCAATTATTTATTTTTAACCACTTAGATAGCTGAACCTGCAATTAGAACACGCTGCCACCAGGTGGGAAAGGGGACCATGATCTGACCTGTTTGCTTAAGCTCTGTGTGATTATCTGAAAGGCGTTTGGGAGTAATTTCTTTTCCAGCTCTTTTTATTTTAGAAAATAAAAAAAGTGCTCTGTTAAAATAGACATCGAAAACGATGTTCTAGAAAACCAGATGTAGGCACTCGAGGAAGGGTGGGTGGATATAGCCAGTGTTCACCGAGTACCTTTTAAATCCAGTCCCGTCTTTGGCCCTGGGGATGCAGAGATGGGTGTGCCTTGGTCTCCCCTGAGGGAGCAGCTCAGAGTCTGCGGACGGAGGGGGAGAAGGTCGCTGAGGAACACCTGGCAGGTGCCGAGGAAGGGGTGTGAGCAGGAGAATGGTTCTGGAGAGAAGCCTGGGGAGGCCTGAGGCCTGGAATATCTCCGGGGAGTGGACACAGGCGGAAGTGTGTCCTTCTATGGGGACCTTGAGGGCTAATCCTGTCCCATTTTGGGGGTTCCACAGGGAACCCCACCTGAGGACTCTTTGTTACGGGCCCCAAAGCCGACACCCAGGCTCACGCCCTTCTCCTCTCTGTTCACCTCTTCCCTGGACCTAGCTTCCTCCTCTGCATCCTCATGGCTCCGGGCTGGCCCCTTTGAGGGGCGATGGAATGAAAGTGGGGAGAGGCTGTGTCTCTCGCTCTCCTCTCCTCCCACCCGGCCCGAGGCAGGGGTCCAGGCTCCAGCTCCGGGACTTTCCTTTGGTCTCTTTGCAACCTGAGGTCCTTCTGGAGGACCGGGGCAGCAGCGGCCTCGGGTACTGATCTTTGAAAGAGCTTGTATCCCTGCCAGAGCAGCAGATTTTAAAAGGCCAATGTTACAGGTATTTAAACATAGATTTAAAGTGGATTTTACGACACCTTTATGCAGCAGGCTTGGCAAATTCTCCGGTTGGCGGGACGGCTCTCGCTGCATTCAGGTCACGCTCTCCTCCCAGAGAAGGGCTGGGATTTCCAGGCCCTCTTTGGAGGCCTGGGTCTGGCTACCCCTGGACTAGCCTGACCCGTGTGGGTGAAATCCATCCACGTCAAGTGCAGACCTGTGGTTTTGTTTACTCATATGTGGGGCCTTTCTTGATAACACTCAGATTGACATGCCCACAAGGTTTCAGTGTAGCGGGTCCCCAGGCCCAGGGTAGTCACGGTTTGTCATTGCTCCATGAGTAGAGAGTGGACGAAGCTTCTACTCTGACCATAGAGCCTTCCCCTCTGAGCTGGAGTGGACCCAGCCACCTCTCAGCGCTAGGAAGAGGTTTTCCTATCCGAGGGCACCCCTCACTGGACTCCAGACCCCAGAGGCTGAGCCAGGCCGGGCCATTTGGTCACAGCATAATTGGGGGCACTAAAGGCAACCTTCCACTGCAGAGACAGGGAGGGGACACTTCCAGCAAGACCAGGTTTGGTCGTAGCCACCCCCTGTTGTGGAGGTCGGCATTGCCTACGGTCTCATTCCATGACCTTGGCTGATGTCCTTCCCAGGAGGGACACCCAGCCAGGGGTGTGGGAGAGGGGTCCCCCTCCTTCCCTCTCACACCGGAAACAGCCCTGTGGGCATCCAGCTGTGCCTGCTTGGGGCTCTTTTGCCAGCGTGATACCTCGATCACATCCAGGACTGGATTCCCCTGCACTGGAGTCTCCACCCTTTCTCCTCTGGGACTGGAGGAGAGTCCCTGCCTTTGCTGATTTGTTTCATGCTCAGCATGTGTTTCTTAACCAGGAGTGGCTTGGGTTTTCTCATTTCTGTCCTAGGCCTGATCTCTTTGGGGGGAAAAAGTAAAGAAAGACATCCTGACACCTCGTTCAAGGGCCACTGACCTGCCTGGGGAACACTCACCCGAGAATCCTTGTTTCTGGGCTGGTGGGAACTACATAAAGTTCTTTGCTATAGAGATGCTACTACTGCTTGAAAGCCTGGGGTAGGCAGTGATCTCGTTTCTCTGTGCAGAGTGATGCCCAGTAGATGTTCGTGGAGTGAATTCACAAGCGAAGGATGATGAGTGATGCTCAAAGAGTAGAAGGGTAATTGGCGCCTCCGTGGGAGCTCTGAGTGCCGCAGAATCCATGAAGCCGGGCTCTCCTTTGCCAGGAAGGCCATCTGGATTGATAGATTCGCTCAGGTTCTAGGGTCTGAGCGTAGAGGCCAGGGCTTACTAAAATCCCCTCCTCTCCTTAAACTAGAATATTCTAGATGTCATCCTGGCCCATGGAAGGATGAAAAATATTTCTGATAAATCAGACAATTCCAATGGCTAAGGCTAGTGTAGAGAATGGCATGTGCGCGCGTGCATACACACACACACACACACACACACACACACACACATTCCTCTTGTGGATTCCCAGGCCACACTTCTGTAGGCTCTGTAGGCTGAATTCTTCTAGGCTCAGTGAGGTGAGTTCCTAGGCTGGGAAGTTGCACATTAAGGTCTCCCCCAGCCTCTGGCAGGTTCTGCGTCCAGCATCGCTGCTTGGTCCCTGGGCTCTCCTTTCGCCTCCCCTCCGGCCCCGGTCTCCCCAGGTTATCCTGCCATCCTTTCTGTCTCAGATCGCCTCCCCTGTCCCATCCCTAGACGTTTCTGTGTCTAGAAAGGCTTGGGAGGAGAACCCCACTGAACGCCCTACCTCTTTACTGACTCCAAGAGACTGAGTCTGGCTCAGGTTAAGAATCGTCTAGTAGGTGGTGGGGCAGATAGGGTGGTGGTCACGGATCTGGGGAAGTTAGAAGAGTCTTAGGAACCTTAGGATCTGATGACCGCGCTGGTCCCCTTGTGTCCACTCTGGTTCAAGTGGACCCTCCTTTTTCCCTTTTTTCCTCTCAAGGGAGCTTCCTCCCAGTCCTTACGTCCAAGGTGACCAGAGTGGGATCATGTGTGTCGAGGAGGGATTGAAAACAGGATATAACGAGTGGAATTGATTGACTTTCCATTACGCTGGGCACTTAACACTTAGTGCTTTAAAGATACGATTGGATCCAAACCTCACAAAAATGCTAAGAAACAGATGCTACTATTATGCCCATCTTAGACAGGGGCACACTGAGGCCCAGGTAAAACAGCAAATCAGCTGAAGAGCCAGGGTTGGAGCCTGAGTCACTAAGCCCCAGTCTGGGCAGCAGCTGCAGTCACCAGACACGGCCCCAGGACCACTGGGGTTGTTGCTGTGTCTTTATGTGCATGAGCTATGGTGCCCACATGTCTGCAGTGGCTAATTTGTGAGTTGGGGACCTTAAAATCGGTAAATCCCCCTTCTAAGGGGCTGTATTCGTCTGCTTGGGCCACCACGACAAAATACCAGAGACCTGGGGGCTGAAACAAGGGAAATTTATTCTCTCACAGTCCTGGAGAGGAAGTCCAAGGTCAAGATGCTGGCAGGTCTGGTGTCTCCCGAGGCCTCTCCCCGTGGCTTGCAGACGGCCTCCTTCTCGCTGTGCCCTCATGTGGTCTTTCCTCTGTGCACGCATCCCTGCTCTTCTTATAGGGATACCAGTCACACTGGATTAGGGTCCAATGGCCTTATTTTAACTTAATCACATCTTTCAAGGCCCTTCTCCAAATACAGCCGCATACTGAGGTGCTGGGGGGGGGATAGGACTTCAACTTACGAATTTTGGGGGGACACAACTCAGGCTATAATAGGGGCCTCTGCTTCGCGTTGGAGGGCTCTCTTTGGGGTGGTACCCTTTCTACCTGTGCACATGTCCTCAGGCCTCCAGGGGGGGCTGAGCAAGCCCAGAGCTGCAGGTCGTGAATGTGTTGGAAGTGGTCACAGACACTGTCCCCTCGCCCCCGGATTTTATGTCCCATCCAGAATAGCATCCATTTCCTTCAGACTGTGGAAAGTTTTGCGGCCGCTTGTATAACACAAGAAAAGCCTCTGCATTGAAATTTTTCAAGAATCAGGTTCCAGTTTTCCAGGAGCACGTAAAGTGTTGCCAGGAAAGCAGAATTATTGGAGATTTATGTCGGTTTCTCTGACACAACGAAGATTTCCCTTTGTTTCTTGGCACTGACTAGAGGGCACTTGCCAAAAGCACAGCCTCAGAAGGAGAAGATCACTTTCTCTTGTTCTTCCTCCTTCTTTTTTTATTCCCTCCCAATTTATTTTCAGGTCAGAGCTTCATGAGGTCGCTGAAGCTGTGAAATCTGACAGACTCACCATCTGAGCAAACAGACTGTCCAGGAACAGGTTTTCTTTGGCTCACGGCATCGATGTGACAGTCTGGGAAAATCCCCAGTCTTTCCATTTTGTCTTTGCCTGAAAGAGTTTGGTTCAGTTCAACAAATATTAATTGAGCGCCTCCTTTGTGCCAGGTACGATGTCAGGTGCCAAGGCTCCAAAGTTGGGTAAAACCCATTCCCGTCCTGAGCGGGGCAGACGTGCAAACACACTCTTATTCTCAGGGTGTGTCCCTCACGGCCCCGGAATATATATCCGGCGGGGCTGCTAGCCACCTGGGCTCATAGGCTGTGGACCCATCGAAACCATTTCATAACTGCTAATAAGAAGGTGCCACCCTGAGCTCCCTGGATGCCCCCGCTGCTCTGGCCCGCATCCATTCTGAGTAGCGCTGTCTGTGCCGGGCCACTTGTTAAACATTTTAAATGTTACCCCTGTGGAGGGCACATGGATGGGAGGGGTTGGGTTGAGTGCCAAGTGCTGGGAAAGGCCTTTTGGAGGAGGTCAAGATGGACCAGGGAGGAGCAGGGGGAAGGCCATTCTAAGTAGAGGATCTAGGCTGTGCAAAGGCACTGAGGCAGGAAATAGCATGGTGGGTTTTAGTAAAGTGGTGATGGAGCAGTGGGGGGAGGAGAGAGGAGGAAACACCAGGGGGCAGCGCCTGGGTGGTCTGTGGTAGCTGAGTAGAGGGGAGCACTGCCAGAGGAGGGAGCTGGAAAGAAGGGCAGGATTCAGAGAACACAAAGGTTGGAAAGCCGTGCTACAGTGCCAGAGGCCACGAGGAGGGGTGAGTGAAGGGTTTATTTCAATGACTGTGGTCCCGTAATATTTTAAAAATGTATGTATGTATATATTCTACCTTGTTACAGAAAGGATTTAGGTTCCTGGTACACAGCTGGTGCTCAATAAATAGCTATGTAATAAATGATATATTTAAAGTAAATTGTAAAGAGACATATAATACAGTCAGTTAAATACTTTTGGTGCAAGAAATGAGGAAAAGGAAGAGAAGATGAGGCGAGATTAAAACATGTGACATGTAACTGTCTCTCAGATACGACTGCATGTTTGGAGCATCCCGTATGGAGAAGAAAGTGTCGTTGAGGGTCAGGCGAGGATGTTGGGAAACAGCTGAAGAGGGCGCTCCGAGGAGAGACTCTTCACTGGGTGGACGCGGGGCCTTGGGGATCATACCCAGTCAGGGGGCGGGGCAAGTGTGTGGCACTGAGAGGGAAGAGGAGACTCCGGCAGACCTGGGCATCTTCGCTGTGAGGGTTGCAGGTGTATGAGTTTCCTGTAGCTGCTGTAACGAAGCACCGCAGGCTGGGCAGCTGACGACAACAGAAATTTATTCTCTCCCAGTTCCAGAGGTAGAAGTCCATATTCAAGGTGCCGCAGGGCCAGCTGAGACTCTGAGATGTGAGCGTTTCCTTGCCTCCTCCCAGGGTCGGGTGGTGGCCGTCCCTCCTTGGCGCTCCTGGCTTGTGGCCCTGTCCCTCCAATCTCTGCTTCCATGGCCTTCCTGCTGTGCGTCTGTCCTCATGCGCCACACGTCTTAGGGCGCCATTATGTATATTAGGGCCCACCCTCTCCAGTACGACCTCATCTTAACTTGGTCACATCTGCAAAGACCCTATTTCCAAATAAGGTCACATTCACAGGTACCGGGGTTAGGACTTCAAAGGAATTGTTTTGGGGAACACAAACCCATAACCACAGGTCACATCTGGTCTGGAAGTGCCAGTGGAAAGAAATGTTAAAACTGCAACAATGGAATATTACTCAGCCATAAAAAGAAACGAAATTGAGTTATCTGTAGTGAGGTGGATGGACCTAGAGTCTGTCATACAGAGTGAAGTAAGTCAGAAAGAGAAGAACAAATACCATATGCTAACACATATATATGGAATCTAAGAAAAAAAAAGAAAAAAGGTCATGAAGAACCTAGGGGTAAGACGGGAATAAAGACACAGACCTACTAGAGAATGGACTTGAGGATATGGGGAGGGGGAAGTGTAAGCTGTGACAAAGTGAGAGAGTGGCATGGACATATATACACTACCAAACATAAAATAGATAGCTAGTGGGAAGCAGCCGCATAGCACAGGGAGATCAGCTCGGTGGTTTGTGACCACCTAGAGGGGTGAGATAGGGAGGGTGGGAAGGAGGGAGATGCAAGAGAGAAGAGATATGGGGACATATGTATATGTATAACTGATTCACTTTGTTATAAAGCAGAAACTAACACACCATTGTAAAGCAATTATACTCTAATAAAGATGTTAAAAAAAAAAAAACAAAAAAACCCTGCAACACCTCTCAAGGCATATTGACGTGCAGAGACATGGCCTCCCCGGAGGGAAGCATCCTCGGGTTATTGTTTCACTAACTTGTTTGACCATGAGCACCTTTCTGCCCCTCGCCGCCTGCCCCCCTTCATTTTAGGAGAGCATCTGTGGAGAGAATGTTGTGTGGCCCATGCACACCGTAGGAAACACTAGCTTAGCTGCCTTGCAGGTTGGGGGCAGGGACAGACAGACCTTTCAACTCTTGAAATGAAAGATTTCGTCTAAAGAAATATTGCTGCATGACCCCGCCCCCCTGCCCCCCCCCCTTTTTTTTGGTTTTAAAGCTCTCTTGGATCTGAAATATCTTCCCTGGCTCTAAATTTGCATTTAGTTTTAGAGAATTAGACATTTTCTTCTTATGAAAACCAGCAAGTTGTAGATACAAAGTGGGAACAAGCTTAGCAGTCACACCTTTTTGGGGGGCACGTGTCTGTGGGTGTCCTGCTAGCACGGGGTCGGGGGGCACGTGGTGAACAAGTCAGAGACACTTTCTGCCTCTTGCAGTTTATATTCTAGGGAGGGAGGGAGAAAAATACCTGCTAAGAGAACGGTGGTTGCGAAGGGCCTGGGGTGGAGAGAGTTCGGTGTGTTCCAGGCCCGAGTGCCTGGGGGATGGTGGGTAGCTGAGGCTGGAGCCCTGAGATCACAGAGGGGGAGGGGGTGGGGCCATCTGGCCTGGTGGGAGAAGTGACAAGTGGATTCCTAGGTCTTTCTCGATGACAGCATCCTGAGGGTGGTCGGGGGCCGGCTGGGGACTATGGCAGTTGTCCCGGTGAGACAGGACGGGACCTGGCCGTGCAGGTGGAGAGAAGTGGACAGCTTTGAGATTTCCCTTAGAGTTAGAACCAAGGAATTTGAAGGTTTTCGACACCAGTAGCCGGGTGATCAGCAGTGCAGTATATGGTGAGGGTGAGGCCCGAGAAGAAACAGTTTTAAGGAGGGGGAAAAAAAATCTCTTTTGGACATGTTTAATGCGAGATGCCCATCATACATCCCCATGGAGAGTCCAGGCAGACAGATGGATACTGACGTCAGGAGCTCAGAGAAGTAAGCTTGTGTGTCATCAACAAGGACTTGGTGTGCAAAGCCATAAACCAGGAGAGGACCCCTCCACCCACCCCAACAGGAGAAAGTGTGGAGACAAGAGTGAGGGGGCCAGTGGCGGCTCCTGCTCTGCGCAGAGGCTGAGAGATTAGGGAGAGCTGAGGGGAGCGAGCTGGAGAACAGGTCTGGGTGGTTTCCCAGAAGCCAAGAGGGGAGGGGGCATGGGAGGTGCCGGCCAGCTCTGTGAGAGGCCACCGAGAAGCTAAGACAAGAGAAAGGTGGCACTGGATTTGGTGTCTAGAGATTGAACGTGGCCACGGAGGAGTTTCATAGTGAACATGGAGTTGTCGAAAGGGACAGGAATGGAATGAACTGACAGAGGGTTGGAGGGAGGAGAGGAGAGAAGTGAATCTAATTGATGGGCGATGCAGAGGAAGGAAAGCCTTAGGAGCGGGGTCCTTGGGAAAGCGAGAGAAGATGGGATACAGGGCAAATATGAGGGATTTGACTTGGGCGCGGCAGGGATGCTGACTATTGCAGCAGGAGGGCAAGCGGAGGAGATGGGTGCGAGCTGGTTGGAGGAATCCAGAAAAGGGAGATGGGCATCTAAGTCACAGTATCTGACTGTAGAAAAGACCAACCAGGGAAATGATTTTTCTCTTCCAACCCGGTGAAGGATTTTCCTTCTTTCAAAGAGCAGGTGGCGGGGGCTTCCCTGGTGGCGCAGTGGTTAAGAATCCGCCTGCCAATGCAGGGGACACAGGTTTGAGCCCTGGTCGGGGAACTAAGATCCCACATGCCGCAGAGCAACTAAGCCCGTGCGCCACAACTACTGAGCCTGTGCTCTAGAGCCCACGAGCCACAACTACTGAGCCCACACGCCGCAAGTACTGAAGCCCACATGCCTAGAGCCCGTGCTCCGCAACAGGAGAAGCCACCGCAATGAGAAGCCCACGCACCGCAACGAAGAGTAGCCCCTGCTCGCCGCAACTAGGGAAAGCCTGCGCGCAGCAACGAAGACCCAATGCAGCCAAGAAAAAGGGCAGGTGGCTTCAGGCATGTTTATCAGTGTTCACCCCCTGCCACATTTGAAAGCGCAGCAGTATTTAGATTGAGGAAAGGGAAGTAGTGAAGAACGCAGCATTTGTTTCATCCCGACTGGGGCATATGTGCTCACTGGGGGCAGCCCCGAATCCTGAACGAAAGAAATGACACGTGCAGTGCTGACCCCAGGGTGGATTGGCTTTCGTGGTAGGGGTGGATCTTAGCCGCAGGTCTGAGCTTGCTGACCTTGACCTCACACTGCTTGTGTCCTAACTACTTGCTTCCTGTCCAGCGCCCCCTCCCCGTTTCTGGACCCTACTCTTGCCCAGGGCTTTTCTCTCTCCTGCCTTTTTGCTGCTCCACAATCATCTCCTCCTTCCACCAGGGGTGACAGCCGCATCTTCAGCTCCTGTGGCTTCAGCTGGTTTCCTTGCTGGATGTTTGGGGCCCTTCCACCTCCAGGGTCTCATCTCAGGTGGGCTTCTGTGAGCTACCCTGGCCCTGTGGAGTACGAAAGGCACATCTGTCTGTGTGTGTGATAAACAGGGCGTGTCATTTTAAAAAGTCGAGGCAGATTTTTCTGGTCTCCGAACATACCTTTGACTTAGTTACCTATAGATCAGACTTTACTGCTTTCAAGGTAAACCTGCTTACTTTTGGTACCCAGTAACCTCTAAAGTTGAAATAATTTACCTGCTCCCCACGATCTGATGGATTCAGTAGAACTTGTATCATATGGCACGTGTAGGGAGTTGAAGCTGAAGTCTTGGTTAAAGAAAGAGCAAATGGGTTAAAGGTCCATTTGTCTGCTTGAATAAATGGTTGCCTACTTTCTTGATACCAGTAACATCTGTGACACGTGACAGTCAACTTCCCAAATGGCTATGTTAGCCCTGCGATGTCTCAGGTAAGCATCTGGCCTAGAGTGTACCCGAATAATAGATGAAATCAAGAGAAAGGATTCTTTGCTTCCTTGCTGGACTAAATTTTCACCTAGGAAGTACCATGGGCTCATAGTTTAGAGGAACACATCTGATTCCCTGGGACCCATTGGGGGTTTGAATGTTCTCTAGCCTATTTCCAGGCAGTCTTTTGGCCTAATGCCATCTCTTTATTTCCCTCCCTCCCTTCCTCCCTTCCTCCCTTCCTTTCTTTCTTTCTCTCTCTCTCTCCCTCTTCCTTCCTTCCTCCCTTCCTCCCTCCCTCTTTCCTTCCTTTCTTCCTTCCTTCCAGCAAATATTTGAGTGTCTACTATATGTCAAGCACCGTGTTACTTGCAAAGGATACAGCAAAGACACATAGACCAGTTCCCCTGCTTTTATTGTGTGTATATTTTGCTAGTTTAACGCAAAACCTCTCCGGAGAGTATCAATTTCTCCAGGCAGGGCAACTTTTGATTGTTTGTCCAACAGTAATCCCCTCTCATTTCTTGCTCACAGGTATCAGTGACCAGATTCTTTGGCGGGGGGTGGGGGGAGGCCTCTCTCCAGTCCCAGGGAGTAAATCTGGGTCAGTCTCAGCCCCTCATGCCAGTAGTTGGGTTAGGGGCCTCCTGTGACTCAGTTATTGCCACTGAGATATGTAGGCACTCCTGGAGAAATGTCCTGCCTCTTAAAAAGGGGTGTGAGAGTTGTGTCTTCTGGGCTTTGGAAAAATGTGCTCATGGGGGTGCTGCTGTGATCACCGGGCAGCCGTGTGGGTCTAGCCCGCGGTCAGAGGATGGCCGAGCTGAAAGAGGGGCCCAGGTTCCCCATGACGTTGTCAACCGTGCCTTCAGGCCTCCTGGAACCTGAGATACTCACTTGCCTTCTTTTTTAAATTTTATTTATTTTTGGCTGTGTTGGGTCTTCGTTGCTGCGCACGGGCTTTCTCTAGTTGTGGCGAGCGGGGGCTACTCTTTGTTGCGGTGCGTGGGCTTCTCATTGCGGTGGCTTCTCTTGTTGCGGAGCACGGGCTCTGGGAACGCGGGCTTCAGTAGTTGTGGCACACGGGCTCAGTAGTTGTGGCTCATGGGCTCTAGAGCGCAGGCTCAGTAGTTGTGGCGCACGGGCTTAGTTGCTCCGCGGCACCTGGGATCTTCCCGGACCAGGGCTCGAACCCGCGTCCCTTGCACTGGCAGGTGGATTCTTAACCACTGCGCCACCAGGGAAGCCCTCACTTGCCTTCTTGTTTAAGGTTTAGGTTGGATTTCTGTCATTATTTTCTTTCCTGTAATTTTTCTTTTTTGCAGCCAGAAGTATCCGCTGTCACTGCAGCCCCCGTTTTAATCCTCAGCCAGCCTCCTTGTACTGTGTGCAGTTTTGTGCACAAGCATATTCTTTTCTGACTCGGCAGGTGCTTAGGGTCCTCTTTGCTTCTCTCTTCCGTGACCTTCCCCCAGCACAGCGCCTGGCTAGCCTCAGGTCTTGCATGCAGTAGGATATCAATAAGTGCTTACTGAGTTGAGTCTGAGTTTTTGGGACAGGAGTTTAAATTTAGTGACTACCCACAGGCTTCTGAGAAGTTACTGAAAGCCAATCCGTGGCCCGAAGGGAGGATGGGCTGACCAAGGCCTGTACTGCTGAGACGGGCTGTTGGGGAGTGGGGATGAACCGGCCCCGTGCAAGGTGCCAGGGAAAATCCATCATGTGTCCTGAGCTCTGGTTTTCATTGAAAAATCCATTTATAAATAATCTGGGCAGATAAAGTAAAAGGCAGTTTATTAGGATTTAGAAAAATTTGTGGCTACAGAACCTTGGCCCAGTCTCACTCCCCAGCTCCCGATTAGCTGCCATTGTCTCTCTCTGGCCGTCCAGGGACTGCCCTGAGACTGAGTCTCTTTCTTATTTTCTGGTATGCTGGGCACGAGCATCTTCTTTTGCTTCCTTTTTACATAGTGGTATTTAGGGTGTGTTTTGGCCAAGTGGAATTATTGGTGTGTTTTCATGTAGATGACCGACAGAGGAGGAGGGGAAGATGGGCTTCTGTGTTGGCCTTCATTTTCTTCCTGGAGAACCCTTGGGGCAGCGGGAGGAATGGCTGGAGCTGGATGCAGGCCTGGCCTCTGCAGGGCTGTAAAGCAGGAAAGACAGATTGTGGACACCCACTCCCCTCATGGGCCCTCTTTCACACCCTTGACCCCACTAGGCCCCTGGGGTCTTATGATTATCTTCCCATTTCACATAACATCTTTATTTTACGGTTGTTCCTTAACCCAAAGGCAACTGGGAAAGTCTGGCATCATTCACCACAAAGGAGTAGTCGTCATTTATTGAGCCCCTGATTCATGCCACACTCTGGGCCAGGGCTTTCCCAGTTTCATCTCCCAGAGACCCTCAGAGGACAAAAAGGAGACCCTTAGACTTCAGGGGGCTTGCCCGGGGTCGCACAGCTTGGAAGTGCTGGAACTGGGTTTAGAATCTGCAATTTCATATTTGGAGCCTCAGTTCCTTCCATTGAGATCACAGTGATCATATTTTCCAAACCAAAAATTGGATGCAGACCACCTGGCACAGAGTAAGGAGACAATAAATAGTTGTTGAAGGAATAAACAAATGAATCGGACCACGGCTCAGTCAACAGGATGGATCTTGCGTCAGTGGACAGTTCTGGGCCATCTGGTCTCAGAGGCCTCCAGGTCTGTCTCCCTTCTTTGGAGGGTGGGCTGAGAGGAGCAGCACAGCAGAGCCTGGACAGCAGTATTCTCTGTTGCTGTGGGCCTTGACCATGGCTCGGGAGCGGGGCCAGCCATGGGGTGGCCGTGCACACGGCTACCTGACCGGGTGAACTTGCCAAGCCAGCCAGGTCTGGAGCTGAGACTCAAGACTTACTCTAGGCCCAGCTTGGGGAAATATTACATGGTACAAAACAAAATTAAGCAGTATTAACCACAGGCCCAGGCCCAAATTGCACCTATATTTTAAAAAGCATTGTGCAGTTGAGACTTATAAAGCCTGGCGCCAGCGTGAGGCTGTCTAGGTTAACGAGAACCTCTGCGGCTTCCTGCTCGTTTCCTCAGCCTCCCCCAGGCTGGCTGCTCCCCGTCTGATGCTCTTGGGCCTCGGGGTCCAAGGGTGGCTCCTTGGAAGGATGCGCCCTTTGTTCTCTGGAGGAAGGAAGGAGGGCTCCGCTGAGAGGTGGGCCTGGAAGGGCCTGGAACTGCCAGCTCCCTGGGCGTGAAACTTCAGGGGCTGCAGGCACCTCTCCTTTCTGCTGTCAACGACAAGGGAGACAGCTAAATCAGGGCGGCTCACGGGAGAGGGGCCACATCTCAGGAAGAGATCACAGCCAGGAAGGGGCCAGAAAGGGCGTGGATATTATACAGCCACTTCTGGCTTTATTTCAGCTTCGTCATTAATTCATGTTGGGTCCACAAGTAAATAATCTGAAAAATGGGCTTGAAAGCTGTGCTGCTGGTGGTCACTGTTGGTCACAGGGAACTCAAGAATCTAAAAAAGAGTGGATATATGTATTAATACATGCATAACTGATTCACTTTGCTGTACACCTGAGACTAACACAACATTGTGAATCAACTATACGCCAATAAAAATTAAAAAAAAACAAAAAACAGATGCCTTTTGAGAACACAGCTTTATCTCTGATATGCAGGTTATGCCTAGTGACCCCTAGTGGTGACAACAAAGGGAGTGGTCAACTAAAACACAGGCCTGCACCACGAACAGCCTTCCCGACGGCTCCGATTCATCCCTGGGCAGTGCCGTTTTCTGTTGGTGGCAGGGAAGGGACAGGGAAGAAAGTCCTCCCAATTTGTCCCCTACGTCCATCCCTCCATCTCATCAAACTGTCAGTAGCAGCCAGTTTTCTCTAAGCATAGAAATCATCTCTGTGTGTGTGTTTTCATCCGGGAAAAATCACTCAGGCAAGGTAAAGACTTGGGGAGGAACTTGCTTCGGTGCAAGGCACTGGGACGCAGATACGCTTTTTCTGGCTCTGAACACCCAGGCGAGGTACACTTCAGAAGGGAGGACTGATTTTGTGTGTGTTTCTGGGCAAGAAGAAGCTTAAAAAGGGACAGTCTGAACACCAGGCTGCCACATCTGGCAGAAGCGACTAGTTATCGGTGGGACTCCTGTGGGCTCCCGCAGGGGGTACCTGTGCTGACTGAGTGGGAGGAGAGGGTGAATCAGGGTCCGGCCCCGGCTTGCTGCGGAGAGAAGGTGGAATGGCACCCCCCTTCCCCTCCTCCAACAAGGTCATAAATGACAAATGAACAGGAGATGGTGGAGGTGGATTGGGTAGGATTTGGATGTGTTTCTCCTGACCTTGATGGGGCCATGTCGCTTCTATTTGTAATCTTGGGCTAGAACAACTGACAAATGGCCTGATAGGAAACAAAAGCAAACAATAGACTCACTTGAAAGATACAATGAATAGAATTTAATTGAATTTTTTTTTTTTTTGGTACAGACATTGATTTGACCCTGTAAGATGTATCCAGTAAATCATTAGGAGAATTAGTGTACATTAAAATGTAGTTTATTATCATGGAAATTTTTATTGTGCTTGTAGTTGTGTTTTTAATTATTTTAATGACTTTCTGTCTTTCAAATCGTGCTAAATCTATTTTTTTTCTAAACAAATGGACTCTAGTTTTACAAGGTGATGTGTAGTGCAGAGCTGTTGATGAGTATTGCTCCTCCATTAATGAGAACGAACAGATTACAAAGACTGAAAATGGACCGATTTACACACTTTTTAAGAAGCCAATTAATATCTAACCATTAAACACAAATGCTATAGATTAGTCTCACCATCTTATCTATTCTCTGAGCGCTTACTGGATCATGCAGAGATTGACTTTTTAAACCAAATAAGTGAAGGAAGCTCTAAAAGTGGAAATGCCTGGGACCAATTAAAATGAAGGATTTGGGCCATAATGTGGTGAAAATACCCCATGCCTTCTTGCCTGGGGGATTATTACTGAAATGAGCTGAGAGGATGGGGGTGACTGTTCACCCTGACTTTGAAAGATGAAGCAGAGGCTAGAGGCTCTGTTGGGGGGACCTGGTAAGATCGGGGTTGGGGGCTATTTCTCCAGTGGTAACAATGGACTGTGGTGGCCTATCCGAGCCTTCTTGAGGTCAAGGGCAAATCCTTGTTACATGCTTGCTGGGGCTTTGCGTGCAGTCAGGTCCACATGGAGATCAGCTTCCTGACCACTCTCTCAGCGTTGAACTCATCCGAACTGCACTACATGGTACCTGGTATTAGTGTCATGATCAGATGTCCCAAATTTCCCAGTGCAAACCTCTTATTTCAAATATTTGGCCCCATTAATCACATGGGGGCTCACACCAGCTTCCTCCCTGGCTGCATGCTGGTTGAATATTTCTGACTTTGCAAGGTTGTCAGGCAACGTGTCTTGGCAACCAGAGGCAGGAGATGCGAGGTGTGTGGGCTCTGGAGACACAAGGTTGAGGTCTGAAACCTGCCACCAGAATTTGTTAGCCAGATGGCCTTGAACAGGCTTATTTGTTTGTTTATTCATTCAATAAATATTCACTGAATCTGGGTCAAGCACTGTTCTGGAGGCTGTGATCAAATGGACAAAATCTCTGCGTTCCAGTGGGGATGGTGGTAAGGAACAGAGAGGGACAAGAACAAAAATTGTAGAGCAATTTATATAGTATATTGCAGGATGTCACATGGGAATATATACTATGGAGAAAAAAGTCATGCGGGTGAGGGGGCCCGGGAGTGTGTAAGAGGATGCTACTATTTTATTCAGTGATTAGGGAGGACCTTCTTGATAAAAGGACAATTGAACTGAGACCCAAAGCAAGTGAGGATGTGGCCAAGTGGAATTCTGAGAGAAGAGGCTCTTCTAGACGCAGGGAAATGGAGATGCAAAGGCCCTGGGGCAGGAACATGCTGATCTGTTTGGGGACCAGCAATGGAGGGAGCAGTGTGGCTAGAGCAGAGTGGTAGGGAATAGATTAGAGATGTGTGGGGCCGGGTCATGCAGGGCTGCTGGGCTCCTGAGAGGACTTTGGCTTTGACTTTGAGTGAGGTGGGAGCCATCTTCAGGATGCCCCTCAGGATGCTGGCGTCTGGGAGCACGGGTGCAAAGAGGGAGACCAGATAGGAAACCATCGCAGTCCTCCAGGTGGGAGGTGCTGGTGGCTTGAACCAAGGGGGCAGCGAAGAAGGTGGGAGATATGTTGGATTTTGGACAGATTTTGAAAGTAGTGTGAACAGAATTTGCTCATGAATTTTTGAGAAGCAGAGGAGATGAGGATGGCTCTTAGATGTCTGGCCTGAGCCACTGGAAGGGTGGAGCTGTCATCTCCTGAGATGGGGGAAACTAGAGGATGAGGGGGTTTGTGTGTGTGTGTGTGTCTGCGGAGGTCAGGAGTTCATAGGTGAGATGTGAAGTTTAAGAGACCTAGCAGGTATTCAGGTGGAGTTATTTAACAGGCAGTTCAGGGTAGAAGTTCAGGTTGAAAATATAAATTCTGGGATAGTCAGTGTAGAGATGATGTTTAGAGCTGCGAGTCTTGATGAGATGACAGGGAGTGGGTGGGGATGGAGAAGAGGGATGGAGAAGAGGTCCAGGGACCAAGCTTTTGGGACCATCCAAGGTTTAGAGGGTAGAAAGGAGGATGAGGAAGAACAAGCAAACACCAAGAATAACAGCCAGAGAAGCAGAAGATCAAGAGAGAGTGGGGAGTCTTAGAGGTCGAGGAAAGATAGTGTTTCAACAAGGGGGCAAGTGATATCAAAAGATGCTGATAAGGCAAGTGAAACGGAGACCAAGAATCTACCACTGGCTTTGGCAATGTGGATGCCATTGGTGACTGTGACAAGAGCTGTCTTGATGGGCTAAAAACCTGATAGGAATGGGCTTAAGAGAGGATGAGAGGGAGGTGTGGAAGCAACCTAAGTGTCCATCGATAGATGAATGGATAAAGGATGTGGTACATATATATGATGGAATACTACTCAGCCATAAAAAAGAATGAAAAAATGCCATTTGCAGCAACATGGATGGACTTGGAGGGCATTATGCCAAGTGAAATAACTCAGACAGAGAAAGACAAATACTGTATGATATCACTTGTTTGTGGAATCTAAAAAAAATACAGCATACTAGTGAATAAAACAAAAAAGAAGCAGACTCACATATATAGAGAGCAAAGTACTGGTTAAAAAAAAAGGATAGGAGGGGAGAAACTGGATGTAGCAGGTATGAACGCTCTTTAAAGGAAGTTTGCTCTGAAGGGGAGCGTAAAGGTGGAATGATAAAGTTACTTAACTTTTTAAATTCTTAGTTTCCTAATCTGTGAAACGGGACAATGACAGTACCTACATCATAGAGTTACTGTCAAGAACTAAATGAGGTGTTGTTGGAAACTCAGTGTTTGGCACACAGTAGAGACTTACAAGTGTTTGCAGTACCATCACTGGTCCTTTGTGGTTGAGGTGTGGGCAGGAGCTGGTGTGTCTGGATCCTGATATGTGTAAGGTGATCTCCATTACTCTGCCCTCCAGGGGTCGGAAGTAAATCAAAAGTTTGGGTAGGGACTTCCCTGGTGGCACAGTGGTTAAGAATCTGCCTGCCAATGCAGGGGATACGGGTTTGATCCCTGGTCGGGGAAGATCCCACATGCCGCGGAGCAACTAAGCCCATGCGCCACAGCTACTGAGCCTGCGATCTAGAGCCTGTGAGCCACAACTACTGAGCCTGTGTGCAAACAACTACTGAAGCCTGCGTGCCTAGAGCCGGTGCTCCGCAGCAAGGGAAGCCACCGCATTGAGAAGCCCGCGCACCACAATGAAGAGTAGCCCCCGCTCGCCACAACTAGAGAAAGCCCGCGCGCAGCAACGGAGACCCAATGCAGCCAAAAATAAATAAATAAATAAATTTATTAAAAAAAAATTTGGGGTAAATCCCCCATTTCCAGCAGTTGTGAAATGTTACAGGAAGATCAGAAAGTCAGAAACGCCATATTCCTGCTAAGTGGGTGGCTCATCTGTATGACTCTACAGATGAAACACGTTGCTTCCTTCCTTCCTGCTTTGCAAAATGGTGCATCTCAAGATGAAAGCCATTTTGACTTTGAGTTAGAGTCTTTGAAGTCTCGGTTTTCCTTTTCTGATTATAAAAACACATACTAATTGTAGAAAAATAAATTGGAAAGTTGAAGAAAATGTACAAAAGAGAAATTTATCTAGGGCCTCACACCCAAATCCAACTGCTGTGAACGTTTTAGTAAATGTTTTTCCAATATTTTTATGAACTCTTTGAAAACATATTTGAGATTGTTGTACTGTTTCTATGTTTAAAACATATTTGAAATGTTATACTGTTACACTGCTTCATTTCTTGGTTTTCCTCCTCAACATTGTATTATAAGCACTAAATTCTCATGAATGTTTTTAATGGCTATGCAGCATGGAATCTGAGTTTGCCACCTAAACTTACACCGGAGTAAAATGATAATAACAGTTAACCCTTGTATAGCATCTACTGTGTTCCAGGCTCTGTTTTAAGTAGTTTACATAAATTAACTCATTTAATCCTCATTACCACCTTCTGACACAGGTACACTCATTATTCCCAGTTTACAGAAAAGACTTTAATGCTGAGTTAAAGCCCTTCTTTGAATTTGAGGATGAAAGGATGAGGGAACTGACATTCCTTTAACAGCCACTGTTGCCTGGGTTTGCCATGCAGCCACCTTCCTCTCAAAACCCCTGTAGTGTTTGGAGCAGAGGTTGGAGATGTACTTCCCACTTTAACTTTTCAGGAAAAAGTCCCCCAAATTTTGGTATCTGTTATGTAAAAACAACAAAGTCTCCCCTCAGCTCTCCCCTCACAATCTCTTAGTGGCTGAGGTTTTCTATTTATTTGTTTTTCTTGATTTTCATCCTGTGTTTTCTCCTGCCACTGCCTCTTAGTTGAAACTTCAGTTAGAATTCCTGGGACAGGAGTCTTCAGTGTTCAGGGATGGAAAGAAACAACTGTACCCTAGAGCGATGATTTTCCAATACTTTGCCCTTCACATCCAGAAAGACATTTCCTGTCATGACCCAGAATACACATATGTATATTCATCTGTGATGAAATATCTGAACAGAAGTTTCAAGAAACAATAATACTCATGGTGCATTCTGATATTTTCCACTCCATTCCACCCCACCCCATCCCATCCCATCCCATTCTATTCCATTAAGAAAATACCAATTTCCACCCTAGATCGATTTCAAGACTCACTAATAGGTTAATGGGTTACAGCAAGCAGTAAGAAATTGCTGCCCTTGAACACAATGTTGGTTCAGGACCAAGGACAGCCACCCCCTTTCTCCTTCCCCTGAGGTCACATTTTGGTTTCTTATTCTTTTTTTTTTTTTTAATTTATATTTTTTATTGAAGTATAATGGACAAATTATATTTGGTTTCTTGCTCTGACTCCTCCAGCCTGTGTTGACGTGTCTCCTCCTGGACTTCCATGGCCCACTTTGGATCTTAGTGGCCTTAGGGTCACGTGACACTCTCTATTTTAGGTGCCTAGTCTTCCAAGATCATAAGCTTCCTAAAGAGAAGGCTAGGTCTTCTCCATGGCTTACATCCCCCATAATGCTTGACCCAGATTCTCAAGGAATTAACAGAGCTCAACCAGTGAGGTTAAGAATATTGCTTTGAGGCTGCTCCCCTGGGGATGCAGCTGGCTGCAGATCCACTGGGGTTGACTTGGTAGATGGTCATCACATTGGACAGGGAGGGCCTCCTTTTATTGGAATCTCTTTCTTTTCTACATGACCAGAAGAAAAGGACCAGTTTAGTCCTCCTACTATTGATATTGCCCTATTGGGACACTTTGAAGAGTAAGGTCCCTTTTTATAAAAGTTTTGACATTACGTGCATCACCACATCCCGAAGTTCTCTGGAAGATACATTTGACTGCATTTTTTACTCTGCAGCCCTTGGTGCTCTTCAGATGACACAATATGAGGCTTTGGGGTTCCTTATCTTTCATATTACTGCTTGACATTATCAAGAAGAAAGAAAGAGGGAGATCTTTTTTTTCCCTTTTAATGGAATCAGAAATTCTGAGGATAGGGCCCACCTGGTCAAAGTAAAGATTGATACAGATTTGTCAATGGTCAGTTTTTGGATGCGTCTACTTCCATAGTTTTATTTAAGGCTTCATATGGACCCAGGCTTGTGTCTTCGGGAATAGGGCATCTGCATGACTGATCAATAATATCTGAGGACTGGAGCCAGGTCCTGTTCAGCTTTCTCAATGGGATTCCTGCTGAAGCAGCATAGCAGTGGGCCTTTTGAGTTGTGTGTCAGCTAGAAAGGCTGCGTTCACGCATATGTTAAGGTCTTCCGAGACCAAACTCAACTGCGCTTCAAAGCGGGGTAGAACAATTACCTCTAGAAAATGTATGACTTCTCCTCCTGTTTACTCTTCAATTCTAAAAGCTGAAAGCAGGGGTGCTTGCTTGGCACGTGGGATTCATGATCAAAGGTGTTGCCAATAGAGGTGGTGACTAAGCTTAACTTCTCCTGTGAAGGCGGGTTATGAAATCCAAACACCTTTCATCTATTAATGGCCACCAGTGGCTTATCATCAAGTCACACTCTGTTAGCTACACAATTACCTTGTTTGTTTGAAGTGCAAATTAAGGATTTGAGGCATTTGCTAATGAATCTTACTCCCTACTTTAGCTGGAATCCCTGTGTTTTCTGAATTGAGGCAGTTCTGGAATTTAAGGAGAGGTATTTGTTGACTCTGTTTTCTTCCTCCATGCAATCAGCTTGTTTTGCTTTTGCACAGATGGGAAGAAGTAGGCTCTCCAGCCTTCCTTCCCCACTGGACTCTTCTTTAATTTCGTTCTCAGTTTCGTAGCTTGTGGGGAGTACCTCCTCCTTGCTGCTGCTCTGACAGCTCTCTCAGCTTGAGTGTTGCACCCCTTCTGTGGGAGCACAGGGAACTCCGGAGTCTCCCCCTTTGCCCGCTGCCTTTGATTCGCTCTTTATTTGTGGCTTTCCTCTGGAACGAGTTTCTTTTGTAGATAATGGGATTCCATTATGGGGTGTTAGGCTGCTCTGGAACTGTCGGCTGTGAAGGAAGATAGCAGGTGTTGATCAATGGTTTCTGCTTGTATCTTGGATGTGTTAATTTTAAGATGGCTTGCTTCTGTTTTTATTACTTTTATTGGGTCTGGGGATAGGGGAGGGCTTGGGATGAGTGTTGGTGTTTGTTTGTTCTGCAAGGAAATTTAGTTGCTCAGAATTAGGAAGGGACTGGAGCAAGGCAAGACACCCACCTCCATTCACCAGAGCCATCATCTGCTACCTTCAAAGACTCTTCTGACCTCTTTGAATGATTTAAGACCCATTTCCAAAGGGCTCTATTTGTTAATGTGTTAGATCAGAGGTGGAGGCTTGGGGCATTGTGGGTGGGGTTATCTATTGGTAGGAAGGGAACACACACACCCTGATCTAAATCCCTGATTTATTTCTCCAGGGATTCAGGATTTATCTCGAAGGGAGGCATCTACACAAAGACCAAGTAGATACAAGATATTTTTACATAGCTTGTCCCTTGTCCCTAGTTCTTCATGGGAGTTGGCAGCATGTGGCTGTCAGTGACACTTTCTGTGCAGATAGAATCCTGCCAAGGTTGAAAAAGAAGCCAAATTCTTGCAACACTACTTCTGTTTTATATTCAGGCTTATATCGCTATTCTGGAAGGACTTATAACAACAATCTGTGCTCTTTTAGGCTCTTCTGATTCTTGAACTGAATCTGTCAAAGCAGCAAGTCTACATCTTCATCCAGGCGTAGAGGTGAAGTGTGGGTGTTGTTAAAGCAGAATCAGAATTCAGTTGTCCCTGGACACTATCTCCCCCTCCCACTTTTTGGTATTTGAGAAATCCTGGATCTGCATAGGCTTCACGGAAGCCTCTCTCTGAGGCCACAATGCCCTCAAAGTTTTAACCCTTTTGCTTTAGTCTGGCTTTGCCTTTTATCCAGAGATTGCTGACTTCTCAAAGAATAAAGCAAAAATCTAAAAAATCATGGCAAGGCGTTTGCTGCTATCCATGATGGGGTAACTGGGACCAGATTTGTCCTCTTGCCATCAACAATGATAAAACTGGACAAAATATATGAGATGAATATTTTCAGATGTTATACAATAGTCAGGGTAGGACCGTGGTTCCCAAGAGGAGGTTGTGAGTCTGACAATCACTCTGTATTTCTGCTTGGAGTCATTTCAAGACTGGTTTCAGGGAGGTACCCCATGTAGAATATAGTCATCTTGCTGAGTTGAGGAGACAGATACCAGAGTTTGGGGAGGTTGAGATGGCCAGAATTCACAAGGCAGAATATCAGAGAGGAGAGAGCCTTGAAGAGAAAGTGTTCCAGATATCTGCATGGGTCCCCTGGAAAGTTCTGTTGATTTCTAAACTGCTGAAGTATAAGAATAAACTCTGCAAAGTTGGGCTAAAAGCACCTAGGCTGTAAGGTGAAAAATCCCCAGAACTCATACAGCACTTGGAGGTGTTCAGATTCTGACCAGCCAGATTGGAGAGTCTCCTTGAATAAATGGGACATTCAGTACAGAAGGAAAAAAAAAAAAAAAAAAAAAAGCAGGGCTAAACCATTTCTAAAGTAAGCGGTACTGCAGACCCATCTTTACAAAGATTAAAAATAAGTCTGGAGAGGATCAGGTTGATCCACAAGTAGTTCAAATGCCTGCTGGAGCAAAGCCTAACAGTCTTTAGTTAAAGATGTAATGCCTGACAGCTTTCCAAATTTGATGAAAACTATAAACCCAATGGTCCAAGAAGCTCAACACACCCCAAGCAAGTTAAATACAAAGAAAACCACAACAAGGAACACCATAAACAGCTTCAAATCAGTGATAAAGAGAAAATCGTAAAATCAACCAGGGTGGGGAGGTAGGGGTGGGGTAAAGAATTTCTGCAGATTTCTCATCAGAAACCATGCAAGCCAGAAAACAGTGGACTGAAATCTCTTAAGTGCTGAAAGGGAAAAATCCTGTCAGGCTAGAATTCTATATTTGGTGAAATTACCCTTAAGAAATGAAAGTGAAGTAAAGATGTTTTCCAGTAGACAGACACATACACACACACACACACACACACACACACACACACACACACACACACTTCAGAGAATTCATTGCTTGGAGACCCATACTATAAGAAATGTTAAAGGAAGTTCATGTGAAGAAGAATGACACAAGATGAAAACTTGGAGCTATAAAAAACAGTGAGGACTCAGTGCTGAAAATGGTAAATACATAGGTAAATATCAGAAATTTTTCTTCTTTTTAAATTTCTTTAAAACATAATGAATTGTTTAAATCACTGCATTGGGGGTCTAGAACAGAGAGAGATGTAAAATATATGACAACAGGACTTCCCTGGTGGTGCAGTGGTTTGAGAATCTGCCTGCCAATGCAGGGGACACAGGTTCGAGCCCTGGTCCAGGAAGATCCCACATACCATGGAGCAACTAAGCCCATGCACCACAACTACTGAGCCCGTGTGCCACAGCTACTGCAGCCTGCATGCCTAGAGCCCGAGCCCATGCTTCACAACAAAAGAAGCCACTGCAATGAGAAGCCTGCACACCGCAACAAAGAGTAGCCCCTGCTCGCCACAACTAGAGAAAGCCCGCGCACAGCAACGAAGACCCAACGCAGCCATAAATAAATAAATAAATAAATAAATAAATAAATAAATAAATTTATTTTAAAAAACATATGACAACAAACAATAACAGGAATAAAAGAACGGGCAAAATGGAAGCATACTTTTTAAGTCCCTGCCGATATACACAAGTGGGATAATATTATTTGAAGGTAGATTCTGTTAAGGATACATAATGTAAATCCTAGAGCAACCACAAATAAAACAGAAGCAAACCTAATAAGCCAATGTGGAGATTAAATGGAATACTAAAAAAAAAAATCAGTTAATCCAATAGAAGGCAAGAAAAGGAGGAAAAGGGAACAAAGAACAAATGGAACAAATAGAAAAAAATAGCATGCTGGTAAACGTAAACTCAACCACATCAATAATTACACGAAACACAAACCATCTAAACATTTCAAATAAAAAGCAGAGAACTTGGAGTAGACAAAGATTTCTTAAATTGGGCAGAAGAAGAAAAAATGATAAATTAGACTTAACCAAATTTAAGAACTTTTGGTCTTTGAAATATACCCTTAAGAAAATGAAAAAGTAATCCAGAGACTGGAAGAAAATATTTATAATGCATAAACCTGATGAAGGGCTCATATCCAAAATACAAAAAGAACTATTAATATTCAACTGTAGAAAGACAAACAACCCAATTAAAAATTGGGCAAACATTAAAATAGACTTTACAAAAGAAAGTATATAAATAGTCAATAAGTGCATGAATAAATGTCACAAATTATTAGTCATTAGGGAAAAGCAAAGTGAAGCTGCAATGAGATAACTGCACACCCATGACAATGGCTAAAATTGAAAAGACAGGTAGTTCCAAGTATTGGCAAAGATGTGGAGCAACTTTAATTCATACACATTTCTGACGGAAATATAAAATAGTGCAATCTCTTTGGAAAACACTTCGGCAGTTTCATATAAGTTAAACACATATTTACCATACGACAAAGCCATTTCATGCCTAGGTTTTTACCAAAGAGAAATGAAAACATATGTCCACACAAAGACTTGTATATAAATGTTAATAATAGTTTATTCATAACAGCCCCAAACTGGAAACAACACAAATGTTCATCAACATTTGAATGGCTAAACAAATTATGATATATCCATACAATGGAATAATACTCTACAATGAAAAGGAATGGATTACTACTGATACACACAGCAACATGGATTAATCTCAAAAACATTATCTTGAATGAAAGAAACCAGAAACAAAGAGAGTACATACTGTATGATTTCGTTTACATAAGATTTGAGAACAGGCAAATCTAATCTACAACGACAGAAAGCAGATCAATGCTTGCTTGAGGCTGGAGGTATGAGAGAGATTAACTGAAAAGGGTATGAAGGGACTTTTCATGGTGCTGAAAATGTTTTATATCTTGAATGTGGTGATAGCTACATAATAGATTTGTTTGTTAGCATTCATTGAACTGTGCATTTAAAATGAGTTGCATTTTATTGTATGTGAATTATACCTCAGCGGAGCTGATTTTAAAAAGTTTTAACCCAGTGTGCCAAGAATCTGCCTATATTACCTCATGTAATACAATTATGTTATCCTACATTTTAGGTGAGGAAATGTCAAGTGACGTACCCCAAATCATGCAGCCAAAGGGAGATAGAGTAACTTTTTCCTACTCTACAAGAAATGCTTTTTATCTCCCCAGATAGGCAGATTCAATCTTCTCACAAATTAAAGTGTAGGACGTACGTTGTTCCAATGGCTTTCAAACTACTATGTGGCTGGCATCTAGGAAACTTGCTATAGATTCCTCACTGGAGTAATTTATGTATTTCCCTCCATACATGCTTCTTTTCCTTCAGGTGTCTTTTTATTCCCCCTGTACTTTTTAGTATGTCTTTTAAGATGGCACAGCAGTGAGGTGATAAGTATCTTCAGGGCTGTGGACGATTCTTATATCAATCAGGGTCCAGTCAGGACACAGAAACCACATTGGGTATTTGAACAGAGAAAATTTAAGGTAAAGAATTGTTAGCTAGTAGAAGGTGATTGACTACTAATAGGGATAAAAGAGAATTCTAAGTGTTCTAGAAGTATCTGGTACTTCTAAGAGCAGCGACTACCTGTAGGCTGAGAAAGAGTAAACAATAAATAAACTAAGGACTGGAAGAGTTCCCCCTCACTGCATAGGCTGAAATTCAGACCTCTTCAGAGCACAGGGCCACCACAGGAACACGCTGGCTGCCAAAGGGCATGGGCTACAGTTGGTCTGCAGACATTCACTGCAGACCAACTGTATGTTATCTGTCGCTTGAGGGTGTTCAGTGGGCTTGAGGGTGTCGGGTGGGCCAGAGCTGCAGCCTGCCAGTAGAGGGAGGGTGTCCTGGGGGTGTGGCTGGCACTCATCTGCATGGTCACTGGGCTCCTGCTCTGAATAATAATGATGATCATACTAATAGTGACAGAGGACAGAAACCAGAAGGGATGTCTGGCCACCATCATCTTGCAGGGGCACTTCATTGCTCTGTGGAAGAAGCTTGACATCCTGCCAAGCCAGCATGGGAGAAATGTTTATAGGGCCCATCTTCCGTGTCACAAAGCAGGACAAATAAGGGTAAAATTGGAGCTAAGAGAAAAACAAATTGACAACCGGGACAATATTGAAATAGAAGTTGGGGCAATCTTGGGTCCAGATTAATCAGCAAATGTCATTGTATTAAGAAGCAATGAGTACTCTGGTTAACATATCTCTCTTTCTGAAATCTATTGCTCTAAATATATTTCTTTCTGGATAACATATATGGTTCATGGTCCTCCAATCTACTCAGTTTCCAATGCCAGAAACATCAGAGTGGGAGTCCCAAAGTTGCATGCCTACTAGGTCCAGGCATGTATTGTGAGTGAAAAGACCAGCCAGGTGGGGATGGTGGGCAGCTGCTCCTCAACTCCAACCAGTGGGTGATCTCTAGGGGTGTGGTCCCAGAGCGGCCAGACCTTATGTTTTAGGAGAACTGCAAATCCCCATTTCCCAATCTTTAAATGTTGGCAAATAAACCAAATGGGAACAAATACTGTGTTTACCAAGCAAGCACATCTCGGGTGGATTCAGCCCCTGGGCTTCCTTTGCTTTGGATGTCCTCACTACCTCACTGTCCCTCATTTTCTCCAGCCAATTGGCTTTCAAGCCGTACTTATTCACTTTTGAAAAAATTCAAGTTAGTTCCATCTTGCCCATCTCCACCGTCATAGTCCAGGATCTCACCGTCTCCTTCCTGGGCTGCAATCACAGTTGGTAGCCCCCTCTCTGCCCCGGCACCATCAGAGTGATGTTTCTGAAGCACGGCTCTTTTTGTGCCTCCTCTCCACTTAAAAGCTTTCCACGGCTCCCTGGCTCTTGTGGATAAAGCTGCGTTCTCCTGGCATCTTCATTCCTCCACAGTCTGCTGCCTCTCTACCCTTTCCATCTTTGGGTCCTGTTGTTCTATACCCTTCAGACTCTACGACTTCATGTTACTCAAAGTCTCCCAAACGCATTTGCTTTTCCCACTTTCCTGTTTCTGCACATGCTGTTTCCTTTCCCTAATGCCATTACCATTTGTCAGCCTGGCAACCTCCTACTCATCCTTCAAGACCCAGTTTGGATGTTGGCTCCTTGGCAAAACCTTCCCTTCTCTTCCCAATATGAACACATTATTTGTGCTGCTAATTTAGCATTCATCATCTGTTTTGCTGTTGACAATAGCCCTGGATCCTGCAGCTCTGTCTGTCTTCCCAGTTGTATTTCCCAGGGCCATCACTCATATGTCTTTGTATCATTAGGGCCTCGCGTAGTGCCTGGCATATAGTAGGTGCTCAATAATTCATCGAATGATTGAACCAAAGAGTGGATAATGAAATGAAGGAGAGACTGGAGGAATTGCTTCTTCACTGAATCTTTCTCTGACTGTTTTTATGATAGCACTTTGATGGTCATGAGAATGCTTTACCACATCTAAATAACAGACAGCCAACTGAGCCAGGCTTTATTTCACAAATCTGGGCTGTTAGGAATTTATCCTGAATTGCTACTTACCATTTTGTAGGAAGTCTTCCAGACACCCTTGGGTCCCTGAGATCTTAATTGCCACCACACTCATAAATTGTCAAATTGTATGCTACCCTTTGTATACCCTTTATATACCCTATATATAAAGTAGAAACCATTATTCTGTATGCTGTTGTTTATCACAGGAGCTGGTTATTTCAAAAGCATAATTTGGGGTGTTGGTTTTGACCTGCGGGTGGGGACCCAGAACATCCTGTAGAGGGTGTTGGCTTGGCCAGCTGGGCTCTCGGGAAGTACATCAGTGGATGGAGACAGGATGTATAACGAGGGAGCATGACACTCTTGCACCTAGGGTTGGAATATTTATCATGGAGGAGGAGACCCACCAGCTTCATGCATGGGGTACCCTGGAGAGAGCAGGTGAGGGATGCCACTGGGAGCGGGGTAAGGAATGGCTATTTATTTATTTAAATTAAAGCCACTTATTTTTTGTAAAGTGCAGTGAGCAGTGGGTTCTGGGAAAATTTGCTTCCACTGTAAACATGTTGGTTAGAAGTCATTAATATAACATTCACACATCCCTAATAAAGTACATAACACAGAGATCTGGCACCATTGACATACCCAGAGGACATAAAGTATGAGTCTTAAAACCAAGAGTATTGGAAACAAGATATTTTTACTTCTCGTTTGGGAGTAATATAATTGCATTTTGTGGCTCTAGCAGATGCTGGGGCCAGCTGCTAGGAGAGTCCTGGCTTTTCCCCCCCCCTCAGCTTTGGTCCCTTACAGATAAAACGCTTGTGCAGAACTCTCATAAAAAACAAACTTTAAAAAATTATCCCTTAGGTTGAAAGATCTATTTTTTTTCCCGTGTGTGTGTGCAAAATATCTGAGATTGTGTAGACCACAGATATTTTCTTTACTTGGACTCAGGAGAATAAAAAACAAAACATATCTCTATATAGCTTGTTGTTGCTTTTGTTTGTTTGCTTGTTGAGTTTGTCCCAATAAGCACTAAAAACCCCTCGAGACTGACCTTTCTCTCTCACTGACATTGGACCCCCAGATGAAGAATGGAGAGCCAATAGAAGGGACCAGTCCTTTTTCTGAGGGCTGCTTCAGGGGAAATTGCTGAAGGGGAAGCCAGTTTCTCTGGGCTGGGTGATTCTATGGGGTGTCCTCAGTGGGTGGCTCCTGGAGAGGGAATGGAAGTGACAGTGAGCTCGGGCTGAGAGATGGAAGTGAATTCGGCCCCTCTGAGAATCCCGTATCCTCTTCCAAACAGGCATAGCTTCCCACACACTGGAGGCAGGACACGGTGTGGTGGACCTCTGAGGTGGACCTCTGAGGTGGACCAATGGGGCAGTGAGCCCTGCTTCAAAGGAAGCGTTTGTTGCAGCTGCATCTTCAATCACACCTGGGCTCCACACAAGCCCTGTGGACGCAGAGGGCTTGGCTCCACAAGGCATGTTGTGTTTTTCAGGTTCCTGTGATGTCTGTATCTGGAGCTGCTCTGTCCAATATGGCAGCCACAGGTAGCTGCCCAGCACTTGAAATATGGCTGCTCTCACTTGGGATGGGCTAGAAATGGAAAATACACACTGAGGTTTGAAAACTTAGTTGAAAAAATTTGTGAAATAGCTCATGACTGCTTTTTTAAAAATTTGTGAAGTCATAATATTTTGGACATATTGGGTTAAAATAGAAAATATATTGGAAAATATATTATTACAATTAATTTGTTTCTTTTTACTTTTCGAAAAATGTAGTTCTAGAAGTTTTAGAATCACAACTGTGGCTTGCCTTTGTGGCTCACGTTATGTTTGTACTGCACTGTGCTGCCCTGGTGCTGATGGGCTGGCCAGGTGCTGCCTTTCCGAATGTGGAGCGCTTAGCAGAACATTTCTGTCCAGCCTCTTCATGTAGGGCATCGAGCTTTAATGGCAACTGCACCTTTATTTGTCCACCCCTCAACCACCCAGCTTGTAGCAAGAGTTGGCTCATACATGGGCTCTTTCTGTTTGCATCCTTTAGAAGAGAACTTTGCATTCTTTCACTCAACCTCTATCTGCCAACAGTCATCTTTGGGTACAGGAACTACTCAGGGCTCTACAGTGATGTAGGGACTGAGACTCAGACCCTCCCCAGACATTGTGAAACTAGGAAGGGAGAACCACCAGGCACATAAACACTAGCCACAGAAAACCCTGCATGCTAGGAGTCCAGGAGTGGTGCAACCACTGCTGAGAAGGTTCCAGAAGCTGGTGTTCACTGTGGAGTGAGGCAGCAGGGAAGACTCCCTGGAAGAGGTGAACTATGAACAAGGCCAGACAGGTTATGCAGGATGAATCAGTGCATGGGGGCCGAGGTGGGAAGGGGCAAGAAGAGCCAGGTTGGCACAATGCATTCCCACCTGCAGTCCTGGGGGCAGCCTCCGAGGATGACCCCGAGCCTTGCTGGCTCACCACCGAGATGGGCTTTGCAGCTTTCTGTCTGACCCATCACCTGGGGGCAGGCAGGACCAGCCCCATCTGGCAGTTGGGTGGTGGGCGGTCGGCATGACTTTGGATGGCAGAGATGCATGGCGACAGAGCATGTGACCAGGCAACAATGCCAGGAAGTCCTGCCCACTCTGTCCTTCTTGGTGGGGCTTGGTCAGTGCCTTGGGGAGGGGCCCGGGAGGGGCCCACCCACCTCCCTGATCTGCAGGGACTGAAATCAATGCCAAAAAGATACGGAGGCCTGTGGGATTCTACCACAGCCTGTTCCCCGAGCCCCTGCCACACACAGACATCATACCTCGGTGGCAGTTTTTCTACTTGAACATCCAAAGGGCAAACTAAACATTTAAAATCTGCAAGCTGGACAGTCTTTGCTTTGGGTCCTGCAGTGAATTCCTTCATCTTGACAGTCGAGTCGTTCTTCTTGGCACTGATGCCGTGTTTAGGATCCAGGAAAACCAGATACCAAGGGAGCCAGGGAGCTGGAGGAGGCCTGCAGGCATGCGGGTGGCCCTTTGGGTTCAGGGTCCAACCTTGTAGGAAAGGAAGGCTGGCATTTTCTTCATCTCCGGCCACACCTACCTGGATGTCTGCACTCTCTTCTTGTTCTTTTTTTATTGTGGTGAAATACACATACAATTTACCTTAGTGGCATTTAGTGTATTCTCAATGTTGTATAACCTTCACCACTATCTAGTTCCAGATATTCTCATCCCCTCCAAAGGAGACCCCACACCCCTTAGCAGTCACTCCCCACCACCCCTCTTCTTCCAGCTCCTGGCAACCACCAACCTATCTTCTATCTCTATGGATTTGCCTGTTCTGGACATTTCGCATCCATGGGCTCATACAACATGCGGCCTTGTGTGTCTGGCTTCTTTTGCCAGCATGTTTTCAAGGTTCATCCGTGTTGTAGTGTGTGTTTGAACTTCATTCCTTTTTGCGGCTGGATAACCTATTGTGTGGCAAGACCATACTCTGTTCATCCATCTATCCGTCTGTTGATAGACGCCTGGGGTGCTTCCGCCTCTTGGCGATTGTGAGCAATGCTGCTGTGAACATTTGTGTACATGGTTCTGTTTGAGTGCCAGTTCTCACTTCTCTGGGACACACTCTCTTTTGGTTTGAGCATTCTATGAATTTCCTGGGCCAGACTTGAGTTTGAGAGGCAACAGGCAGGAGGGGAAAGAACATCACGCACTGGGCGTTGGGAGTCCCGGGTCCCAGCTTGGCTGAGCCACAGACACGTGACCTTGGCCAAGTCCCTCCCCTTCTCTGGGCCTCAGTTTCCTGCTCTGTGAAAATGAGATGGCCCGGATCTGTGTTTCTGTCTGTCTTCTTTGGAGCCCTAGGTTGCTGCAGCTTTGGGGAAAGAGTGGGAGGGCCAGACAGTTGGGATGAAGATGCTTTTTTTCAAAACCTCTTCCCCTTTTCATCTAGAGTGTTTGTCTCTTTTTGTCTGTTGTTTTGTCTGTATTGTAAGACATTTAAAGCAAATGGTTCCTGGATATAAGAAACTTTTCCTATCACTGAAGTAGATGACCCCATGAATCATACAAGGGTTTTGGGTGGAAATGAGCCTGATCCTGCTGGAAGGAGAGAATCCTGCTGATGGATGCTCAGTCTGGCTCCTCCTGGTTCCCTGAAGGGAGGTGGGGCAGTGAGGTGACTCCAGCTCAGTGGGAAGCAGGAGGCTGTTAGCCTGAGTTAGGAAAGCATGACTGTACACGGGCAGGTTTTCCTTTTCTCCATCTGGACACACCGTAGCTGTTCTTTAAAGAAGTTCAGATCAGTAGTGGAGAGTGTGGGCTCTGGAACCATTCTGCGTGGGTTTGGGTTCTACAGAGTTTAGCCGTGTGACCTTGGGCAAGCCACTTAACTGCCCTGTGCCTCAAGTTTCCCCACCTGTAACACGGGCATGTTCTCACTTTGTAGTTTGTTTTGAAGATTAAGTGAGACTATCCCCCATGAAGTCCTAGAGCAGTCGCTGGCCTTAGACATCACTCTGCCAACGTTAGCTGTTATGATGGTAGCGATGACACAGATGATGAAGTCCCTCTCCCCCCGAAATCATTCCCCTTCGTAGCCCAGATGACTCTCCTTACTCTGAATTTTGATGGTTCTCACTTTGCTCCACACTATTTAGCATCTTCTGTCCTTTGTGGTTCTTTGGGGTGTACCTAGCTCTCTCCCCAAAAAGATCCTAAGCTTTGGGGAGGCAGGGTCTGGCCCATGGTCTGCCCGTCTGATGATGAGACAGATCAGAACCAGAATAAGGGGAATGGGCTGGGCAGCACGGGTCTGGGAGCAGACAGGTGACCCAGACACGCCCCATCCAGCTGGGAGCCAGAGAGCAGCGCAGCGATCCTCCCTGGTGGCCGAGTCCAGCTCTGGGGCTTAGTCAATGTGACTATGACACAGGAGGGAGCCTGGCTCTGGGAATTCAGTTTCCTTTGTTCAGAGGGGCTGCCTTTAAGTGGGACAGGTGCTCCACCCAGGGGGGATCTGCGTGGGAGGTGTCCTTCTTACCTTGAGAGTGCAGGAGGGAGCGGCTGGTGCTCAAAGATAGTTCATAAATTGGTGTGGTTCCCCGGGGCCTCTGCTTGCTTGCATGGCAGCTCGGTAGGCCTGAGATGACCCATTGGTCTGGCTACAGAGTTGACAGGACAGTTGACCCTGTGATGGCGTGAACGCCCCACTATTATGTTGACTTATCTCTGTCCCTGGCTGTGAGCTCTTTAAGGGCAGGCTTCATGTGCTCTTTATTTAAAAATTTTTGTATTTTTATATTTTTTATTTTTTACACAGCAGGTTCTTATTAGTTATCCATTTTATACATATTAGTGTATATATGTCAATCCCAATCTCCCAATTCATCCCACACCCCACTTTCCCCCCGTGGTGTCCATACGTTTGTTCTCTACATCTGTGTCTCAATTTCTGCTCTGCAAACCAGTTCATCTGTACCATTTTTCTAGATTCCACATGTATGCGTTAATATACGATATTTGTTTTTCTCTTTCTGACTTACTTCACTCTGTACGACAGTCTCTAGGTCCATCCCCGTCTCTACAAATGACCCAATTTCGTTCCTTTTTATGGCTGAGTAATATTCCATTGTATATATGTACCACATCTTCTTTATCCATTCGTCTGTTGATGGGCATTTAGGTTGTTTCCATGACCTGGCTATTGTAAATAGTGCTGCAGTGAGCATTGGGGTGCATGTGTCTTTTTGAATTATGGTTTTCTCTGTGTATATGTCCAGTAGTGGGATTGCTGGGTCATATAGTAATTCTATTTTTAGTTTTTTAAGGAACCTCCAAACTGTTCTCCATAGTGGCTATATCAATTTACATTACCACCAACAGTGCAAGAGGGTTCCCTTTTCTCCACACCCTCTCCAGCATTTATTGTTTGTAGATTTTCTGGTGATGCCCATTCTAACCGGTGTGAGGTGATAACCTCATTGTAGTTTTGATTTGCATTTCTCTAATAATTAGTGATGTTGAGCATCTTTTCATGTGCCTCTTGGCCATCTGTATGTCTTATTTGGAGAAATGTCTATTTAGGTCTTCTGCCCATTTTTTGATTGGGTTGTTTGTTTTTTTAATATTGAGCTGCATGTGCTGTTTATATATTTTGGAGATTAATCGTTTGTCCATTGATTCATTTGCAAATATTTTCTCCCACTCTAAGGGTTGTTTTTTAGGCTTGTTTATGGTTTCCTTTGCTGTGCAAAAGCTTTTAAGTTTCATTAGGTCCCATTTGTTTATTTTTGTTTTTATTTCCATTACTCTAGGAGGTGGGTCAAAAAAGATCTTGCTGTGATTTACGTCATAGAGCGTTCTGCCTATGTTTTCCTCTCAGAGTTTGATGGTGTCTGGCCTTACATTTAGGTCTTTAATCCATTTTGAGTTTATTTTTGTGTATGGTGTTAGCAAGTGTTCTAATTTCATTCTTTTACATGTAGCTGTCCAGTTTTCCCAGCACCACTTATTGAAGAGGCTGTCTTTTATCCACTGTATATTCTTGCCTCCTTTATCAAAGATAAGGTGACCATAGGTGCATGGGTTTATCTCTGGGCTTTCTATCCTGTTCCATTGATCTATATTTCTGTTTTTGTGCCAGTACCATATTTTCTTGACTACTGTAGCTTTGTAGTATAGTCTGAAGTCAGGGAGTCTGATTCCTCCAGCTCCGTTTTTTTCCCTCAAGATTGCTTTGGCTATTCAAGGTCTTTTGTGTCTCCAAACAAATTTTAAGATTTTTTTGTTCTAGTTCTGTAAAAAATGCCATTGGTAATTTGATAGGGATTGCATTGAATCTGTAGTTTGCTTTGGGTAGTATAGTCATTTTCAGAATATTGATTCTTCCAATCCAAGAACATGGTATATCTCTCCATCTGTGTCATCTTTGATTTCTTTCATCAGTGTCTTATAGTTTTCTGAGTACAGGTCTTTTACCTCCTTCGGTAGGTTTATTCCTAGGTATTTTATGCTTTTTGTTGCAGTGGTGAATGGGATTGTTTCCTTAATTTCTCTTTCTGATCTCTCATTGTTAGTGTAAAGGAATGCAAGAGATTTCTGTGCATTAATTTTGTATCCTGCAACTTTACCAAATTCATTGATTAGCTCTAGTAGTTTTCTGGTGGCATCTTTAGGATTCTCTATGTATAGTATCATGTCATCTGCAAACAGTGAAAGTTTTACTTCTTCTTTTCCAATTTGTATTCCTTTTATTTCTTTTTCTTCTCGATTGCTGTGGCTAGGACTTCCAAAACTATGTTGAATAATAGTGGCAAGCGTAGACATCCTTGTCTTGTTCCTGATCTTAGAGGAAATGCTTTCAGTTTTTCACCATTGAGAATGATGTTTGCGGTGGGTTTGTCATATATGGCCCTTATTATGTTGAGGTGGTTTCCCTCTATGCCCACTTTCTGGAGAGTTTTTATCATAAATGGGTGCTGAATTTGTCAAAAGCTTTTTCTGCATCTATTGAGATGATCATATGGTTTTTATTCTTCAGTTTGTTAATATGGTGTATCACATTGATTGATTTGTGTATATTGAAGAATCCTTGCATCCCTGGGATAAACCCCACTTGATCATGGTGTATGATCCTTTTAATGTATTGTTGGATTCTGTTTGCCAGTATTTTGTTGAGGATTTTTGCATCTATATTCATTAGTGATATTGTTCTGTAATTTTCTTTTTTTGTAGCATCTCTGTCTGGTTTTGGTATCAGGGTGATGGTGGCCTCATAGAATGAGTTTGGGAGTATTCCTTCCTCTGCAATTTTTTGGAAGAGTTTGAGAAGGATGGGTGTTAGCTCTTCTCTAAATGTTTGATAGAATTCACCTGTGAAGCCATCTGGTCCTGAGCTTTTGTTTGTTGGAAGATTTTAAATCACAGTTTCAATTTCATTCCTTGTGATCAGTATGTTCTTATTTTCTATTTCTTCCTGGTTCAGTATTGGAAGGTTATACCTTTCTAAGAATTTGTCCATTTCTTCCAGGTTGTCCATTTTATTGGCATAGAGTTGCTTGTAGTAGTCTCTTAGGATGCTTTGTATTTCTGCAGTGTCCATTGTAACTTCTCCTTTTTCATTTCTAATTTTACTGATTTGAGTCCTCTCCTTCTTTTTCTTGATGATTCTGGCTAAAGGTTAATCATTTTTGTTTATCTTCTCAAAGAACCAGCTTTGAGTTTTATTGATCTTTGCTATTGTTTTCTTTGTTTCTATTTCATTTATTTCTGCTCTGATCTTTATGATCTCTTTCCTTCTACTAACTTTGGGTTTTGTTTGTTCTTCTTTCTCTACTTCCTTTAGGTGTAAGGTTAGATTGTTTATTTGAGAGTTTTCTTGTTTCTTGAGGTAGGATTGTATTGCTATAAACTTCCGTCTTAGAACTGCTTTTGCTGCATCCCATAGGTTTAAAAAAAAATAAATTTATTTATTTATTTTTGGCTGCGTTGGGTCTTCGTTGCTGTGCATGGGCTTTCTCAAGTTGTGGTGAGCGGGGGCTACTCTTTGTTGCAGTGCACGGGCTTCTAATTGCAGTGGCTTCTCTTGTCACAGAGCAGGGGCTCTAGGCATGCAGGCTTCAGTAGTTGTGGCACTCGGGCTCAGTAGTTGTGGCTCGTGGGCTCTAGAGCACAGGCTCAGTAATTGGGGCGCATGGGCTTAGCTGCTCTGCGGCATGTAGGATCTTCCTGGACCAGGGCTTGAACCCTTGTCCCCTGCATTGGCAGGTGGATTCTTAACCACTGCACCACCAGGGAAGTCCCTGCATCCCATAGGTTTTCGATCATTGTGTTTTCGTTGTCATTTGTCTCTAGGTATTTTTTGATTTCCTTCTTGATTTCTTCAGTGATCTCTTGGTTATTTAGTAATGTATTGTTTAGCCTCCACGTGTTTATGTTTTTCAATGTTTTTTTCCCTGTAATTTATTTCTAATGTCATAGTGTTTTGGTCAGAAAAGATGCTTGATATGATTTCAATTTTCTTAAATTTACCAAGGCTTGATCTGTGACCCAAGATGTGATCTATCCTGGAGAATGTTCCATGTGCACTTGAGAAGAAAGTGTAATTTGCTGTTTTCGGATGGAATGTCCTATAAGTGTCATTTAAAGCTTGTGTTTCCTTATTAATTTTCTCTCTGGATGGTCTGTCCATTGGTGTAAGTGAGGTGTTAAAGTCCTCCACTATTATTGTGTTACTGTCCAATTCCTCTTTTATAGCTGTTAGCATTTTCCTTATGTACTGAGGTGCTCTGATGTTGGGGTGCATATATATTTATAATTTTTTTTTTTAATTAATTAATTAATTTATTTTTGGCTGTGTTGGGTCTTTGTTTCTGTGCGAGGGCTTTCTCTAGTTGCGGCGAGCGGGGGCCACTCTTCATCGCGGTGCGCGGGCCTCTCACTGTTGCGGCCTCTCTTGTTGCGGAGCACAGGCTCCAGACGCGCAGGCTCAGTAATTGTGGCTCACGGGCCTAGTTGCTCCGCGGCATGTGGGATCTTCCCAGACCAGGGCTCGAACCCGTGTCCCCTGCATTGGCAGGCAGATTCTCAACCACTGCGCCACCAGGGAAGCCCTATTTATAATTTTTTTAACAACTTTATTGGAGTATAATTGCTTTACAATGTTGTGTTAGTTTCTGCTGTAACAAAGTGAATCAGCTATATGCATACGTATATCCCCATATCCCTTCCCTCTTGCATCTCCCTCCCACCCTTCCTATTCCACCCCTCTAGGTGGTCACAAAGCACTGAGCTGATCTCCCTGTGCTATGCGGCTGCTTCCTACTAGCTATCTATTTTACATTTGGTAGTGTATGTATGTCAGTGCTACTCTCTCACTTCGTCCCAGCTTACCCTTCCCCCTCCCCAGGTCCTCAAGTCCATTCTCTACGTCTGCGCCTTTATTCCTGTCCTGCTCCTAGGTTCTTCAGAACCTTTTTTTTTTTTTTTAGATTCCATATATATGTGTTAGCGAATGGTATTTGTTTTTCTCTTTCTGACTTACTTTACTCTGTATGACAGTCTCTAGGTCCATCCACTTCACTATAAATAACTCAGTTTCGTTTCTTTTTATGGCTGAGTAATATTCCACTGTATATATGTGCCACATCATCTTTATCCATTCATCTGTCGATGGACACTTCGGTTGCTTCCATGTCCTGGCTATTGTAAATAGAGCTGCAATGAACATTGTGGTACATGACTCTTTTTGAATTATGGTTTTCTCGGGGTATATGCCCAGTAGTGGGATGCTGGGTCATATGGTAGTTCTATTTTTAGTTTTTTAAGGAACCTCCAAACTGTTCTTCATAGTGGCTGTATCAATTTACATTCCCACCAGCAGTGCAAGAGGGTTCCCTTTTCTCCACACCCTCTCCAGCATTTATTGTTTGTAGATTTTTTGATGATGGCCATTCTGACCAGTGTGAGATGATGATATCTCATTGTAGTTTTGATTTGCATTTCTCTAATGGTTAGTGATGTTGAGCATCCTTTCATGTGTTTGTTGGCAATCTGTATATCTTCTTTGGAGAAATGTCTATTTAGGTCTTCTGCCCATTTTTGGATTGGGTTGTTTGTTTTTTGTTATTGAGCTGCATGAGCTGCTTGTATATTTTGGAGATTAATCCTTTGTCTGTTGCTTCGTTTGCAAATATTTTCTCCCATTCTGAGGGTTGTCTTTTCATCTTGTTTATGGTTTCCTTTGCTGTGCAAAAGCTTTTAAATTTCATTAGGTCCCATTTGTTTATTTTTGTTTTTATTTCCATTTCTCTAGGAGGGTCAAAAAGGATCTTGCTGTGATTTATGTCATAGAGTATTCTGCCTATGTTTTCCTCTAAGAGTTTTACAGTGTCTGGCCTTACATTTAGGTCTTTAGGTATATTTATAATTGTTATATTTTTTTCTTGGATTGATTCCTTGATCATTATGTAGTGTCCTTCCTTGTCTCTTGTAACATTCTTTATTTTAAAGTCTATTTTATCTGTTATGAGTATTGCTACTCCAGCTTTCTTTAGATTTCCATTTGCATGGAATATCTTTTTCCATCCCCTCACTTTCAGTCTGTATGTGTCCCTAGGTCTGAAGTGGGTTTCTTGTAGACATCATATAGATGGGTCTTGTTTTTGTATCCAGTAAGCGAACCTCTGTCTTTTGGTTGGAGCATTTAATCCATTCACACTTAAGGTGATTATTGATATGTATGTTCCTATTACCATGTTCTTAATTGTTTTGGGTTTGTTTTTGTAGGTCCTTTTCTTCTCTTGTGCTTTCCACTTAGAGAAATTCCTTTAGCATTTGTTGTAGAGCTGGTTTGGTGCTGCTGAATTCTCTTAGCTTTTGCTTGTCTGTAAAGCTTTTGATTTCTCCATCGAATCTGAATGAGATCCTTGCTGGGTAAAGTAATCTTGGTTGTAGGTTCCTCCCTTTCATCACTTTAAATATATCATGCCACTCCCTTCTGGCTTGTAGAGTTTCTGCTGTGAAATCAGCTGTTAACCTTATGGGAGTTCCCTTGTACGTTATTTGTCATTTTTCCCTTGTTGCTTTTAATAATTTTTCTTTGTCTTTAATTTTTGTCAGTTTGATTACTATGTGTCTCAGCATGTTTCTCTTTGGGTTTATCCTGCCCGGGACTCCCTACGCTTCCTGGACTTGGGTGACTATTTCGTTTCCCATGTTAGGGTAGCTTTCAACTATAATCTCGTCAAATATTTTCTTGGGTCCTTTCTCTCTCTCTTCTCCTTCTGGGACCCCTATAATGCGAATGTTGGTGCGTTTAATGTTGTCCCAGAGGTCTCTTAGGCTGCCTTCATTTCTTTTCATTCCTTTTTCATTATTCTGTTCCGCAGCAGTGAATTGCACCATTCTGTCTTCCAGGTCACTTATCCGTTTTTCTGCCTCAGTTATTCTGCTATTGATCCCTTCTAGTGTATTTTTCATTTCAGTTATTGTATTGTTCATCTCTGTTTGTTTGTTCTTTAATTCTTCTAGGTCTTTGTTAAGCATTTCTTGCATCTTCTTGATCTTTGCCTCCATTATTTTTCCGAGGTCTAGGATCATCCTCACTATAATTATTCTGAATTCTTTTTCTGGAAGGTTGCATATCTCCACTTCATTTAGTTGTTTTTCTGGGTTTTTATCTTGTTCCTTCATGGTACATTGTCCTCTGACTTTTCCTTTTGTCTATCTTTCTGTGAATCTGGTTTCGTTCCACAGGCTGCAGAATTGTAGTTCTTCTTGCTTCTGCTGTCTGCCCTCTCAGGCTTCATGTGGTCTTATTATCTGACTGGTCATAGTAGGTGCTCAATAAACATTTGTAGAGTAAACACTGATTGCAATAAGTAGTCCAGGGCGTTTTTCTCTTTGCACGACAGTAGCAGTAGAGGGGGCCCTGCCAGGTTGGGGTGACTGTTGCCTGAGGGATGTTCACGAAGGCCTTCTTTGGGAGTCTGGGTCTTTGGGACACTGTGATGAATCTAGAGGTGTCTGGGGTGCCCTGTGCCTCCATCCTTCTGGGCCATTAGGGGTCACTTAGCTCTCAGCATGATCCTGGGCAAGGGCATGGATCCCAGGGGTTCCAGTTAGCATAGACTATTCCCCCAGATATAAAGGCTCCTGAAATTCAGGTAGATGGGCTGATGCACCTAGGAAGTGGCACAGTTTATCCACTTCCTGACTCTAGCCACTGCCTGCTGTCAAGGTCATTCACTTGTTCAGTTTCATTAATGACTGTCACACATGCTAATACATGTTCATGCATACCTTTCACTATCAGCTCATGCCTATTTAATTTCTGGGAAACTTATTGTTGTAGATTGAAAGCTACACACTTGAATAGTTTACAACATGCAGATTGTTTCAAGACCTGGTGTTTATTATTGCATAAATTCTGAACTCCTTTTCTGAAAGTATTAGAAAAATGTCAGTCCTATAATTCTTTACAAGATAACTACATTCCATGACAATACTGTTACACATGTTTATTTTGAAGAAGATGCTCAGCATGTCCTGTTTACTATTCTCTTGAGATTCAAAATGTTAGTTAGGTCTCTGAGGTGAATGAATGAATGCTTTGTGCAACCAAATGGGCACCAGTAGATAAAGGGAAGGATTGACTCCAACTAACTCTGAAGAGTCACTGTGATGATACCATTCACTGTGGGAATAGGGGGTGGACGGTGGTGGAAGGGGGTGGAGGGTGGGATCGATGAAAGTAAGTCCAGCAGCGCTGGAAGATTCTGATCTGGACCATTTGGTACCTGCTGCCTCCTCGGGGCCTCTGTGGAGCCAGCTTGCAACACGTAGACCTTCTAATCATAATCATGATAGTGATGATTATGGGGCATAGCTATACGCCAGTCAGGGTATTAAGAATTTTCACTCCTTATAACTACCCATGAGGTGGTATTATCTCAGTTTCATAGGAAACTGAGGTCTAGACAGGTTAAGTGATGTTCTCAAGATCAGACAGTGCATAAGTGGCAGAGCCAGCACCCCAAGCCAGGTCTGTTTGCTTCTAAAGCATGTGCTCTTAACTGTGATACTATATCACCTTCCCACAGTGACTTAGAGTTAATTAAATCACCGGTAAATGTTTATCTAGGAGCCGCTGGGTTTTGCTGCTTTTAAGCACTTGCTTCAACTATCTTAAGTAATAAACATGTACAAACATGCAACATACTCAGGACACACACACAGACATTCGTAGATGCAATTTTATTTCTGTAATGCCCACTCTTCCTCCCTCCCTCCCCCCATGCACCCACCCACCCACTCATCCATCCATCTGTCTAACAAACACTTATCAGGACATTGTGAGGTCCCAGGGATACATCAGTGATGACATATTCCTTGCCCTTGAGGAGTACATGGCCCAGTGGGGGATGCTATCCAAGTAAACAAGCCCTTAGGATGCAGAGTGATAAATCCTACACACTGGGGGAAGGTGCTGGGTGCCATGGGAGCACAGAGGATGGGCAACCCATCCTGTCATGAAGAGTTAGGAGGGCCAGCCAGGGGAGGTGATACCTATCTATGGTGACACCTTAGGGAAGATATCTTCTAAGGAGGGGAAAGAGAATATGTTCTCTCTCAGGGATGAGAGGGAACAATGTGCTGGTTGATCAGCTTTTTAGTTGCAGTCAACAGTAAAAATCTGTACAACAAGGCAACTCTGTTCTTGTCATAGGTTTCTGCTTCCCAGCTTCTTGGTGAAAGGTCCAGCCTTCTGGACTGAGGTGGCTTGGGCTCTGGTGACCAGTCACTGGCTAGCTCGTGGTCGTGGCTGGTTTCCACGATGATGTGAGGCCCTGACCGCCCACCCCACCCCCAGGCTGGTGACCTTCATACCCTGTGGCATGGCTGGTGTTTTCTACTTTGACCTGCTCCACTTCCCTGGTTTTGGTGATGTGTCTTCTCTTTCTTCAAGGCCAAGTTTAGCGTCTCTGTGGTCACGGGTGTCCACTCCCTAATGTCCAAGCCCAGAGGAGGCTAACTGCAGAGGGAGGCTGCAGGTCTCTAGGTGGCCGGGCTGCTCTATCACGAGGAGCCCTCCACGAACCCCAGCTGCACAGAAAGTTGAGAAGGGAGGCCCGTCCTCCACATTTTTCTGGTTGTCAAGGGCGGCAGCTCCACACTGTAGCATCACCAAGATCAAGGGAACTGTGTGCTAGTCCAACCTTAATCTAACTTACGGTCCCTGCCAATTTCACGTTAGCAGATTCGTTTGGAGCTGGAAGTAATGGGCCACATCATGCCTCAGAGCCCGAGCAATGACTTATGTGGATGTCACCCACTGGCTTTTTATGGAAATTGTTAATAAATCAGTAATTCTATCTGCAGTGATGTTGTTGTGTTTATAAATATTTAATTTACCTTCAGGCGCCCACATTTCTTCCATCTTTGCCTTAAACTCTGCTGACATTGTTCTTCGTTCTGAAGCGCTCCTCAATAGATTAAGTTATCAGTAGTGGGAAAGGTTAACTCTCTCTCTCTCTCTGTTTCTGTCTCTCTGTCTCTGTCTCTGTCTCTGTAATATGGCTTTTTCTTTTCTTTTCTTTTTTAATCTTTGTGTGATTTGGCTCGGAGCTTGGGGCTCATGCTGAGAGAAGGCAACATTTCTTGTGACAATGATGAAAGGTTACTCCAGCTTCAGAAGGAGACCAACTAAACGTTCCAATTCTGACCTTGCATGAGTGGAGACCTGTTGTTGGCATGTGTTTTTCCCCTCCTTCAAATTAATGACATTTAGAAGCTGAAATGGTGTCTGATGTTTTCCTCCTACAGAGAAATATCTTTGTCCTTGCCACTGACTCATCTTTTGAAACCCAGTGCTTTGATTATTAGAGTATGGCAGGTTGAATGGAAAGGTCTTAAAAAAATCAAAATAGAAACACAGTCCAAGTCGAGTGTTTCTCCACTGGAGATGGGGTTCCGGCCTCACAAAAGAGGACAGCGGCTGGGAAACAGCAAAAAACTTTCTTACCTCTCAGGATCCAATGTGAGCTAATTGTTGTTATTATCTTTTTATTCTTCTGTTTCAGGAAATTGCAGCTTATTTAATAACATTTGAGAAACACGAAGAATGGCTAACCACATCCCCTAAGACAAGGTAATGTCCCAGATCTCACAGTTTTTCAAATATGTACAGTAAATGGATTGATTTTCATTGATTACCTGATTTGGCCAGTCAATTCATGGGCAAGTTCAAAATGCCATGTTCTGCCTGAGAGCTTGTGACATTGAGGTCTCAGTCATCAGCCTGTGACGATGGTAGTGACTGCAATCGGATGGATTAAAAACAGGGCAGCTGCTCTCATGCAAGTTGGAAATTTTAAGCTGTTGGCCTGACGCTGGATCCTTCAGCCGGGTGCTTGGAAAAGGTTTGGCAGGCAGGACAATCAGGGGAAGTTTATTTTGGGAAAGTGCCCATCTGACACCAGTGTTCTCTAGAAACTTACTTTCTAAAAGGGAAACTACCTCACCTGTCCACTTTCATCTCAACACGTTTTACAAACTGAAAGTCAAGTTTTTCTTGATGGTGTTAAGATCTCCCAAATCAGAATTCACGGCTAAGTTTGCAGTTTATTATTTAGTCAATGTCCATGAACCTGCCAACTGCCATGGACACTGAACTAGTCTCACCACTTGGGAATAGAGGGAATTGGTGAAGATTCAGCTGACTTGAGTTCTGTCAGTGCAAGTGATATTATTTTGTGAAGAATGGAGACAGTGGGATATAGGGTTGATTTTTAAAGGCAGCCTCTTCTTTCCTCCCCAGCTCTCATTTTTTCCTTTTTTGTATGTTACATTCTAGAGCTTCGGAAATACCCGGCCACTCTCTTCCAATTGCCACAGTTTTTCTATCAGCGGTGACGGGGCCAGGTGTTTAACAGCCTGAGTGGTGTTAGCTGGAGTGCGGCTTACAGGATAACTGCACTGTGGGTTTGAATTTGAGAGGCAGAAAGCCCAGTCTGTTCCCTTTGTCCAGAAGCACCAAATTCTCCAAATTTGTTAACTGGGAGACCAGGGAAAGGGTTGGGGGTGTGTCCTCTGCCCACTTGGCCATCAGCTTGACTTGTTCATCCTTTCTGAGCCATGGAGGAAAGATGTTTACTCAGTCTAGAAGATTCTTTAACATATTTCTTCATGAGGCTTAGGTTTTTACTGGTTAGCATCCATTAGATGAGGACAGAATTTTCCATTTTGAAGGAGGTCAGAGGATATTGAGGAAAGGACGATTAGTTCCTGAGATCTGCATCCCCCAGGTGAGGGTAGAGGTTGACTCTGATTCTTTTACCTTTCATCCTGAACCCCTCTGTAGGATGTCTTCAACTCCTCAGCCTCTGAGGCTGTGATTTCCTTTGCTATAAAATCAAATGGTTTGTATCAGTCAGCTTTTGATGTGATAATGCCTTGTAAGAAACAATCCCCAAACTAAGTGACTTATAACAATAATTTTTTATTTCCTGCTCATGGGTCTATGGGTTGGCTGTGGCTTTGGGTTGACTTCAGGACCACTGGAGATGTGTCTTTTTGTTGTAGAACCTAGGCTGAGGAAGCCTTCCCCTGCCCCCATCCCTTCCCTGTCTGGGACATCTGGTTCTCATGGGGAATGGCAGAGGCTTAAAAGTCCAAGGCAATCCAAGGCAGGCACAGTGAAAACCCCTGGATATGATTCTGGATGTGGCATCATATGTCACACCTGCTCACAAATCCATTAACCAAAGTAATTCCCGTGGCTGAGACCAATAAGAACGAGGCCAAGAAGGACATTCTTTGCTACAGTGGGGTCAGAGTGGGGGCAGGGAGAATGAATGGTGATGCAATCTACTATTTGGTGAGCACAGCCGTGTCCTGTACCATGGAAAGCCTGGAAAGCCTGGCACACTCATCTCTCCTTCCTTCTGGGGACATCTTCTTCCAGGGCAGTGGTTCCCAAACTTGAGCAGGCATCAGAATCAGCTGAAGGGCTTGTTAAAGTAACGTGCTGCACCCCACCCCCAGTTTCTGATTCAGTATGTCTGGTGTGGGACCTGAGCACCTGTTATTTCTAACAGGTTCCCAGGTGATGGGGTGCAGCTGGCCTGGGACCTCACTTTGAGAACTGCTGCCCTAGCTTCTCTGGACGGAAGGGAGCCTGTCTGATCCCTGCTTCGGCACCATTTCCTGGCTCCCCACAGCGGTTCTCATTTCGAGCAGCCTCCAGCCTCTCCACACTCCCTTCACTCCTCAGCAAAACACTCCCTGAATCTAAGTGGAAGGAAAGAGCTTCTCTTTAGCCAGAGAGTGAGAGTTTCTGGAACGTGTCCCGGGCCAGACATCTGATTTCAGATATGCAGACACGTGTCCTGTTTCAGCCGCCCTCTGACTGCACAACAAGGCAGGGATTCTGCCTCACGTTTCAGTCTGAATTCGGGTTTCCATTGAGAAGCGAATGTCACTCATGGTCATGCCTGACTCACTTGACTTTTGGGAGTATAAATAGAGCCGAGAGCCTTCCCATCCCGAGGCACAAGGGGTGCCCCGGCAGCAGAGAAGGAGTGTGGGTTTCGATATTGACAAATCTGGGTTTGAGCCTTGGCCCTGTCACTCAGTAGCTTTGTGACTTTAAGAAAGTCATTTCATCCCCTTTCAAAGCTCTACTTTTTCTTCTTCACGCATGGAACAGAGGTCAATGTTGATTCTGTCCTCTTTGGGTCACGATGAGGACTGAATGAGATAATATTTGTGATCTTGCTTTGCATGCTGTGAGGGTCCATGTCCAAGCACGGGGGTGTCATCGTCCCTCTTGTCTGCAAGGGGCCATCCCCAGGCCTCCTGGAGGCTTTGATTTTAGGACGCATCTGCCACAATCTCTCCAGGCTTTGGAAGGACGAATTTCTTTCCTAAGGGCAGAGGGTGAAGACAGAACGTTTCCTATTAGTCTTACAATATCCAATCCATGTTTACACTTGAAAGCGTCTTGTCCCAGGAGGGGGAAAAGTTGCTGTGATTGTTCAAGAATCTTCTTAAATTAGTTGTTGAGTTGAGTTTGGATCTCCCCACCCTGCCTTCTCTTGTATTGAAATTAATTGACGCAGTGAACTGCTGAGTTCTTGCAAACCGGCCTCCTGGTATTAAGGAATTAATGACACCAAAACTCTGTTGAACGAGGAGGCGATACAACTTCTGTTTGCCGCCGCTGCTAATTTCATTTTAGAAAATTAATAAAAATGAATTGCACCACTGACATTTATAGAGTTTCCTAAAAAAATGATACATTGTTTGTGTGGAGGAATCCCTATTAAATTAATTGTTGTATTCAGCTCACATATAGATGTTGGTATAGGGGCTGCAGAGGGACCCACTCCTTGTCTCCGTGGCTAGCTGATGGCTGGGGGTTATAAATAGAGCTCTTGCTCAGATCCTGCCCTAATTACAGAGAAGGTCCTGGGAGTCCCGCTCACCTGTTTAATAATGAAGTGTGCTACAAGGAGGCTCCCAGGGTTGGGGGTCCCGGGGGCGGCAGTGGCGCCACGACAGGGCTGAATGCAGATTGTTGAAACAGCCCATATTGTATTATCAGCAACTGGGACCTTCTGGAAATGGCAGCTTGAAAAATCACCCTTCAGGACGTCTTTATTTGGCACTTGCTGTGTGCCCAGCACTATAGTAATACCGCTGGAAGACCCCAGGGGACTCCACACTCCCCACCCCACAAGGTGGATTTAGAATCTTGGAATCAAGAGCTTCCGCCCTCCGTCTTGTACGTTCTTCCAGCTCCTCCTTCTGGCCTTGATTCTTTGTCACTTTCTCTGTGAGGCCCTCCCTGAACCCACAATTTAAAATCGCAGCCCTCCCATCCAGCCAGAATCCCTTTCCTCTTTCCCTGTTTTCTGTTTCTCTAGTGCGCTTATCACCATCTGACACACTGTGTAGTTCCCCTATTTATTTGTTTAATTCACTTATTCATTATCTGACCTCCTCTCCCCCAAAGTAAAAGTACCACAAGGAGAGGGACTTTCGGTCTAGCTTGTTCAAGGGGCCTCCCCAATGCCTGCAGCGCTGCTGGACACATGGTGGGTGCTCCATGAATATTTGTGAAATGAATGAGAGAGTGAGTCAGGGTTTGAAGGGAAGAGACCTGGGTTGACTCTATTTTTGTCTTGTATAGATTGCCCTTGTACTGTGCTCTGGGGTACTTCTGTGGGCTTTTAAGTCCTTTCAACAGCTCTGCCAGGCAATGAGATGGAGAGAGGGTGTATTATCTGTCCAAGATTGCACAGCGAATGTCGGAACTGGAATTTGAACCGAGGATTATCTTATTGCAAAGCCCACAAACTTAGCTTTGATGCTAACCCTCTGCTGGTGTGGGATTTGAAGGTGTCCCCGCAAATTGTTCCACTATTCTTTCCCACCTCCCATCTCCATGAATTCTGAACCACCCGGGAGACCCAGCCTCCCTTTGCTGGTGAGCTTGGCTGTGGGTTCCTGTGCTGGCCTCTGGAGACGGATTTAGCCCCGAGTTGCAGGCAGTGTAGAGAAGCACACACTCCCATAGGGTGGAGAGCAGAGCCCAGCAGAGCACAGGCAGGCGGGCTGCAAAACTTAGCAATCCCAATAATTTATTTCTCCTCCCCTGGGAAACATGCAAACTTCCTTGGAAGCCGGGGACACGCAAAGCTCAAAATGGAATCGAAAACATTTCCTTCCCAGGAATCCTGTGTGTATCGGTTAGAAGGAGGCTGGAAAATGTTATTAATTATCTAATTAATTAATTAGATTTATATAGATAACATCTTAACACTGAAACACTAAAGGTCTAATAATAGAATTTTCCTATAATGAACACTAAATGCTTCTTGGTCAATAAGCAGTAAAACAGCCAAGTAGAGGGAGGGGTCTGGAAGGAAAGGAGAAGAAAAGTGAGACCTGAGTTTCAAGAAGACCCAAGGGACTCAGCGAGAGACCCACCCTCGCTCTCCCGGCTCTCAGGACCCTGCAGGTCCATTGCTTCTTCCGCCCTGGACCTTTCCCACCCCAGTGGTAGGAACAAGTCTTGGGTCTTCTGCTCTTTCCTCCAAAGTTCTCCCTCCCAGGACTCCAAGAGCTCCAGAGTTTGACTCTTAACTCTCTGTGGACCTTCCCCAAGGCTGAACCTCTCTCCTGGGCACCTGGATGTCATGTTATTATCTCAAACTCGTCACCTTTCCTCTCCCTCCTGCCCTCACTTCCGCTCTGTTTCCGTTCTCTTATTTCCCTGGTTCTCAGAACCTCTTCTTAACGGGTCCAAAGCTCACACCTTGTCCTCCTTCATGGCCCCTCTTTCTCTTTCATCTCCTGAATAGAATTAGTCACCAGTTCTGCCAGTGTTGCAAACTGTACTTCACATCCTTACTTTCCTGTGTCCCCCAGGTTCGGCCCTTGCCACCTGCATCATGCTTGGGTTATGAAACAGCTCTGGACGCTCCCCTCTCCAGGCTGGACTCCTTTCCTCCCGCTGGTTTCCCTGAAACGCTCCTTTTGTTACATTGCTGTTCTCCTTGAAAACCTTAGCGACTTCCTATGAGATGAAGCCCAGTGTCGTGTTCAAGGCCCTTATTCTGCCTCCACCTCCCTTTCTCAATCTTTTTCTTTGACTCCCCACTGCAAAGTACCCATTACAGTTAGGGGGCTGCTTACTGCTCTTCAGAGGCCACTGACCTCCCCTCAAATGCCCCACGTCCAACCCAATCTGCCCGCCCTTCGGATCTGACCTCTTCCCGGGAGGCCCCCCAGACACGCCAACTCACGGGGAGCCCTCTTCGCTGTCAGCTTCTGCAGCCCACGTTCTTTGTCATCAGTTTTTGACAATTTAGTGATCATAAGTGTGGAAGTCTTACCTCCTCACGGGGACAGAGAGCTCCCCAGGGGCAGGGCCGTGCCTTCTCTGTTGTCTCTGAAGGGCTTGCACGCAGAGAAGCAGGAGCTTTGACGGGGTGCGCGGCAGTGTGCGGGCTCGCGGTTGACCGGCAGGCTCGCACGTGCGCAGACCAGCAGAGAGGGGCCAGGCGGCGGCGCCAGGGGCGGGCCGAGCGCTCCACCCAGAAAGCCAGCCTCATCAGCCCCCACGTGGGTCCCTGTGCAGGTGGGGCTGCTTTGGCCAGGACCTCTGTAAGTGGCACACGAGAGTCACCTGTTGGCCACTGCCAGGGCTTCTGCTCCTTGGGACAGTTACAGGACTTTTCTAAGGAAGCCCCTATTCCTGGGGAGTGACCAGAATAGAACTGCACAAATCATGTGGAGATCCCATCTGGAGGATTAAAAAATTCCCAGAACTAAAAAGGAATTTTTTTTTAATAATTTTTTTAAAATTTATTTTTATTTTTTTGGCTGCGTTGGGTCTTCATTGCTGTGCGTGGCCTTTCTCTAGTTGCGGCGAGCGGGGACTACTCTTCGTTGCGGTGCGCAGGCTTCTCATTGTGGTGGCTTCTCTTGTCACGGAGCACAGGCTCTAGGCGTGCGGGCTTCAGTAGTTGTGGCACGCGGGCTCAGTAGTTGTGGCGCACGGGCTTAGTTGCTCCGCGGCATGTGGGATCTTCCTGGACCAGGGCTCGAACCTGTGTCCCCTGCACTGGCAGGCGGATTCTTAACCACTGCGCCACCAGGGAAGTCATGACACGTGCTACAACATGGATGAGCTGTGAGGACATGATGCTCAGTGAAATGAACCAGCCACAGGAGGGTGAGTACTGGATGATCCCGTTTATGTGAGGTGCTGAGAGCAGTCAGATTCGTGGAGGCACAGAGTGGAATGGTGGGGGCCAGGGGCTGGGGGAGGGGGGGGGAGTTAGGGTTCGATGGGACAGAGTTTCAGTTCGGGACGATGAAAAAGTTCTGAAGGTGGGTGGTGGTGAGGGCTGCACAACAATGCGAGTGTACTTAATGCCAGTGAATAGTACACTTAAAAATGGAAAATTTTATGTTATATATATTTTACAACAATTAAAAGAAAAAGATTCCCATGACTGCCTCTGTAGCTGTGTCCAGCCAGGCAGAGCCGGGGGTTGGGGATTGGTCCTGTGCGTGTGTGCGTGTGTGTGTGTGGCGGGTGTGCGTGTGCATGTGTGCGTGTGTGTGTGTGTGGCAGGTGCTATTAGCGGACAGTTTGGGAGGGCAGCTTTATACCTAGATCATTTCAGGGACTCTGTCCTTCGGAACTGCAAAAGAAGAAATAAACTAGGTTGGCAACGATTTCAATGTGGTGACCTCTGCATTCTGCTGAATTGGGGAACCTGCTATCAAATTAATATAACGATGTGTCATGTTACATCCATTCCAGCAGTTCCTAACGCATTGAGCAAATTCTTGACGAAGTCCAAACTATTATCATTAACCAAAGAGCACAAGTAGCAGCGGGTGGCGGCCGCTGGCTCAGGACTCACGAGGAGCCCCAGCTGCCCTGGGCCCCCCGGAAGGCATGTGCCTTGGGGGTCCTGTAGTTGGGATGCATTTCTGGATGAGGCGGAGAATGAGCCGTGACCTGGATCCTGATGAAGTGTCTGGTGTCTCGATGGTGGTGGGGAAATCCCCAGCCTCCATATCAAAGGGGGTCTGCCCCAGATTCCAGTGCATTTTCCAGAATCACAGAATGCAGAATGTCAAAGTGGGAGGAGACGGTGGAGGCCACCGATTCCCCTCGGTGCCCAGGAAGGGGGCCAAGGTGGGGGCACTGGCTGCCCAGAACCCTGGTCCATGGTGCCCCTGGAAGCAGACCCGGGCTGGCTTCAGGTTTCCAGCTGCACAGCCTTAAGTGGCCACCCTTTTTGCGGGTGGGTGCGGGGCATTTGTCACACTCATGGGGCTTGTGTGTCCTCTGCTATCGTGCCAGCTCTCATCACCTCCCTTCCCACTTCCTGGAGCCAGGAGTGCAAGTCTAGGGCCTCTTTCCTGGGAGGGAGCCAAGAGAGAGGAGAGGGTGCTTTTGTGTCTCGTATCTCGCCGGGTTAGGCAGCTGCCAGCTTCTGGCTCCAACCTCCACTTTCTTTTACCCTCTTTATTTTTATCAAAAATATCCATGCACGTAGTTTAATCAGGCAAATGGTCCTAAAAGTCTTGTAAGAAGAAACAGCAGCCCTTTGCCCTACAGCTCAATCCCATCTCCCAGGAGTGACCACTGTCAGTTCTTTTAGTTCTGATGTTACCTCCCGACTTTTCGATATGTTTATTCTGCTGTCTCTTGATTTGTCAGTTTTAGGTGTTATCTTCTGACTTCCCTGTATGCTAGAGGAGAATCTGTTCTCTCACTCTGCCATCTCCTCTGCTTCCTGTTTCTGGGGAGCGGGCTCATCAATGGAGGTAGCCAGCTTCCAGTGGGGGGGATTCTGAGAGTCTGCATCTCCAGATGCCGACGTCTGGAGATGCCATTCGGGGTTCTCCGGAGAAGGATCTGTCAGTGTGCTGCCTGGTGGTTTGGGCTTGGCGGCTAGTGGTCTGGGAAGCAGGCAGGGAGGGGGCTTGAAATTTCACCATTAATTAATGAATTCTCCTGGTTTACATCCGTGTTTCCTGCCTCTCCTCTGCTGTCTCCAAGTTTGGAGTCTTTCGGGGTCCCTTTCTGCAAGAAGAAACGTGTCTCCAGTGGGGGCAGAGGCCGGGTGGGGTGTGTGGGGCCCTGGGAGGGTCTGACTGTCCCCTGCACAGGTCTGCAGCCTCTCCCTCCCTCCCTCCCTCTCACCCTTTCCTAGTCTCTGCTTCTCTGGCACCTGATGCTTCCAGCCCACGGGTCTTTCCGGGGCTCTGCAGGCGAATTGGCTTGTTTATCCTGGTGCCCCCTCGAGGGCACGTGGGTTTTTGCTGCTTCTATTCTGCTGAGTCGGTTACCAACCCTGCATTTGCCGTCCATCTCTCTAGAATGTGTTGACACCCTTGACCCCCTCCTGTCTCCGTTCCCCTTTGCTCTGTCCTTGTGGGTTTATACCCGTGATCACTCCTCTGCTGTCATTAGATCGGAGACGCGATGCTCGGTCCTTCACGTCAAGGGACCCTGTCCCTTGAGGGTGGGGCTCGCTGGCCACTGCCCAGCCCTTCTGACTGGGACCTGCTCCCCTGTTTTCTCTTCCTCTCTCCTCTTCTTAGGCTCACTGTCTGTCTTACTTGCTCTTTCACTGTCTTGCTTTTTTCTCTTTCTCTCCTTTTTAGTCTGCAGTAACAAATGCCTCACAATGCAGTTTTGAGGTTTCGAAATGCACAGCTGCTTAGGGCCCAGGAAACCCTGTGGCTGAGACGTGCAGGCTACTTGGGTGCAGGGAGGTGGCCCCAAAGGCCAGCAGCTCCAGTGACACCACACCCTCTTTAATGCAGCACCCCCGGCTCAGAGCCTTTCCTGGTGTGGGCACAAGGGGTGTGGCCTCTTCTGGGCAGAATTTTGGGGGTCCTGGGTGCGGCCAGGGCCAGCCAGTGTGCCATGCAAGTCACCTGACAATGGCACCTCGATGCCTTTGTCTCTACTTGGCTATGAAGGTGTCTTCCGTGATTGTCCAAGTCTCCGGGCAGGGTGCTTCTCATCAGGGCACCTGCGATGCAAGTTGGGGTGCAGGGCACTCTGCCTGGAGACTGCTCACCCAGGGGACACCTGCCAGCATCTCTAAGCAGGACACCTGGCGGTAAAGACTGTTTCTGAGAATGAAACAGCACCGGCATTGTGCTCGCACAAATGGATAGGCGTTTACCTACCCTGTCAGAGTCTATCAACTGTAATCTCATTTTCTTTCTGCTGCCGACCAGTTTATTCTTAGCATCTTCACTCCCCTTTCCTGAATTTGGAAAATTAGGATTGTCTGGTATCTCTGTAATTGGTCCGGATTGGTATCTGTGGTATTTCCTCTGGATCAATTCTGATCTAATAAATAGATGTTGGCTGCGTGGAGAGGGGGGCTGCTTGTGTGCTTGGGGGTGTCACAAGGTTGGAAGGCGCGTTCTCGGAATGGACCACTTTCTGCAATTCATCATCTTCCGTGTAATGAGTAATTCTCAAATCAGCTGGATATTCTGGGCTGGAGATTCTCCCACTGTTCTCAGTCTGGCTAAGAGGTAGTATTATCTTTGCTATTCTTAGATTTTCTAGTCTTTTATTATGGGGCTTTAAAAAAATTCAAAAGAAGCCAAAAACAAAGGAAGAAAATCTCTCCTGGTTCTCCAGCTCTACCTCATATCCCACTTTCCACACAAGTGTTTGCTTTGTATGGTGTGTGTTTATACACATACACACATGTACAAATGCACAATACACCCATGTGCACAGACACACACGTACACAGAAGTGCATGTACACATACACACAACACACACATGCACACATATACACACACACATGCACAGACATGCATGGACACATAATATACAACATAACACACATGTAAGCACATGTATACATATGTGCACACAACACTCATATATACATTCAGAAATACACAATATACACATGCACACTTATACACATATACATAAGTACACAACATATATGAATACACAACAGCCCACACACATACACACATGTGCACACACAACACATACTTTGCCACTTCAGTCATTATTTTCTTCCAGTTTTATTGAGATGTAATTGACACACAGCACGGTATGAGTTTAAGGCATACAGCATAATGATTTGATTTACATGCATCTTGAAGTGATTATCATAGTAACTTTAGTGAACATCCATCATCTCAAGTAGATACAAAATTAAAGAAATGGAAAAAACTTTTTTTCTTGTGATGATAACTCAGGATTTACTCCCTTAATTTTCATATGTAACATAGAGCAGTGCTAACTGTATTGATCACGGTGTACATCACACCCCTAGTACTTATTTACCTTGTAACTGGACGCTTGTACCTTTTGACCACCTTCCTCCAATTCCCCCTCCCTCCCACCTCCCCCCACCTCTGGTAACCACAAATCTGATCTTGTTTTCTATGAGTTTGTTTGTTTTTGAAGTAGCATCGACCTACAACACTGGGTTAGTTCCTGTTATACAACATTGTGATTCAATATTTCTATATATTTTGAACTGGTCACCACAGTAAGTCTAGTAAAGTACTACATGTCACCATACAAAGATATTAACTAATTATTGACTATATTCCCCACACTGTACATTTCATACCTGTTTTGTAAGAAAAAAAATGTCTGGGAAAAATTTCCTTCTTTTCATTCGATGATTTAATAAGATGGAACATTGGAACATTTTGGGTAGAGGAAAATTTCTCCTAGAAGAGAGACATTCTCCTGTCCTGGCAGCCCTGATCTCACCTGGTAGGGAACTTATGGCCAATTGAGCTGTTTAGTTTGAGGTGATTCTGGGGAGGCCGGAGGGGGGCCTGAGTCTAGAGCTGGGGCAGCTGCGTGCCGGGGAGAGGGTCCTGGCTGTGCTGAGGGCAGGGGGCTGGCCAAGGTGCTTCCGGACTGGCTGCTTTGTGATTCCCATCACTGCCCTATTGAGGTCAGTAGGAATTTGGGACCAGATTTTTTTTTTTTTTTTGAGAATTCTTTAGGAACAGGAACTTTTTGACTGTGGTGGAATTGGATTTGTGCATAAAAGGGCAGCTGGCACTTAGGCTGAAATGTCAGGGAGATCAGAGCACTGCCAGGCTTAAGGGGAAAGTTGTAGAGGAAGGTGATGAAATTAGGGAAAGCACAAAACGTGCAACGATGGAGAAACAAGAGCAGAGACCTGCTCGCCTCCCCCATGGAGCACGGCCGGCCCCGGGAAGTGTGCCGTTTCCACACATATTCACACACACACAAACCCTCGGTGCTCCTGCCTCAGTGTCATGGGCTCACAATAATTAATTCGGTCCACCAACTTCGGGAGGTGCTGCCCCTGGATCTGGGGGTTGACGGCACTCTGGCGAAGGCGCGTCATCTTCTCCCACGGGGTTGGGCGTGAGCCTTTTACTCCAGAATCAAATTGTCACCTCTTGTATCGTTGGTCTGCTCCGTTCTGTTTTTTCAGTGGACGTTGCTCGCAGTGCCAGGCGCCGTGCTGGGCTTTGGGGATGGAGTAGTGAGCCAGACAGATAGTTTACAATAATGGTGATGCTGACAAGGGATGCAAGGGCCAAGTGCACACTGAGAGGCTGGTCCTCCAGCAGACAGGGTGGGAGGGTGGGAGGGACCGTCAGGTTGCCTTCCTGAGGGGCTGAGCTTCGGACAGAGACTTGAAGGGCAAGCACATGTATGTGCGTGTATGTGTGTGTGTTGGGGGCGGGATGAGCTGGGCGGAAGGAAAGCACGTTATTCCCTGGCTGTGCTGGAGGAGCCTTTGCAGATCTGGGCAGGAAGGCGCCAGGAGAGGGTGGGAGCAGACAGGAAGTCCTCGCAGCCCAGCTATTGAAGGTGGAGAGACGCGGGTGGAGGTGAGGTGAGGGAGAGCCGTGGAGCCCAAGCTAAGGGTTTGGGGACAATGCTGGACAGTGCGGACCCACACTGGTGGGTTTTGAGCGGGGCAGTTAAATGAGCAGATGTTGATGACAGCCTCGTCCTGGTGGCCCTGGAGCTGGAGAAAGACTGGAAGGACAAGAATGGAAGGACAGAGAAGCAGGAGGGCGCCCACACTGGCCTCTGCAGATACCCACTTTAGTGATGGAAAGACTGAGGCTCCATCTGTCAGAAGGTACGCGCGTCCTGTTACTGCAGGACAGACCGTTTACTTCGGAGAGTCAGAAGTCTCAGTGAGCCAGGCTCCCTGGTGAACTGGGTGCTCAGTGGCTCAAAGTTCAAAGCTTTGGTTCCTCCCGAACGTCAACTGTCCAGCACTTGGCTGACGTCACCCCCCCTCCCGTCCCTCTGTCCCCTCACAGTTCTCCCACCTATGTGGGCTCAGTCCCTCTTCCTCACACCGGGGTTCTGACTGAGGCTTCGGGGGAGGAAGGGACCTCCAGGGCGAGAGGATCTGCTGGCTGGGATGGCTTCATGCCACAGCCCATCTACGTACGTGTGAAAAAAAATATTGACGACATTGGTGGTGATGGATGACAGGAGAATGCACGGGGGAAATATTCTCTTGCAATAATTGCCAAACTCTGAGTTCTTTTCCGGCTGTGGTACAGAATTCCAAGGTGAGGAAAAAAAAATCTCTCTTACCACTTCATGAGTGAGTAGTTTGGTTCTGCCTCTTGGAGAAAAATTCCACCTTTAACCCCATATATCCCGTCAGCGTAGGTCTGGAATTATCCGTAGTTACATTTCTCTGGTGTTTAATTTCCTTATCCAGTGCCAGAGGGTCTGCAAGGATACGTCAGAGTTTTGCAGTTTATTAATTTTGCATTAAATAATTAATAGTAAAGTTAATTGATGGATTATTCAATTTTCAGGTAAAATGGGACGATAAATATTCATAACTTATTTTATTAAGGGAATTTCCATTTCTTATGTCATTAAATCTAGATTAACGAAGGCTGATTTTAAATGAAGATTGAAAACAATTGTGCTTTAGAATTAATTTGCTAAGTTAAGGTCATTGCTTTGTGCGTTTACCCCCTGCCAGAAAGTTAGGGCTTCATCATCTGGATAAATGTCTGAATTCACAGAAGTAGCATTGCCATTAGTTTAGGAAAATTCCACGAGTCTGCTGGGGATTTCTCCTACGATGTTCCCAGTTCCTGACCGAGTGTGGTGAAGTGGGTGGGCCCGGAGGGCAGGTCTGGGATCCTTTCCAGGGAGTGTCCGGCTGTGGCTTTGAGCTGTTTGCTGTTTGTTCAGGAACTACAACAGGATTTAGTACTAACCCAAACCAGATGTGACGAGGGTATACATCCTGGTGAAAGAATGCTAATATGCACGTGCTTCAAAGTCGATTTTAAGATAACTTTGGGTTTTCCCGTGGAGTTTTAGGAGGTGCTTGATTTCTCATCTATAAATGCTCACAGCCAAGGGTTAACTACAGCTTCAATTTTTATCTGCATTTTTTAGCTATCTGATTTCTTTTATGTTATGTTAATTTGTAAAACTGCTTAGAGCATGGACCCACGCACTGGTACTGAAGATTTCTGAGTACCTCATAGGCTGTTGATAACTTGCAAAGCCCGTTCAAATCTGGGATCTTAATCCTCACAACAGCCCTGCAAAGTGGGCAAAGCTCAGTGGGATACTGAGGCAGAGAGAGAGAGAGAGTGAGAGAGAAAGAGAGAGAGAGAGTCACGTATTAAATGAAGCCCTTCTTTCTCCTGTCCAGCCATCTGGCCACTTCCCTCAGCTCAAGGAAACTGAGTCTCAGAGATTATGTGAACTGCCCAAGGTCACCTCAGCTAATTAGCCATGGAAGTTGGGACTAGAGCCCAGGTCTTTCTGACTCACATTTGAGTGTTTTTTTTCCAACTTCAGTATCTAGTGCTTTAACATAATTTTTTAACCACCCGGAGTCGTGGGGCATTTGGGAGTATTTATAACCCGCAGAACAGTTTTCTCTGCACTGCCAAGTGTTCATTATAATTTTCCAGTGAAATTTTTGCTCTGAAGAAGTTGATCCTATGGTAAGCCTTCCTTTCAGAGGAGAGCATTTTATGCTGCATCTCATGAACCCACTCTCCTAAAATTATCTCTAATTGGCTTGGAAAGGGGCTTCCAACAGGCAGCTGGCTTAATATCTCCACTTTCTGGTTGTGACTCAGGGAGCCACCAGGGGTCCATCTGGTTTGGGATAGCGGTCTTGTTAACTCGGAGGGTGAGATCCTATCAGTAACATGCAGGTTGAAGGGCTGCCTCAGGGGAGGTGGTGTGGAAACCGCCAGGGACAGCCTGTCCCGTCACGGATGCAGGACGGCAGCTGGGACCAGGAGAGGGGGCGATGAAATGCAGTTCCGCGATGCCTAGCATCATTCAATGAGCCCCTCCTGAGCACCCGCTGCGTGCATGGGTTGTACTAGGCACCGTGCGGTTACAAAGGTGGTGGAAAACATGGCCCCTAATCCTATTGCAGAGACAAGCCACACGTATCTGAGATAACTAGAGAGTAATTCCCAGACAGCGCGTGGCAGAGCCTGGGGGGGGGGGTGTGTGTGTGTGTGTACGTGTGCACGCATGTGCTCCCTCGTGCACACACAGAGGTGTAGGAAGAATGCAAAATGGGGCCAAGATCAATTGGATTCGATTGATTTCATTGGGAAAAACAGCACAGCAACATTTGCAGCGGTGAATTTCAGTCAGAAAACCGTGAACTTTGGTGGGGGATGGTGCACCCTGATGGGGGATGGAAGAGACGACACTTGGACTTTTCCTGTCCCGATATCACAGAGAGAACTGTTAACTGGTGGCTTTGGAATAAATGATTATAAGGCTCTAGAGGCCATAGGGTGCCTGAAGCATCCCGGGAGGGAGGGAGGGAGGCCCCTGGGATGTCTTCATTTGTGCCCAGTGTGTGCAGAGCCTGGCAGAGGCTGGACGAGGAGGCAAAGCTGCTTCTGACGCTGAAGAGCTGCCCTCGAGGGCACAGACACGCCCCCTTTGATCACGTGTCCAGGCGGGCACGGGGAGGTTAGAGGACCTTCCCAAGGGGGCGGTCAAACCCACGTCTGTCTGAGTGGAAAGCCTCTGTTCCTGTGACTCGTAAGGCTCGCGGGATTGTGAGCAGAACCATTTACAAGGGCACCCTGATGGGTCATGGAGACCATGCTGACTTTTCCCTGTACTTGAGAGCAGTGGTTCTCAAAGGGGGATGATTCTGGCACACCCCTCCCCACTTTGCCTTGAGACATTTCTGGTGGTCACAGTGAGAGGAGGCTTGCTACTGGTATCCAGCGGGCAGAGGTGTCATTGATGTTGGTAAACACCCTACGATGCACAGGACAACCCCTCACATTGAAGAATGATCTAGCCCCAAATGTCAATAGTGCTGAGCTTGAGAAACCTGGGGTCAATTAAGAGATTTCATGCTGGAGCCAGTGGTGGTCATGGTCCAGACTGGATTTGAATCCCAGTTCCACCACTTATTAGCAGCCTCAGTTTCCTCATCTGTATAATGGGAATTATAATGGGGAAACTCGTGTTGTGAGTGAAGTGTGTTGAGCACTTGTGGCATGGTGTTATTGGTATATTTATTATGATTCTCTCACCAAGAACCCATTCAGATGGCCCAGATGGCTCCTGGAGTCTGCACACACACAGCCAATTGTTCCCCCACTTCTGTTTCTGTGGTTGTGCAGGATGATGGCCTGAAGTCTCATGTCATTCTCAACTACCAAAAATGATCCTTGGGATAAGCACATTTCAGAGAGGAAGGAGGAGAGAGAACTATGGGAGTTCATGTCACAACACTCAGCAGAGGAGAGCATTTCAAATAGGAGGTGGATGTCTGAGCGCAGGCCAAGCTTAGAGCCCCAAACTCACTTATGTATGCGTGCAAAAAGAATTTATTGATCACTGTGTTATCTATTGCTGTATCACAATTTACCTAGAAACTTAGTGATTTAAAATAACAAATATTTATTATTTCACTGTTTCTGTGGGTCAGGAATCCAGGACAGCTTAGCTGATGCCTCTGCCTCAGGGTCTGTCACAGGGCCACAGCCGAGGTGTCAGCCGGGGCTGCAGACCCATCTGGAGACTGGAGTGAGGCGGGATCCACTTCCAAGCTCGCGTGCGTGGTTGCTGGAGGATTTGGTTCCTCCTGGCTGTTGGCCAGAGGTCACCTGGGCTCCTTGCCCCATGGGCCTCTCCAACATGGCAGCTTGCTTCATCAGAGCAAGTTAGCGAGAGATCATGGGAGTTTCTGGAATCTGACCCCACAGGTCACATCCTATTGCTTTTGCTGAAATCTGTTTCTAAGAAGTGAGCTACTGGCTCCAGCTCACACCCAGGGGAGGGGATCCCACGAGGGCGTGGATTCCAGGAGGTGGGGATCACTGGGGGCTAACTTAGGTGCTGCCTACCACAATGACGGATGACGCAAGACTGATGAGAAGGGCCAGGTGTACCTGGGGAGCTAATCATGGCATCCATACTCGCTTTCTGTGTGACCTTGACAGAGCACTTTCCCTCTCTGGGACTCAGTTTCCTTCTCTGTAAAATGACTGAGTTGGATTTCAGGATGGCAAGTATGAGTGATCCATACGTGCTCAGGGCAGGCGTCGAGGATCGTGCCACCACTTTCCTGAGAGCTGGGTTCAGCCTCAGAAGCCTTCCTAAACAGCGCTTGTTTCAACTTTTCAACTCTTAGTTGTGTTGACATCCATTTGCCATCTCTGAGTGACCTCTAAAGGGACCTTCTGTGGTTATGGCAGCTCAGACTACCAACCAAGATGTTAGAGTGAAAAGGGGCAGGTGGGCCAGTCTCCTGTTGGCCGGAGTGAGAAAGCTGACAGCTTAGTGTTTGTGAATCTCGGCTGGCCCGGCTCTCTCTCTGCAGCCCACCCCTTCCTCATTCAGCAGTACAACTCCAGATGGGCTGATTCAGAGGGCCCACCTGCTGCGGAGCTGTGGGGTCTGAAGCCCAGAGTGGGGTTGGCCTGGCCTGGCCTTGTCGTTGGTGGGTGGGCTTCTGTGTGGCTCCTCATGGGGACAGATTTGGGTCCAGTGACTCTCCTGCCTGTGGCGGCCTGGAAAGGGAGCACAGGTCATTCTGGAAACGAGCTTGAGGCAGCCCGAGGTATTCCTGCATTCAATTTATCGGACTTTGAAGTGATTCATTCTGTCCCTTCCTGGGTCGTGTTCCTGGGCTCCAGGAACACGTGTTGGCTTAATTTGCTTCTGAGATCTCGATACCACCCGTTCATTGCTTCCAGGAGCTGCTGGGGCATTCTGTTAACAAGAAGCAGAGCACGTTTTCGGGCCGTGTAACCCTTTATCCCAACCCATTAGAATTTTCAGCTCCCGCCAACACCCCTGCTTTTCTTAAAGTTTCTTTTCCTGAAGGGCTGGAATATTCGGAGGCAGTTTAATAGACATCGATCTGCAAGGATTTTTAGCCACTGTGCTTCAGGAGAGTTGAGAAGCCAATCGTTAATCCCTTCAGCAGCCCATCCTTTTGCTTTAAAATGACCTAATAGCTGAATTGCTTGAGCGGGCTGCGCCGGCCTGACCCACTTCGTCTCCTTGCCTTCTGCTGCTTCATTCAGATAAGTCCGCTGTGAATTATTCAGCCCTCTTGCAGGGGCGACTGTGTCCTCTTGTTGTAATATGTAATTAGCTACCTGGGAGGCCAGTGTCATCTTTACAGACAGCTGCTGCTTACCTAGGGCGGATGAATGGGTATCCTTAGGACAAGGGTCAGATTCTGCCTTTTCAAGGAGGTTGGTTTGTCCTCTGACCCCAGAGGGATGGCACTGGTCCTCGGGCTTGTCCAGGCTCCCCTTTGCTTGGTCCTCTGCCCATGCCAGCAGAAAGTGACCCCAGGTCCCTCCCAGCTTAGGGACTCTTGGGTGACTCCTATCTCCATGTGCATCTCTACTGCAGTGGTGTCCTATTGCCTCCGTAAGTGATCACCACAAATGCAGTGGCTTAAAGTACACACGTCTGTTATCATACAGTCTGTAGGTCAGACGTGTGGCACAGGCCTCACTGGGCTAAAATCAACGTGTCAGCAGGGCTGGTTCCCCCTGGAGGCTCTGGGGAAAATCCGTTTCCTTGCCTTCTCCAGCTGCTGGGGGCACCGCACTCCTTGGCTCACGGCCTCTTCCTCTGTCTTAAGAGCCAGCAATGTAGCATCTCTCTGACCCTCTCTCCATCTCTGCTCTCCTTGCCTCCTCCCTCTTCCACTTTTAAGGATCCTTGCGATTACATTGGGCTTGTCCAGATTCTCCAGGATACTCCCCTTACGTGAAGGTCGGCTGACTATCGGCTGATAGTCAGCCTTAATTCCCCTTTACCGTGTAACCTGGCATACTCGCAGGTCCAGACTTGAGGATGTGGATGCCTTGGGGGCGTTAGGCTGCTTCCCACACCTACCATTGCCCTGGCTTCACTGTTGCTGATTTTATGGAACTTTCTGTTGGGAAGAAAACCTCTGAGAGTTTCCCTGAGCAGGCAGCCTCATGTAATTTTAGGTGTGGGCGTTACAGACAGACAGACAAAGAGACAGACCTGGGCCCGTCTTAGTTCAGGTGACCAGCAGGAAAGTTGCTTCATCTCTCTGAGCCCCAGCTTTTTTTTTTTTTTTTTCCCTGTAAAATGGGCCTATGAATACCCATCTCCCAGGACTGTTGCGAAGATTCAACGAGACACCATGTAGCAGAGCCATCCAGAGGCGGTAGCGGTTCCTGTGATCTACATCATCATGTGTCTTTGTCCTTAGTCTGAGTGTGGGGACGTCTCTCTGTCGGGAGGAGGGCTTGGTGCCTCTTTAACTCGTTCCCTGAGCCCCGCCCTGAGGAGGACGTGCGGGGGTGCTGGGGGCATCTGTCTGATTCCGGAGCCGACTGCTGGTCCCCTGGTCGTCGCTTAGGTCTGGCTTCATTCAAACCCATCCTCTTACTTTCAAGAGACAGGACTGTATGTCCCTGGGAGGCATGGACTGACCTTTTCCTCTGTCTCTCTCGAGATGCCTGTAGATTATCTTCCTGACATTTCCCTTGGGATGGGTTCTCTTGACTCCTTCCGGGGCGCGGGACTGTGCCAGCTCGTGTTTTCCTCACGATAACTGGCAGAGATGGAGATGATCGTCTCCGGTTCAGACGGAAGATGAAAACGTGACCACCTGCCCAAGGTTACGCGGCTGACGAGGGACAGAGCCGAACACCAGCCCTGGCCCTTCCGATCAAGGCTGACTGTTCTTTGGGTTCTAGCCGTCCTCTCCCTCAGATGCCCAGCAGATGCTGGCTGCTCTTGAACAGCTTTGGGGACCCTCCCTCCCCCCTCTTATTTCTGACCTCCTTTGTGGCAGCACATCCTGGGGGCCAACAGCCCCCTGTTCACTCTCTCTTTTTTTTTAACTTACTAGGTTATCAGCTTATTAAACAAATATAACTCAGTTGGAAGAGTTGCATAGGGCGGGGTACGGGGAGACAGTGCGGGGCATCCGGGCATGCTCTGAGCACGCCAGTCTCCCCAAATCTCCACGTGTCCCACCCAGCCCCCAGTTCACACTTGTCTTTGAGGCGGGAAAGGCAGGCAGTGACCACATGGAACTGAATTGTTCCCTTTGGCCCCAGTGTTTCTCAGGGAGACCCCTTCTCCAGCGTCCTTGTCCCCTTGCTGTCCTGGAAATATCGGGCTATGGAGCTAAATCGCAGGGACCATTTGCTTATTTCTTTCACTTTCCAGGACTTACTTTGTTGCAGGGGGTGGTGGTGCCCTGGGTTCCAGCTCTTACACTTTTGTAGCCATCCCGCTGAAGGTATTGGTTGATTTCCCTCCTGCTTCTCCCTCTGCCCCACCTGTGGAAGCCTTCCCAGGAAGCCTCGTGTCCCCCTCTTTGGGTACACTGGCCCAGTCTCTCCTGGTCCTTCCACGGAGCTCCTGGTTCCCCCCAGGAAAGTGTAGCATCAGCAAGAGAAGCGGCAGCCTTCTGAAATGCAATGTGTGCAGCTAAATTATTCAAGGAAACTTAGTCTCACTTTATTAAGGCAGGAACCATCCTTTTCTGTCAGAAGCTACAGACAGGGGCGGGATGAATGGGAGGCCCTGGGACCCAATGGCTTCTGGGGCCAGAGGACTGTGGCTGCCGTGGACTGATCACCAGCATGGGGTTCGGGCTGGGATACCCACCTGTGCCCTTGGCCTTGTGCTCAGATGTGGCCCCTTTAACCAGGCGGGGCTGCCTGGAGACAGGAGAGCGAGACAGCTCTCTAGGAAAGGGCTGTCCTGACCTGACTACCTGGGTCTGGAGAAGGATCCGGGGCTGGAGTGGCTTTGGGTCCGAGCGTCCAGGAGTAGAGAGAGGAAGGAGGGTCTCAGGCCGACCTCCCACCCCGGACAGGCCAGGGCCACACGTACTTACACGTGGTATTTCACATCATAATAAGGTTAAAGAGTTTGTGGCATTTCTAATGCTTTTCGGATTAATTTATATTCTAACATGGTAATGAGGAAGCAGCTTTTGTCCAAGAGGTGAGATATGCAAAAATAACCTTTAAGTTTCTCATCATTAACCTTTAATGATATTCTCTCGCTTTAGCCATATATTTTATGCCTCAGAAATGTAACAGACAGAAGGAGGCGAGTGCTTCCTGCATCCAAATGCCTGGCAAAGGTGAAGTCGCTTGGATACAGGAGTTTCTACCTCTCAGTACTTTTGGTCAAAGGCTGTCTGGGAGGGTGAAATAGTGAAATCACCACGGGAGCCCTTGGCCTTGTGACTGTGTGGGCCTTTCTTTTGATCGGTTGTGAGCCTCGGTTTCTGATTCTTCAGCCTTGCTCCTGGCAGCCCCTCCCACCATGGCTGTAACCGAGCCTTATGGCCAAAGCAGTACCTTTCCTCTGCCCTCTTTCCCCTTCACCTTTGCAGTATCTGACCCCACGGACTGATCCGCCCTTTGTCAAAGTCTTCTAGTTGATTCTATGGAGCCAAGGGCTGTGAATAAGGCTCTTTCCTACCCTCGGAGCTCAGGTCTTGGGGGGGGGGGCGGGTGGGGAGGGCTGCAGATACACAGACCACAGAGACAGAGCGGGCAGGAAAGGGCCATCTCCGTGAGCTGTCAGAGAAGGCTTCTCTGCTGTGGCCCAGTTGCCCTCTGTATTAGCCAGGGGCATCCAGATAAGCAGAACCAATAGGGAGTGTGTGTGTGTGTGAATTTATTTATTACAAGGAATTGGCTCACGTGACTGTGGAGGCTGACACATCCCAAGATCTGCAGTCGGCCAGCTGGAGACCCAGGAGAGCGGATGTGTAGTTCCCATCTGAAAGCCAACAGGAAGAGGCAATGCTTCAGTTCCAGACTGAAGGCAGGAAAAAGACTGATGCCCCAGATCAAGGCAGGCAGGAGGAGTTCTTCCTTACTTGTGGCATGGTCAGGGCTTTTGTTCTCTTCAGGCCTTCAATTGATTGGGTGAGGCCCACCCACATTCAGGAGCCCCACCTGCTTTCCTCAGTCTATGATCCAAATGTTAATCTCATCCAACAACACCCTCACAGACACACTCAGAATACTGTTTGACCAGCTGTCTGGGCACCCCACGGCCCAGTCAAGTTGACATATAAAAGCAGCCATCACAGCCTCCTGCCTTCAGAGTCCTCTTTCCTGGTCACATTTGCTGGCTCTTCCTTGCCTTCCACCTCTGTGCTTTCCTCCACCATCTCTAGGGAGGTGACGTCCAGTGCTTGGCCGATGACCCAGCTGGTTTTAAGTAGTTAATTTAAAAAATCAGCTACAGTAGAGAATCGTCATCATGATAGATACATGCCTTATGAATTTTACCTTAAAACCTACAAACAGGTATTGACTTTGCTGTCTTTTAACTCGGAGCCAAGTTTTTGTGGTTTTTTTTTGTTTTCCCTAGGGTGGGCCTGCTGTTTGTGGGTGAATTCCATCTTTTTTCACAGGTCACCTCGTAATACGCTGCCCACCATTTCCAATTTAGATGTCTTCGAAGGGGAGGGGAAACTAAGGACACTTGTGAAGCCATCTGAGTACAGAGTCCTCTAGAGTTTTATGACCCCTCCAATATTTTATCGTTGAATCAATCCCCTTCAACTTGGCAACATTCTTTAAGCAACTCACTTTTATTGAATCTTGCTAAGTATCTGACTTAGTGTTCACAGAAAAAACCAGCTTTCCTTTTGTACTCACGGTTCGTTATTCTATATATTATTTATTTACATAATTACAATGAAAAATACAATTGGCCAGCACAAACAGGCTTGGGAATCAACATAACTGGCTCTTGGTACACATCCAAACCCAGTTGATGGATCAAGGAATGCCCTACTAGAGAGTAGTTACTACCTGTGGTCCACGAGTTGCTGGGTGTTCAACAGATGGGGGGTGGGGGGTTGCTCACTTGTAGCATTTGCCAGTTTCCATGGTGTAATCACTCCCACCAAGCTGATTTCACGTGACCAGTGGCTCAACAGCCCAACCAGCTCAAACCCCCCAGAAAAAGTGACTGCTGGCTCCCCTGAGCGGACAGGGATTGACCTGAGCACACAGTGCCCACCACCCTCCCATCCTGGGCAGGTGATGGGCCTCAGGCATTGGGTTGTAGAGGGAGGGGAGGGAGGCGGCTTATCTGGGTCCTTGACGAAGGGGAGGCCAGTTCAGAGAGCTTTTCCTGTACCTACAGATCTGCCCTCGTTCGTCTTCACTCAGCAATCAGCTCCTCCTTATGCCCCTGACCCCCGGCCCTCCCCATGTCTCTGTGGCCACCCCTCCTTCTTTTGTCCTGTCCTCCAGGTCCTTCATGCTGCCTTGCTGCTGTCATCATCCCTACTGGGCCCACCCTCCTCAGATGACACTCTGCTCTTCTTTCTAAATGTCTCCCTGTTTCCATCTGGGTGCCAGCCCCTTAGGGTCTTACTAGGCTGACTAATTTAATCAGCATTTTCAGGCAAGGTGTTGGCTAAAAAAGGCTTCTTGGGCTTCCATGCCTGGATGACAGGCTGACTGGTCCCAGGGCATCGCTCCAATCCCCACGTGCTCATGGCTGTTTCTGCAGACGGATGCAACCATCTCTGATGGCTGGGAGACATTTTCGGAATCCCCCCACCCTTTTACCTGTCACCTGGGGGTACCAACTGAACCAGGTTCTCCTTGCTCAGCAGTAGATGGGTCCAAATTAGATTTCAAGTTCTTGGCATCCCACTCTGTCTGGTCTTTGATGCTTTTGATCCTAATCAAAAGGTGATTTTGGGAGTCAGAAATGTTTACGACTGTGTTTTCACACATTGTTTGAAATTTGTCATTGTGAAACAAAAAATGCATATCCCAGTGTGTTAGATACGTGACTCTCGGTTCGCTTTTGCAAACGCGCACTAAACATCAGAAGTGGGCAATACGGTTTGGCGACATCAGAACCACCTGCGTGTCAGGGACTGAGGCGGGAGACCTTGACCAGGAGCTGACATAATGCAGAACTTGCTATTTAGACTCCCTGAATGCAGACCCATTTGTATCGCAAGCCATGTTTGTTAGAAGATGAGCTGACCTCAGAAGCTGATTTTTATGCTGGAGAGCAGAGTGTGGCATGTGTAATGAACAGAGTTTCTCTTTGTGTGGAATGACAAGTTATTTGCTAAGCCAGTAACTTCTGTATTTCCCAGATCCCCGTGCAGTTCCCTCGCAGCCTGGGGTATGGAGTGCAGGAAATTGCCTTACTTCACAGAGCTCTTAAAGGACCCCTGATGTCAGTTCAAATTCCAGAAATTAAAGGATTAAATGCTTTCTGTTGTCTCTGAAGACTGGCTCGCACTTGACCTCTTTCATAAAAATGACTCCTTGGGTGCAGGGACCCCCCCCACCCCAAACCAATGAAGAGTCGCTGTGGCATTGCCAAGACCCCCGCCCCCTCTTTAGGTCCAGCTGCCATCTCAGTTGAGACCTAGATGAAAACCAGCACAGGAGGTGTTGGTGAGATATCTCCGAAGCACACACACATGAACCCAAAGCATTGAACGTGAGAGACACAAACCACCAGGGCCCTGAGCCTTGCAACTCCTGTTCTCCTTTGCAAACCAATATAATCCTTGGGAAAGCATTGCAATGGACAGAGGCAGCAGCAGTATTTTTGTTTCTGTCCTGCCAAATGTGAGTCCTAGAGAGTTAGCTTGGAAGAACCCCTGAGCCCAAAATATAGGGGAAAATGCTTGTTATTGGCAAGAAGTACTGTTGTCATTAAATCATTCTGAGATCTACCTTATGGGGGTCTTCTGGGCTAATTAGTGGAGAAAGTAGGCAACCGTTTCTGTAGCACAAAAAAGGGAGCTCAAAAGAGGCCCCTTGGTACCAGAGTAGGGGTACTGAAATTCTGCCTTTGGAGAATCAGGGGACCAGATGTAACACACAGCACTAATAAGAGATACAGCTACTGTTCATTGAGTACTTATGTGCAGTCTTTCTTACCTGGGGGTTCCAGGAGAGAATTAAGCTATATAGAAAATGCTGTGTGTGGATTTTTCTCCATTCTTTCAAGGAGGGTACCTAGCTGGTACCATTCTGATTCCCAGCAGAGAAGATAATTTCTGACACTCGGTGGATGCATTAGGCTTGCTCCCTTGGGGAACCCTGAGAACAGCTGACTTAAAGATGCTAAACCCTTTTGATACATCCTCTCATTTAGTCCTTACAACCATTCCTTGAGATAAGTACGATTATTATCCCCATTTTACAGATGAAGAAACTGAGGCTTAAAGATATTGAGGAACTTGCTTGAAATCACAGATAGTGGTGGACTGAGGACTGGATCCAGATCCATCTGACTCTGTGTTAGTTATCTGTTGAGTCATAAAAAATTACCACTCACTTTGGGGCTTAAAAGAGCACATTTATCCGTGTCTGTGGGTCAGGAGTCCAGGCACAGCTCGGTTGCATCCTCTGTATCAGGGTCTCTCACAGCTGCTGTTGAGGTGTCAGCTGGGGCTGCAGTCTCATACGAAGGCTTGGCTGGGGCACGATCCTTCCAAGGATCGTGAGCATTGCTTCCAAGCTCACGTAGTTGTTGTTGGATTCAATTCATCACAGGCTGTTGGATGGAGGCTCTCAGCCCCTCAACTCATGGTTCGCTCCAACCTGGCTGCTTGTTCATCAAAGCATGTTAGACAAGAAGGCGATAGAGAGTCTTCTAGCAAGACAGAAGTTACAGTCTTATGTAAATTATCACAGAAGTGCTGTTCCATCACCTTTGCCATATTTTGTTGGTTAGAAGCAAAACACATGCTCTCCTCCCACTTGGGGGCAGGGGATTACACAAGGGTCTGAGCACTAGGCAGCGAGGGTGACCAGGGATGTCTTAGAGTCTGTCCACCACAGACTCCAAAGCCAAGCCCAGACCCCACTGTCCCCCTTTGTGGAGTGGAGAAGACTAGACTCAACAATAGTTTGGAGATGCCCCATATGGGCCGAGGTTTAATCGGACCGTCTCTTTTAGCTGATACAGTTTCCATTGTTTTCTACATCTCTGATGTTAGCAGGGACGGAATTAAAATCTCAGAGCCACACTTTTGATTAATGTATGAGATACAATATTACACATTTCATAAAATTATCTTTCAAAGAAGGTGAGTCTGCTTCCAGGAGATATGTCAAGGGCATGGGTTGTTTTGCAGAAGCTCTCTCACTTTTGGCAGCTAAGAAAAGCCCCTGATTCTGCCGGTGGTGTCGGTGTCCAGACGGCCTCCTGAGGGCCTGGTGCCTACAATTGGAGGAAAATAAAATGTCTTCCAAGAGAAGCTGAGTCAAGCGCAGTGACTGGAGACTCGAGTGCAGTGGGAAGCAAAGATCCTCATGCATTTCTGTGCTGCTGAGTCACCCTGGCTTTGCTGGCCCAGGACTGGGTTTAAGCAGAAAAGAACATGATGAGATGCATGTGTGATGAGACCCAGTGGGGACCCAGTGGGACGTCCTGGCAGATACTGTAGAGAGACATAAAAAAATAAGCCACGATTTCCAACATGTAATCAGTGAATGAGGTGGATTACATAAAGCTCTAAGGTGGTCAGGAATTACATGTTCCCATTCATGGAATGTTCTGGTTACTAGTGGGCAGCCATATACTCCCCAACAGCAGCGGTCAGTGTTGAGAGAATTAGGACATCCTTAGGGCCATGGGTATAGTTCATGGGTGAGAATGTGCGTGTTCTCTGATGATTCACAAGCACTGGTAGATATATCCTTATCACTGCGTTGCACTTCCAAAGTTTTGAAAGTGTACCCTTGGGTTATTGGATTGTTGGGTCAACTCCGACCTGAAGGGGCCACTAAAAAGAACAGGACACAATCCTGCTCTTCCCCTCTGCTCACGGGGGTGGGGGTTCCAGCCCGAGGCAGAAGGGCCCACACGTTGGGTTCTGATAGCCCCTTCCCGGGAGGATTCCCCGTGCTTGGTTGTTGGTCCCAGGCTCGCTGAGTGATCCACAGTGGAGGGAGGAGAGCCAGGACATGGATGCCTGGTCATTCTTTGGGAGTCACTCTGTGTCCCCGAGCCTTGTGGGGGTTTGATGGGGTGAGAGGCTCCATCCAATGATGGCACCACCTTGGTTCTTTGGTCCTCTCATTGATGTCATCTTCCCTCTGAATGTGTCTATCTCTGTGTCTAGATTTCCCCTTTTTATCAGGACGCTGGTCATCTTGGATTAGAGTCCACACCAATGACCTCATTTTAACATGATCATTTGCAAAGACCCAGTTTCCAAATAAGGCCACCTTCACAGGTACTGGGTTTCAGGACTTCAGCACCTCTTGGGGGACACAGTTCAGCCTGCAACACGCTGTGTGTGCCATGTGTGCCCTGCTCTCTGCACATGTGCTCTTGGTTCCCTGGGTGGGCCAAGCTCTCCCCTGCTGTGTGCCTTCACATGTCCTGAACCCCAGTACGTCTGCTTTGGACAAACCCTGGGCACCCAGCCTGGGCAATACCTTGGCCTGGCTGACCCCTGATTACCTCTTGGGTTCCTTCATTAGGGGCACCTTCTCTGGACTCCCAACTCTTTTGGAGAACCCTGCCATCACTGCCGTAGCACCTGGGATTCTCCTTTGTGACACTCACCTCCTTGGCCTGCCCCACAAGGAAAGAGACTGTGTCCAGCACATTCACTGCTGTGTCCCTTTGGTGATGTGATGGGAACCTAGGCCTTGCAGTAGGAGAAGCCTTCGAGGTTGCGTCCAAGTCCAAGGGCAGCCAGGGGAGTGGCTGTGGGCTTTGCTGGGAAGGTATGTCTCTTGGAGTCAGCCCAAGGGGGTGAACTCGGTCATGAACCATGAGGACTGGTCCAGCCTCAGCCACTCCCACTGCTTCTCATCTGCAGGGATGTGTCGGTCAGAGATGGTACAGGTGCTGAGGCACAGACCGCCTGCCTCACACCTATTGCCTGGTCTCCAGCTGGCCTGCCAGACACCTTGTCATTCTTTGCATTTCTTAGCTGAGTCCCAGTGGGTGACGCCATAGAGGAGGAGAGCCCAAAGCACTGTGTCTGGGTCTGCACTTGGCATCGTGCTGCTTTGGTTCTAGGATCCTGTCTGCCTTCTGTCTGTGCTCTTTTTCCTCCTCCTGGAATGAATCCCCTCCCTCCAGACACCTCTGCTCTGCTGCATTCTCCCCTCCAGCCTAGAGCACGACCCATGAGGCCAACTCCTGCTCCCTCCTGTTGTTGGAGCAGGTTCCCTGCCTGGAACATTCTATTCATCCTTCTGGGCTTGGCTCAGATGCCTCTCCTCTTTGGTGCCCTCTTCCACATCCACAATGCCATTCAGTTGCTCTTTCCTTTTTAGGATACTTCATGCGGCATGTAGATGGCACCTCGGCAGCTGTAACTCGCTCAATGGACATTTATTCTCTATCCATCCCTAACTTGACTGTAAATTCCTTGAAGTCAGGGAAGATGTGTTATTTAATACTTTATGCTGCAGATGGGGATACCAGTAGATTTGTTGACTGATTTTTCAGGCTTTGCTATCAGTAAATGTTAAGCAGATTCCCTGAAGTTTAGCACCATGGGCCTCATTCTTGAGTCCCCATGGGGAAGCAAGGTGCTCACGGGGGTGGGGGGAACTCAGTAGGGATGGATGGAATGAAAGAGGTTGCTATCTAAGATTTAATGTTTGCCTCCCAGGTTTTGTGCAATTTAGCGGTGAACTCTGAGGGAACAAAGACACTCAGGCTCAAAGGAAATGACTTTTTATTGGTGGAAGCCTAGAGAAGTGGGGTCAAGAAGGGAAAGGGGAAGAGATTTTATATGGGGAGGTTTTCCTGTTGCCCTTAAATCTATTCAGAGTGCTGTCTGCACTTTCGTCCTCTTACCTGTGAGCCCTCAGGAAGCTCCGAGCCTGGTTTTTCTCATCAGATGGAATCTTCGAATTCCAAATAGAAAGTCCTCATCGGTCTTGCATTCTCTACCCCAGGCTACACCAGCTCCCCTCAGGAAACAACACCTCTGCTTCCATACTGCCATAGGATTGAGGAGTGTACCTGTAGAGAAGGTTGAGCCAGATATGGGAGTCACCCTCTGACCACCTGCAGGGGCTGCCCCTCCCCCAGGTCACTCTCCTCCAAGTGAGCCTCAGGGACATGAGGAGATGTGCTGGGTCTAAGGATGCTGACCATCCAGTCATCCATCCATCAGATGCTGGTGGAGCCCCTCCTGTGCCCCAGGCCCCATCCTGGGAAGTGAGGATACAGGAATGGGTAGGACCAGTCCCTGTGACAGGAGAGTTCGGAGTAATGGAGATACAGCCAGACAGATACTGTGTTCAGGGTCAGCACAGAGTCCCATGTGGCATATGTGGTGGCCACTTACCTATCCCAGATGAATGCCTTCCTGGAGTCAGTGAGGTTGAAGCTGAGATCCCAAGGAGGGCTGGGAATTAGCCAGGCCAATGGGAAGGGGAGGAGGATGATTCACATTTCAGGCTGAAACAGCGTTGAAAGATCTAGAGGCAAGAGAGCTAGCTGCAGTGATTGGAGGGCGTGGGGTTCAGAGGGACCAGAGTGTAGGGTTGGAGAGGGCTGGAAGTTGAGGAAATAGGTTCTGGAGGACCTCATATTTCACCCGAGCTGAGGAATTTTGGTTTTGACCCAAAGCCAGGTCATGTGGCAGAGGCTTTAGGTGGTCCATCTTCTCCACTTTCCCTCCCCAAAGCCCAGCCATCCCACAGACACTGGGCGAATGCCTTCCTGTCTCCTGAGGCCACCTCAGACTGAGAGCCATGGCACAGATTTCCCCGCCCTTTCTCCTGCCCCCCTCCCCAATTTGATCTGCCACTGGCCACTGTTCAGGCAGCTAATGACATGGCATGGTTTTTAATTCTGAACTCTGCAAACTTGAAAGATTAAATAATGGATTTTGTGATCCACCGAGCTCTTTCCTGGATAGAATGATAAGATGTCAATTGGAAAAATTTAAATATTGATGAATTTTAACTTTTGTATTGATTGGGCTGTGACATATTTTGAATAATGATTCACATTAAAAATACAAGGATTCATATTGATCATGCAGTATCTGGCTGTATTAAAATAATCGAGTAATCCTTAGACCTTGGACTCCTTTTAAAATTTTGTTTCTCATAATAGCTGAAGATCCAACCAACGCATAGCTTGTGACAAATTTTTGAAATTTCTACATCTGCCTGTCTGCACTCTTTTCTTCTGTTGTCCCTCAGGACTGCTTTTTGGGGGACTTGGCAGGCTGGGGTCTTGGGAGACAGGTGGCTTCCTTGTATGTGGGAACCCCTTGTATGTGGGGTTACCCCAGCAGCTGGATGCTGTGGGAAATCCAGGGGAATTCTTAGACTGTTCCACTTTTCCTGGGTGCCCATGGCTCTCAGGGTAAAGGAAAGGCCAGAGAGGGTTTGGGGGTTGTTTTATTTTTCTTTGTGTTGAGCTTGAAATTGTTCCCTTGGGATCTGGGATGGTTCATCTTCAACTATTGAGCCCAGGGACTCTGCTGCCACTCCTTGAACTTACCTTTGCCTCTCTTGTTGGGACTTTTGACCATGGGGTCTTCAAGTTTCCAACCTATCTCTTTGTCTACAGGGTTACAATGCTGACTTTCTTTGCTTGTGGCTACCTATCTTCCCCCAGGACTTTCACAGAGGCTCAAGAATCAGGCATTTAAGACAAAAGAGCTACCATGTGCTGGTGCTAGACTCTCTACATTCATTCATTCATCATTCATTCTTTTAACATGTATTTATTAAACTTTAACTCTGTGCCAAGCAGGCATCATGCCCACTCTGATGGGACTTACAGCCTACAAGGGGAGACGGACATTAAACAAGTGATTTGCACAAGTAGTTAATGCATGACTCAGTTATTTCCAGGTGTGACAGAGGCTATACAGGAAATGTTCAAGGCAAGTAAGCCTAGTCTGGGGTGGTTTGCAGAAAAGAATTAACCTAGCATACCCTTGGAAAGGCCTGCTGGCCATGTTGGTCCTTGGCTGGCATCTGGGAACCTAATGGGTAAACAGTTCTCTATTCTGATATTAAACTCTCCCTGAACAGTAAGAGTGGCTCTCTGGCCCTGAACTGTTTGTGCAAACAGTGTAGTGTATGCTGGACACCTGTTTTCCTTCTTGCAGTCTGGAATTTTGATACATGCTAAGCAGGGGATGCCTGTGTGACCAGCTCCCAATAAAAACCCTGGGTGCTGAGGCTCTCCTGGGCTTCCCTGGTGGACAGGACTTTGATGTGTTGTCACACCCTGTTGCTGGAGGAGTTGTGTGTCCTTTATAGCTATGCCACAGGTTAAAAATTTTTTTTTTCTATCTATTCACCTGTTGATGCACAGGCTTGTTTATAACTTTTGGCTGTTACAAATACAATTGGTATGAACATTCACATACAAGTCCATGTGGGCATACACTTGTTTCTTTCTAGTAAATACCTAGAACTGGAGCAGTTGGATTGTATGGTAGATCTGTGTTTAACTTTATAAGAAACCACCGAAATGGCTGTATCATTTTACATCCCACCAGCAGAGTTCCAGTTGCTCCACATCCTTGCCAACACTTGGTAAATCAGTTTCTTTATTTATTTAAACATTTTTTTTGGTGTGTGTGTGGTACTAAAGCTTTTTTTAAACCATTTTTAAATTGAAGTAGTTAATTTACAATGTTGTGTTAGTTTCAGGTGTACAGCAAAGTGATTCAGTTATATATATATGTATATATATATGTCAGTTATAATACATATGTATATATATAATTCAGTTTTATATATATATATATGTATATATATACTCTTTTTCGGATTCTTTTCCATTATAGGTTATTACAAGATACTGGATATAGTTCCCTGTTCTATATAGTAGGTCCTTGTTGTTCATCTCCTTTATATATAGTAGTGTATATATGCTAATCCCAAACTCCTAGTTTATCTCTCCCCCACCCCCACTATCCCCTTTGGTAACCATAAGTTTGTTTTCTATGTCTGTGAGTCTGTTTCTGTTTTGTAAATAAGTTCATTTGTATCTTTTTTTTTTCTTTTAGTTTCTACATATCAGTGATATCATATGAAATTTGTCTTTCTCTGTCTGACTTACCTCACTAAGTATGATAATCTCTAGGTCCACCCATGTTGCTGCAAATGGCATTATTTCATTCTTTTTTATGGTTGAGTCATATTCCATTGTGTATATATACCACATCTTCTTTATCCATTCATCTGTCAGTGGACACTTAGGTTGCTTCCATGTCTTGGCTATTGTGAGTAATGCTGCTATGAACATTGGGGTGCATGTATCTTTTCAAATTATAATTTTTTTTGGATATATGCCCTGGAGTGGGATTACAGGATCATATGGTAACTCTACTTTTAGTTTTTTAAGGAACCTTCATACTGTTCTCCATAGTGGCTGCACCAATTTACATTTCCACCAACAGTGTAGGAGGGTTCACTTTTCTCCACACCCTCTCCAGCATTTGTTGTTTGCAGATTTTTTTGATGATGGCCATTCTGACTGGAGTGAGGGGATACCTCATTGTAGTTTTGATTTGCATTTCTCTAATAGTGATATTGAGCATCTTTTCATGTGCCTGTTGGCCAACTAACTGTATGTCTTCTTTGGAGAAATGTCTGTTTAGATCTTCTGCCCATTTCTTGGATTGGGTTGTTTGCTTTTTTTGATGTTAAGCTATATGAGCTGTTTGTATATATTGGAAATTAGTCCCTTGTCAGTAGCATCGTTTGAAAATATTTTCTCCCAGTCCATAGGTTGGCTTTTTGCTTTGTTTATGGTTTCCTTTGCTGTGCAAAAGCTTTTAAGTTTAATTAGGTGCCATTTTTTAATTTTTGTTTTTGTTTCCATTACTCTGGGAGATGGACCCCAAAAAATATTGCTGCGATTTATGTCAAAGAGTGTTCTGCCTATTTTTTTTCCTCTAGGAGTTTTCCTCTAGGAGTTTTATAGTATCCAGTGTTACATTTAGGTCTTTAATCCATTTTGAGTTTATTTTTATATATGGTGTTAGAGAATGTTCTAATTTCACTGTTTTACATGTTGCTGTCCAGTTTTCCCAGCACCACTTATTGAAGAGACTGTCTTTTCTCCATTGTATATTCTTGTCTCCTTTGTCATAGATTGATTGATCATAAGTGCATAGGTTTGTTTATTTCTGGGTTTCTGTCCTGTTCCATTGACCTATATGTCTGTTTTTATGCCAGTTCCATACTGTTTTGATTACTGTAGCTTTGTAGTATAGTCTGAAGTCAGGGAGAATGATTCCTCCAGCTCTGTTCTTCTTAAGATTGTTTTGGCTATTTGGGGTCTTTTGTGTTTCCACACAAATTTAAAAATGTTTTGTTCCAGTTCTGTGACAAATGCCGTTGGTAATTTGATAGGGATTGCATTGAATCTGTAGATTGCTTTGGGTAGTATAGTCATTTTCACAATGTTGAATCTTCCAATCCAAGAACATGGTATATCTCTCCATCTGTTTGCATCATCTTTAATTTCTTTCATCAGTGTCTTATAGTTTTCTGCATACAGGTCTTTTGTCTCCTTAGGTAGGTTTATTCCTAGGTATTTTATTCTTTTTGATGCAGTGGTAAATGGGATTGTTTCCTTAATTTCCCTTTCTTATATTTTATTGTTAGTGTATAGGAATGCAAGAGATTTCTGTGCATTAATTTTGTATTCAGCAATTTTACTAAATTCGTTGATGAGCTCTAATAGTTTTCTGGTAGCATCTTTAGGATTTTCTATGTATAGCATCATGTCACCTGCAAACAGTGACGGTTTTACTTCTTTTCCAATTTGGATTCTTTTTTTTTTTTTTTCCACACACACTGTATTTTATTTTTACAAGAGATAAATAGACTGACACCAAGCATTGTACATGGATGACCACAACAAAAGCAACAATGATTGCAATTACCAAACATGAAACACACTCATACTATGTCATAATATTGACATTCAGTCCAGTAATCCTCCACTGTAACAGCTCCTTTACTTTGCAGTGAAAATTGATTTGTATATTCTTTGCTTCTGAGTCCTTGTGGGATTTTTTCTTTTTTTAAATTCAAACAGAAAGTCACAAAAATTATACTCATCCTCATCAGTTCACTCAGTCCCATGTAATTAATTTTGTTTTTTCATCTTGATCTTTTGTTAGCACTTTTATGAGCTCATCAGTTTTTCAATAGAGTTCTGAAAATGCTTATTCATTCAGTTCAGCAGTACAGTCAGGTACCAGAAACCTGTACTTGTCAGAGTCTTTTCCATGAATTTCCTGAAGATGAAACCCTTTTATAGGAACATATTTACAAAAGCATCAGAGTACACCCAGAACTGTCTGTAAATGACAAAAAGACTTAAAAATGACCACGGTTAAATATTTGATGAAAGTTCATAATAATGCAGTTGACAAGAAACTTAGTTATTTCTGAGATATACATTTCAAAGTAATAACTAGGATTATGACTTATAACATTATACCAGAACATATAAGATTTTTAGAAATTTCATGTAATGTCTGAAACATTTATATTAACATATTTCCATACAAATAACCCAATGAAAGTTTAGTATTAGTTGTTTTGTTTGTTTGTTTATACTGCAGGTTCTTATTAGTCATCAATTTTATACACATCAGTGTATACATGTCAATCCCAATCGCCCAATTCAGCACACCACCATCCCCACCCCACCGCTGTTTTCCCCCCTTGGTGTCCATATGTCTGTTCTCTACATCTGTGTCTCAACTTCTGCCCTGCAGACGGGCTCATCTGTACCATTTTTCTAGGTTCCACATACATGCATTAATATACGATATTTGTTTTTCTCTTTCTGACTTACTTCACTCTGTATGACAGTCTCTAGATCCATCCACGTCTCAACAAATGACTCAATTTCGTTCCTTTTTATGGCTGAGTAATATTCCATTGTATATATGTACCACAACTTCTTTATCCATTCGTCTGTTGATGGGCATTTAGGTTGCTTCCATGACCTGGCTATTGTAAATAGTGCTGCAATGAACATTCGGGTGCATGTGTCTTTTTGAATTACGGTTTTCTCTGGGTATATGCCCAGTAGTGGGATTGCTGGGTCATATGGTAATTCTATTTTTAGTTTTTTAAGAAACCTCCATATTGTTCTCCATAGTGGCTGTATCAATTTACATTCCCACCAACAGTGCAAGAGGGTTCCCTTTTCTCCACCCTCTCCAGCATTTGTTGTTTGTAGATTTTCTGATGATGCCCATTCTAACTGGTGTGAGGTGATACCTCATTGTAGTTTTGATTTGCATTTCTCTAATAATTAGTGATGTTGAGCATCTTTTCATGTGCTTCGTGGCCGTCTGTATGTCTTCTTTGGAGAAATGTCTATTTAGGTCTTCTGCCCTTTTTTGGATTGGGGTGTTTGTTTCTTTAATATTGAGCTGAATGAGCTGTTTATATATTTTGGAGATTAATCCTTTGTCCGTTGATTCGTTTGCAAATATTTTCTCCCATTCTGAGGGTTGTCTTTTCGTCTTGTTTATGGTTTCCTTTGCTGTGCAAAAGCTTTGAAGTTTCATTAGGTCCCATTTGTTTATTTTTGTTTTTATTTCCATTACTCTAGGAGGTGGATCAAAAAAGATCTTGCTGTGATTTATGTCAAAGAGTGTTCTTCCTATGTTTTCCTCTAACAGTTTTATAGTGTCCAGTCTTACATTTAGGTCTCTAATCCATTTTGAGTTTATTTTTGTGTATGGTGTTAGCAAGTGTTCTAATTTCATTCTTTTACATGTAGCTGTCCAGTTTTCCCAGCACCACTTATTGAAGAGACTGTCTTTTCTCCATTGTATATCTTTGCCTCCTTTGTCATAGATTAGTTGACCATAGGTGCGTGGGTTTATCTCTGGGCTTTCTATCTTGTTCCATTGATCTATGTTTCTGTTTTTGTGCCAGTACCATATTGTCTTGATTACTGTAGCTTTGTAGTATAGTCTGAAGTCAGGGAGTCTGATTCCTCCAGCTCCGTTTTTTTCCCTCAAGACTGCTTTGGCTATTCGGGGTCTTTTGTGTCTCCATACCAATTTTAAGATGATTTGTTCTAGCTCCGTAAAAAATGCCATTGGTAATTTGATAGGGATTGCATTGAATCTGTAGATTGCTTTGGGTAGTATAGTCATTTTCACAATGTTGATTCTTCCAATCCAAGAACATGGTATATCTCTCCATCTGTTGGTATCATCTTTAATTTCTTTCATCAGTGTCTTATAGTTTTCTGCATACAGGTCTTTTGTCTCCCTAGGTAGGTTTATTCCTAGGTATTTTATTCTTTTTGTTGCAATGGTAAATGGGAGTGTTTCCATAATTTCTCTTTCAGATTTTTCATCATTAGTGTATAGGAATGCAAGAGATTTCTGTGCATTAATTTTGTATCCTGCAACTTTACCATATTCATTAATTAGCTCTAGCAGTTTTCTGGTGGCAGTTTTAGGATTCTCTATGTATAGTATCATGTCATCTGCAAACAGTGACAGTTTTACTTCTTCTTTTCCAATTTGTATTCCTTTTATTTCTTTTTCTTCTCTGATTGCCATGGCTAGGACTTCCAGAACTATGTTGAATAATAGTGGTGAGAGTGGACATCCTTGTCTCGTTCCTGATCTTAGAGGAAATGCTTTCAGTTTTTCACCGTTGAGAATGATGTTTGCTGTGGGTTTGTCATATATGGCCTTTATTATGTTGAGGTAGGTTCCCTCTATGCCCACTTTCTGGAGAGTTTTTATCATAAATGCGTGTTGAATTTTGTCAAAAGCTTTTTCTGTGTCTATTGAGATGATCATATGGTTTTTATTCTTCAATTTGTTAATATGGTGTATCACATTGATTGATTTGCGTATATTGAAGAATCCTTGCATCCCTGGGATAAATCCCACTTGATCGTGGTGTATGATCCTTTTAATGTGTTGTTGGATTCTGTTTGCTAGTATTTTGTTGAGGATTTTTGCATCTATATTCATCAGTGATATTGGTCTGTAATTTTCTTTTTTTGTAGTGTCTTTGTCTGGTTTTGGTATCAGGGTGATGGTGGCCTCATAGAATGAGTTTGGGAGTATTCCTTCCTCTGCAATTTTTTGGAAGAGTTTGAGAAGGATGGGTGTTAGCTCTTCTCTAAATGTTTGATAGAATTCACCTGTGAAGCCATCTGGTCCTGGACTTTTGTTTCTTGGAAGATTTTTAATCACAGTTTCAATTTCATTACTTGTGATTGGTCTGTTCATATTTTCTGCTTCTTCCTGGTTCAGTCTTGGAAGGTTATACCTTTCTAAGAATTTGTCCATTTCCTCCAGGTTGTCCATTTTATTGGCATAAAGTTGCTTGTAGTAGTCTCTTAGGATGCTTTGTATTTCTGCGGTGTCTGTTGTAACTTCTCCTTTTTCATTTCTGATTTTATTGATTTGAGTCCTCTCCCTCTTTTTCTTGATGAGTCTGGCTAATGGCTTATCAATTTTGTTTATCTTCTCAAAGAACCAGCTTTTAGTTTTATTGATCTTTGCTATTGTTTTCTTTGTTTCTATTTCATTTATTTCCGCTCTGATCTTTATGATTTCTTTCCTTCTGCTAACTTTGGGTTTTGTTTGTTCTTCTTTCTCTAGTTTCTTTAGGTGTAAGGTTAGATTGTTTACTTGAGATTTTTCTTGTTTCTTTAGGTAGGCTTGTATAGCTATAAACTTCCCTCTTAGAACTGCTTTTGCTGCATCCCATAGGTTTTGGGTTGTCGTGTTTTCATTGTCATTTGTCTCTAGGTATTTTTTGATTTCCTCTTTGATTTCTTCAGTGATCTGTTGGTTATTTAGTAACGTATTGTTTAGCCTCCATGTGTTTGTGTTTTTTACGTTTTTTCCCCTGTAATTCATTTCTAATCTCATAACATTGTGGTCAGAAAAGATGCTTGATATGATTTCAATTTTCTTAAATTTACTGAGGCTTGATTTGTGACCCAAGATGTGATCTATCCTGGAGAATGTTCCGTGCGCACTTGAGAAGAAAGTGTAATCTGCTGTTTTTGGATGGAATGTCCTATAAATATCAATTAAATCTATCTGGTCTATTGTGTCATTTAAAGCTTCTGTTTCCTTATTTATTTTCATTTTGGATGATCTGTCCATTGGTGTAAGTGAGGTGTTAAAGTCCCCCACTATTATTGTGTTACTGTCAATTTCCTCTTTTATAGCTGTTAGCAGTTGCCTTATGTAATGAGGTGCTCCTATGTTGGGTGCATATATATTTATAATTGTTATGTCTTCTTCTTGGATTGATCCCTTGATCATTATGTAGTGTCCTTCCTTGTCTCTTGTAACATTCTTTATTTTAAAGTCTATTTTATCTGATATGAGTATAGCTACTCCAGCTTTCTTTTGATTTCCATTTGCATGGAATATCTTTTTCCATCCCCTCACTTTCAGTCTGTATGTGTCCTTAGGTCTAAAGTGGGTCTCTTGTAGACAGCATATATATGGGTCTTGTGTTTGTATCCAGTAAGCGAACCTCTGTCTTTTGGTTGGAGCATTTAATCCATTCACGTTTAAGGTAATTATCGATATGTATGTTCCTATGACCATTTTCTTAATTGTTTTGGGTTTGTTTTTGTAGGTCCTTTTCTTCTCTTGTGTTTCCCACTTAGAGAAGTTCCTTTAACATTTGTTGTAGAGCTGGTTTGGTGGTGCTGAATTCTCTTAGCTTTTGCTTGTCTGTAAAGCTTTTGATTTCTCCATCAAATCTAAATGAGATCCTTGCCAGGTAGAGTAATCTTGGTTGTAGGTTCTTCCCTTTCATCACTTTAAGTATATCATGCCACTCCCTTCTGGCTTGTAGAGTTTCTGCTGAGAAATCAGCTGTTAACCTTATGGGAGTTCCCTTGTATGTTATTTGTCATTTTTCCCTTGCTGCTTTCAATAATTTTTCTTTGTCTTTAATTTTTGCCACTTTGATTACTATGTGTCTCAGCGTGCTTCTCCTTGGGTTTATCCTGTATGGGACTCTCTGCGCTTCCTGGACTTGGGTGGCTATTTCCTTTCCCATGTTAGGGGAGTTTTCGACTATAATCTCTTCAAATATTTTCTCTGGTCCTTTCTCTCTCTCTTCTCCTTCTGGGACTCCTATAATGCGAATGTTGTTGCGTTTAATGTTGTCCCAGAGGTCTCTTAGGCTGTCTTCATTTCTTTTCATTCTTTTTTCTTTAGTCTGTTCCGCAGCAGTGAATTCCACCATTCTGTCTTCCAGGTCACTTATCCGTTCTTCTGCCTCAGTTATTCTACTATTGATTCCTTCTAGTGTAGTTTTCATTTCAGTTATTGTATTGGTCATCTCTGTTTGTTTGTTCTTTAATTCCTCTAGGTCTTTGTTAATCATTTCTTGCATCTTCTCAATCTTTGCCTCCATTCTTATTCCAAGGTCCTGGATCATCTTCACTATCATTATTCTGAATTCTTTTTCTGGAAGGTTGCCTATCTCCACTTCATTTAGTTGTTTTTCTGGGGTTTTTTCTTGTTCCTTCATCTGGTATATAGCCCTCTGCCTTTTCATCTTGTCTATCTTTCTGTAAATGTGGTTTCTGTTCCACAGGCTGCAGGACTGTAGTTTTTCTTGCTTCTGCTGTCTGCCCTCTGGTGGTTGAGGCTATCTAAGAGGCTTGATGGGAGGCTCTGGAGGTGGGTAGAGCTGACTGTTGCTGTGGCGGTCAGAGCTCCATAAAACTTTAATCCACTTGACTGTTGATGGGTGGGGCTGGGTTCCCTCCCTGTTGGTTGTTTTGCCTGAGGCAACCCAACACTGGAGCCTACCCGGGCTCTTTGGTGGAGCTAATGGCAGACTCTGGGAGGGCTCACGCCAAGGAGTACTTCCCAGAACCTCCGCTGCCAGTGTCCTTGTCCCCATGGTGAAACAGAGCCAGCCCCCGCCTCTGCAGGAGACCCCCCAACACCAGCAGTTATGTCTGGTTCAGTCTCCCCCAGGGTCACTGCTCCTTCCCCTGGGTCCCGATGCACACACTATTTTGTGTGCGCCCTCCAAGAGTGGGGTCTCTGTTTCCCCCAGTCCTGTCGAAGTCCTGCAGTCAATTCCCACTAGGCTTCAAAGTCTGATTCTCTATGAATTCCTCCTCCCGTTGCCGGACCCCCAGGTTGGGAAGCCTGACGTGGGGCTCAGAACGTTCACTCCAGTGGGTGGACTTCTGTGGTATAAGTGTTCGCCAGTCTGTGAGTCACCCACCCAGCAGTTATGGGATTTGATTTTACTCTGATTGCGCCCCCCTACCATCTCACTGTGGCTTCTCCTCTGTCCTTGGACGTGGGGTATCCTCCTTGGTGAAGTCCAGTGTCTTCCTGTTGATGATTGTCCAGCAGCCAGTTGTGATTCTGGTGCTCTCGCAAGAGGGAGTGAGAGCACGTCCTTCTACTCCGCCATCTTGGTTAATCCATAATCTATGTTTCCAATTTGGATTCTTTTATTTCTTTTTCTTTTCTGATTGCTGTGGCTAGGACTTCCAAAACTATGTTGAATAAAAATGGCAAGAGTGGACATCCTTGTCTTGTTCCTGATCTTAGAGGAAATGCTTTCAGTTTTCCACCATTGAGTATGATGTTTGCTGTGGGTTTGTCATATATGGCCTTTATTATGTTAAGTTATGTTCCATCTATGCCCACTTTCTGAAGTTTTTATCATAAATGGATGTTGAATTTTATCAAAAATTTTTTCTGCATCTATTGAGAAGATCATACGGTTTTTACTCTTCAATTTGTTAATGTGATGTATCGCATTGATTGATTTGTGGATATTGAAAAATCCTTGCATTTCTGGGATAAATCCCACTTGATCATGATGCGTATGATCCTTTTAATGTATTGTTGCATTCAGTTTGCTAGTATTCTGTTGAGGATTTTTGCATCTATGTTCATCAGTGATATTGACCTGTAATTTTCTTTTTTTGTGATATCTTTGTCTGGTTTTGGTATCAGGTTGATGGTGGCCTCATAGAATGAATTCAGAAGTGTTCCTTCCTTTGCAATTTTTTTGGAATAGTTTCAGAGGATAGGTATTAACTCTTCTCTAAATGTTTGGTAGAATTCACCTGTGAAGCCGTCTGGTCCTGGACTTTTGTTTATTGGGAGTTTAAAATTACTGATTCAGTTTCAGTACTGGTAATTGGTCTGTTCATATTTTCTATTTCTTCCTGGTTCATTCTTGGGAGATTGTACCGTTCTAAGAATTTGTCCACTTCTTCTAGGTTGTCCATTTTATTGGTATATAGTTGCTCATAGTAGTCTCTTATGATCCTTTGTATTTTTTTGTGGTTTCACTTGTAACTTCTCTTTTTTCATTTCTGATTTTATTGATTTGGGTGCTCTCTTTTTTTTTTTTTTTTTGATGAGTCTGGTAAGAGTTTATCAATTCTGTTTAATCTTTTCAAAGAACCAGCTTTTAGTTTCATTATTCTTTTCTATTGTTTTCTTAGTCTGTATTTCATTTATTTCTGCTCTGATCTTTATGATTTCTTCTACTAACTTTGGGTTTTATTTGTTCTTTTTTCTCTAGTTGTTTTAGGTGTAAGGTTAGGTTGTTTATTTGAGATTTTTCTTGTTTCCTGAGGTAAGCTTGTATTGCTATAAACTTCCCTCTTAGAACTGATTTTGCTGTGTCCCATAGGTTTTTGGATCATTGTGTTTTCATTTTCATTTGTATCTAGGTATTTTTTGATTTCCTCTTTGATTTCTTCAGTTATCCATTGGTTGTTGTTTAGTAGCATATTGCTTAGCTTCTGTGTGTTGTGTTTTTTTGCAGTTTTTTCCCTTGTAGTTGATTTCTAATCTCATAGCGTTGTGGTCAGAAGAGATGTTTGATATGATTTTAGTTTTCTTAAATTTACCAAGGCTTGCTTTGTGGCCTAGCATCACACACAGGATGTGATCTATCCTGGAGAATGTTCCATGTGCACTTTAAAAGAATGTGTATTCTGCTGCTTTTGGATGGAGTGCTCCATAAATATCAATTAAGTCCATCTGGTCTAATGTGTCATTTAAGGCTTGTGTTTCCTTATTGATTTTCTGTCTGGATGATCTGTCCATTGATGTAAGTGGGGTGATAAAGCCCCCCACTATTATTGTGTTACTGTCAATTTCTCCTTTCATGTCTGTTAACATTTGCCTTATATATTGAGGTGGCCCTATGTTGGGTACATATATATTTACAATTGTTATGTCTTCTTCTAGGATTGATCCTTTGATCATTATGTAGTATCTTTCTTTGTTTCTTGTGACAGTCTATTTTAAAGTCTATTTTGTTTGGTATAAGTATTGCTACTCTGGTTTTCTTTTGACTTCCGTTTGTGTGGAATACCTTTTTCCATCCCCTCACTTTCAGTCCATATGTGTCTCTAGATCTGAAGTAAGTCTCTTGTAGGCAGCATATATACAAGTCCTGTTTTTGTATCCATTCAGCTAGTCTGTCTTTTGGTTGGAGCATTTAGTCCATTTACATTTAAGGTAATTGTTGATACCTGTTTTCCTATTGCCATTTTGTTAATTGTTCTGGATTTGTTTTGGTAGGTCCTTTTTTCCCCTTTCTTCTTTTGTTCTCTTCTCTTGTGATTTGATGACTATTTATGTTATGTTTGGATTCCTTTTTCTTGTTGTGTGTATATCTATTATAGATTTTGGTTTTGTGGTTACCATGAGGTTTTTGTGTAGCAGTCATATATATGCTTGTTTTAAGATGCTGATCTCAATTTCAAATGCATTTAAAAAATTTTATTTATTCATTTTCCTTATTTTTTTGGCTGGGTTGGGTCTTAATTGTGGCACACAGGATCTTCGTTGAGGCATGAAGGATCTTCCGCTACGGTGTGCTGTCTCTGCACACGGTGTCTTCATTGCAGCACTCAGGCTTCTCTCTAGTTGTGGCGTGCGGGTTTTCTCTCTCTAGTTGTGGTGCGAGGGCTTCAGGGCGTGTGGGCTCTGTAATTTGCAGCACATGGGTTCTGTCATTGAGGCGTGTGAAGTCAATAGTTGTGGTGCACGGGCTTAGTTGCCCTGAGGCATGTGGGATCTTACTTCCCTGACCAGGGATTGAACCCACATCCCCAGCACTGGGAGGCGGATTCTTTACCACTGGACTACCAGGGAAGTCCCTCTAATGCATTTTAGAAACCCTGCATTTGTACTCTCCTCCCCTCATGTTTACTGTTTTTGATTTTGTATTTTACATTGTTTCATGTATCCCTTAACAGTTTATTGTGGATACAGACGATTTTACTACTTTTGTCTTGTAACCTCCCTACTAGCTTTGTGCATGGATGATTTCCTACCTTTATTGTATGCTTGCCTTTACCAGTGATCTTTTCCATTTTGTAATTTTCTTGTTTCCAGTTGTGGCCTTTTCTTTTCTTCCTAGAGAAGTTCCTTTAGCATTTGTTGTAAACTGCTTTGGTGGTGCTGAATTCTTTTAGCTTTTGCTTGTCTGTAAAGCTTTTGATTTCTCCATCAAATCTGAATGAGAGCCTTGCTGGGTACAGTATTCTTGGTTGTAGGTTTTTCCCTTTCATTACTTTTAATATATCATGCTACTCCCTTCTGGTCTGCAGAGTTTCTGCTGAAAAATCAGCTGATAGCTTTATGGGAGTTCCCTTGTATGTTATTTCTTACTTTTCCCTTGTTGCTTTTAATATTCTCTCTTTATCTTTAATTTTTGTCATTTTGATTACAATATGTCTCAGTGTGTTCCTCCTTGGATTAATCCTGTTTGGGACTCTGTACTTCCTGGTCTTGGGTGACTGTTTCCTTTCCCAGGTTAGGGCAGTTTTCAGCTGTTATGTCTTCAAATATTTTCAGGCCCTTTCTCTCTCTCATCTCCTTCTGGGACCCCTATAGTGTGAATATTAGCATGTTTAATGTTGTCCCAGAGGTCTCTTAAACTGTCCTCATTTCTTTCCATTCTTTTTTCTTTTTTCTGTTTGGTGGCAGTGATTTCCACTACTTTGTCTTCCATCTCACTGTTCCGTTCTTCTGCCTCATTTAGTCTACTGTTGATTCCTTCTAGTGTATTTTTCATTTCAGTTATTGTATTCTTCAATTCTGTTTGGTTGTTCTTTATATATATTTTCTAATTCTTTGTTAAAAATCTTCTAATTTCTCACTCTGTGCATCCATTCTCCTCCCAAGTTCTATTTTTTAAAATTTTTAATTAATTAATTTTATTTATATTTATTTTTGGCTGCATTGGGTCTTTGTTGCTGTGCACGGGCTTTCTCTAGTTGTGGCAAGTGGGGGCTACACTTCATTGTGGTGTGTGGGCTTCTCATTGCAGTGGCTTCTCTTGTTGTGGAACACGGGCTCTAGGCATGCGGGCTTCAGTGGTTGTGGCTTGCGGGCTCTAGAGCGCAGGCTCAGTAGTTGTGGCGCATGGGCTTAGTTGCTCCGCGGCATGTGGGATCTTCCTGGACCGGGGCTCGAACCCATGTCCCCTGTATTGGCAGGTGATTTCTTAACCACTGCACCACCAGGGAAGCCCTCTCCTCCCAAGTTCTTTGATCATCTTTATGATCATTACTCTGAACTCTTTCTCAGGTAGATTGCCCATCTCCACGTCACTTAGTTCATCTTTTGGGATTTTATCTTGTTCCTTCATCTGAAATGTATTCCTCTGTTGCATCATTTTGCCTAAATTTCTATTTCTATTTTTATGTATGTGGTAGGTTAGTTATGTTTCTCGACCTTGGAGAAGTGGCCTTCTGTAGGAGACATCCTATGCATCCCAGGAGTTCACTCCCCTCTCGTCACCCAAGCTGGCCAGGAGCCAGCTTGTCCCAGGGTAAGGTCTGGCCTGCATTTGTGGATTCATTTTGCAGGCTGCAGGACCATAGTTTTCTTGTTTCTGGCGACTGCACCCTGGTGGGTGTGTTTGGTCTAGAGGCTTGTGCAGACTTCCTGGTGGGAGGGGCCAGTGCCTGCCCACTGGTAAGTGGAGCTGGGTCTTGGCTCTCTGGTTGACAGGGCCGTATCTATGGGCCTATCTAGAGATGGCTGTGGGCTCAGGAAGTCTGTAGTCTTTAGACACATCCCCACTGTCTGCTGATGAGTGGGGTTTTGTCCCCAGTCAATTAGTTGTTTGGGCTGAGGCATCCCAACACTGGAGCCTATAGGATGTTGGGTGGGGCCAGGTCTTGGTGCTAACGACCCAAGCAAGATGTCAGCCTCCAGGAGAGTTCATGCAGATGAATACTCCCTGATATGTCTGCCACCAGTGTCTATGTCCCCAGAGTGAGCCACAGCCACCCCTCACCTTCCCAGGAGACCCTCCAAGACCAGCAGGTAGGTCTGCTCTAGGCTCCTATGAAATTACTGCTTTTGCCCTTGGTCCTGGTGCATGTGAGATTTTGTGTGTCCACTTTAAGAATGAAGTCTCCATTTCCCCCAATCCTGTGGAGCTCCTGCAATCAAGCCCCACTGGCCTTCAAAGCCAAATGCTCTGGGGGCTCCTCTTCCTGCTGCTGGACCCCCAGGCTGGGGGCCCTGATGTGGGGCTCAGAATTCTCACTCCTGTGGGAGAACTTCTGTAATATAATTATTTTCCAATTTGTGGGTCACCCACCTGGGGGGTATACGATTTGATTACATCATGATTCTGTCCCTCCTTTCTGTCTCATTTTGGTTCCTTCTTTATGTCTTTAGTTGTAGAAGATCTTTTCTGGTAGGTTTCAGAGTTTTTCAAAGATGGTTGTTCTGCAGATTGTTGTGATTTTGCTGTGCTCGTGAGAGGAAGTGAGCTTAGGGTCCTTCTACTCCACCAGCTTAGCTGCTTTCCGCCTATTTAAACATTTTTAAAGCTAATCTACTGGATGTATGGTTGTATCCCTAATGACTAATTACGTGGATAATCTTTTTATGTGCCTATTTGCCATCTATACATTTTCTCTGATGAAGTTTATATTCAAGTATTTTGCCTATTTAAAATTGAATAGTCTTCCTATTATTGAGTTGTAAGGGTCCTTTGTATATTTTAGATACAAATTCTTTGTTGGATATATGTTTTACAAATATTTTCTCTTAGTCTGCAGCTTACCTTTTTATTTTCATAACAGGGTCATTTGAAGATTAAAAATTTTAAATTTTGATGAAGTCAGGTTTGTTGACTGTTTCTTTTATGGTTAATGTTTTTTTGTGTCATATTTAAGAAATCTTTGTCAAACTCAAGATCACTAAGATTTTCTATGTTTTCTTCCAGAAGTTTTATAGTTCACCTCTTATATTTAGGTCTGTCATCTTTTCCACTTAGTTTTTGTATGTATTGTGAGAAAAGGATCAAAGTTCTTTTTTCCCCCCAGCACTATTTGTTCAAACGATTATCCTTTTCTCATTGAATTGCCTTGACCCCTTTGCTGAAAATTAATTGACCATGTATGTGTGGGTCTTTTTCTAAACTTTTTATCCTGTTCCATTTTTCTATATGTCTATGTTTGTGCCAATACCACATTTTATTGATGCACCTTTACAAGATATCTTCAAATCAGGTAGTGTAAATATTCCAATTTTGCTCATTTTCAAATTAACTTGGCTTTTCTAAGTCATTTTGATTTCCATATGTATTTTAGATTAAGCTTATCAATTTTTACAAAAAGCCTGGTAGGATTTTGGTTAAGATTGAATTGAATATATAGATAAATTTGGAGAGAATTGACATCTTAACAATACTAAGTTTTCCTTTCCATGAACATAGTATATCTCTATATTTTTGTTTTCTTTAATTTCTTCTAGCAGTGTTTGATAGTTTTCATTTATTGAGTTTTTACCTCAATAAAATTGTAAATGAATAAGCCCAACCTGTACAAAATATGTACAGGTTTTGTACATATTTTGGCCAAATTTATTCTTAAGTACTTAATATTTTTTGATGCTACTGTAAGTGGCATTAAAAACTATTTATTGTTGATGCTAGTATATAGAAATACAATTGATTTTTGTATATTGACCTTGTATTCCCCCAAACTTGCTTAACTCACCTATTAGTTCTAGTAACTTCTTAGTTGATTCCATAGGTTTTTCTACATAAACAATCATGCATCAGTGAATAAAGTCAGTTTTATTTTTTCCTTTCTAATCTTTATGCTCTTTATTTCTTTTTCTTGCTTTATTGCACTGGCTAGGACCTCCAAAACAATATAGAAAAGAAATAGTGAAACCAAAATCCTTGCCTCATTGCTGATATTAGGGGGGAAAACATTCAGTCTTTTACCATTAAGTGTGATGTTAACTGTAGGGTTTTTTAAATAGATGCCTTTTATCAGGTTGAGGAAATTCTCTTCCATTTCTAGTTTACTGAGAGGATTTTTTGGGAGGGGATTGGCTTTTAATCATGACATAATTATAGGCACTCAAGAAATAAAAATAGTACAAAGATTCCCTGTACCCTTTACCTAACTTCCTCTAATGATAACATATTATACAGCGATAGGATGTTACCAAAGCCAGGAAATTGAAATTGGTACAATACTATTAGCTAGACTACAGACTTTACTTGTATATCTCTTGTGAGTTTTTAATCATGGATGGGTGTTGGATTTCGCCAAATGCTTTTTATGTACCTACTGAGATGATCATATGATTTTTCTCTTTTAGTTTGTTAATATAGTGAATTACCTTAATTGATTTTCAAATGTTAAACCATGCTTTAACTTGGCTATGATGTATCTTTATTTTTATATATAGCTGGGTTTGAATTGCTCTTATTTTTAAGGATCTAGCATATATGTTATGAAGGATATTGGTCACAGCAATATTTTCTTATAATGTCTTTGTCTGGTGGTAGTATTGGAGTAATGCTAAATTCATAAAATTGGTTAGGAAATGTTCCCTGTTTCACATTCTGGAAGAATTTGTGTTCAGTTGGTATTATTTCTTCTTTAAATGTTTGGTTGGGGCTTCCCTGGTGGTGCAGTGGTTAAGAATCCGCCTGCCAATGCAGGGGACACGGGCTCAAGCCCTGGTCTGGGAAGATCCCACATGCTGTGGAGCAACTAAGCTCGTGAGCCACAGCTACTGAGCCCACGTGCCACAACCACTGAAGCCCACATGCCTAGAGCCCATGCTCCACAACAAGAGAAGCCACTGCAATGAGAAGCCTGTGCACTACAACAAAGAGTAGCCCCCACTCACTGCACCTAGAGAAAGCTGGTGCGCAACAACAAAGACCCAACACAGCCAAAAATAAATAAGTAAATAAATTAAAAAATAAATGTTTGGTTGTATTCATCAGTGGAGGTATCTGGGCCTGGAGTTTTGTTTGTGGGCAAGCTTTTAACTACACATTTAATTTCTTTAATAGGTAAAGGTCTATTCAGGTTATCTTTTTCTTTGGTACTTTGTGTCGTTTAAGGAATTGCTCATTTCATCTAAGTTATTGAATTTATTGCCATAAAATTGTTCATAATATTCCCTTATTATATACATTTAATGTCCATGGGACCTGTAGTGATGTACTCTCTCACAGTTCTGACATTGGTAATTTGTGTCTCTTCTCTCTTTTTTCCTGATCAGTTTGTCTAGAGGTTTGTCAGCTTTACTGATCTTCTCAAAGAGCCATTGATTTTTCTCTTGGCATCACTCTCCTGCACTGTCAGTATCTGAAAACTGTTGTTTTATACATTACATCCTTTTTAAAAAGTTTCTTAAGATGGGAGGGTAAATCCAGTCCTTGTCATTCCATCATGGCTGACAGCAGAAGTGATCACTAATTTTAAGAATATAAAGGAGTTCTGCACTACAAAATCTGGAGAGCTGCTGCTCTTGCAGGAGTATTGGTTGCTCCCTGAGGTCACTCCTCCATCCCTCTCAGTGGTGGACGTCTTCTCACCCACACTCTGGTGTCACTGCATCCGGAGACAGTGTAGGTGTCCCCCTGTTTCTCATTTTCACTCCCAGACTGTTGTCATCCCATCTTTCCTGGAAACTTTCCTGCTCCTTTAAAAGTCGTGCCTTCAAGGTCTTATCATCCAATATCCTGTCTTCTTGCAATTATTACAGATTCCCTGATGGCTTTCTCTCATTCCTTGAAGATTTTAACACCTAGTTCACTGTCTCTTTCCAACACTACACTTGTCATAATTCTTGGTAATTTTTAATATCCACATAGAGATCCTCTCAAAACCCAGGAGTATTAGTCACAATACGTAATGCTCTCTGCTGTTACCAACAAACCTCAAACTCTCAGTTGCTTAATAATCAATAAAGCAATAATCAATAAAAGATTATTTCTTGCTTATGCCAAGTCCAGCACACCTCCCTGGCACTTACCTTGCAAAACCCCACGCCGGGTTAAATCCAACTTTGTACCTTCTGAAGGCTTGCGTCCAAGCAGCCCAATGTGCCTGGAGAAAAATGCATACCAACGCTAACTGGTTTCATTTTCAATCTGCAGTCCACCACCACGACCACCCCGCCCCCCACCCCGGCCCTAGTGCTACCTAGAGACTCTCTACACTGTTCTGATCATACCTGTGTGAAGTGTCTCACAGCTTCTTCCCTCTCAAAAAGACCTCTTCCTCCTCATCAGTCTCCGCTCCTGGCCTTGCTTCTTATTTCACTGAGAGAATAGAATAAATCAGAGAATTTCTGCATGCTCCCATCAGCCCATCTACCTACCTTCCTGTACTGACATCCATACGGCAGCCTTCCCTCCTGTTCCTGTGGGCAACTGGTCTGTACCCCTAACCACAGTCAGCCCCTCTGCTTCTGTGTTGATTCCATTCCTCCTCACCTACTCAAGGACATCGTTCCTGTCATTGTTCCCTCTCTCTCCTTCAGCATTAGTTTTCTTCTCTCTATCAGATCATTCCTAGCACCATAACATAGTCTATAGTCTCTCCTATCTTTAAAAAAAAAGAAGTCCATCCTGGCAGCTACCACAAGCTTCTGAAGCTACCGAAGCTTCTCTTGGCTTCACTCCTGGCAGCAAACAACATGGATGTTCGTCTTGTTTGTTCTCGCCAGTTCCCCTCCTCCAGTTCTCTCTTCAACTCAGCCAGGCTTTTGTCTACTTCACTCTACTCTTGTTAAGGACACTGAATCCAGTGGTCGAGTTTCTGTCCTCACCTCACTGGCCTCTGACTGGCATTTGACGTGACTGGTCACCTCTTTCTCATGAACCCACTCTTTCCTGGCTTTCTCTCTCTGCTCCTCTTCAGTCTCCCTTGAGTGTCTCCTTATCTCCCCAATCTCTTTCCCCCCCCAACTTTCCCTTTATTTTTACTTAGAAGGAAAACATTACACAGAACAAGAATATTCTGTAAATAAATACAACAGAACAAGTGACCAGCCCTCTGACTCCTGCACAGCCTACAGTATCCACAAAGTCATTTTTTGAACACAATGTATTATATGAATAAAATTCCACACTTCGCTTTTTGAAGTACAGCTTCAAGCAACTACAGGTTTCCATCCTGCTAGCCTCAGGCAGCAGTTGCTTTTAACTTCTTTTTTTTTTCACTTTACTTTTTTTATTTTATTGGAATATAGTTGCTTTACAGTGTTGTGTTAGTTTCTGCTGTACAACGAAGTGAATCAGCTGTATGTATACATATATCCCCTCCCTCTTGGACTTTCCTCCCTCCCACCCCCCACCCCATCCCACCCATCGAGGTCATCACAGAGCACCAAGATGAGCTTCCTGTGCTATCTCTCCAACCTCTTAAGGCTGGAGTGCCCAGGGCTCAGTTACCATATTCTCTACTTCTCTACCCAAATGTTCCAGGCCCTTAGCTTTACATGCCATCTCTATGCTGATGACCCCAAGGTTATAATTCTAGCCCTGACCTTCCCCTGAACTTCAGATCTCTCTATTTGCTTGGATGTCAAATAGGCATTTCACGCTTAACATGTCCAAAACAAGACTTGATTTATCACCTCCTATGATGCTCATACCCTGCACTTTCCCATCTCAGGAAATGGTAACTCCAACTTGCCCTAATGCCTACAAGTCATCTTTGGCTCCATTTTCTCTCTCTTCCCTCATCTAATCCATCAGTGAATCCTATTGCTCTACCTTTAGAATCGATCCAGAATCTGTTGACAGGGCCAAAACCCTCACTACTCTCACTGTTGTCTACACCACCCTCGTCTTTCTTGTGCACTACCATTAGAGCCCTCTTTTAGAGTTTCCTTTTAAAAGGAAATTCAATCATGTCACCCCATGGCTCAAAAGCCCCCAGCAGCTCCTGCCCTGCTCAAGGACTACAAATTCCCGGGGATCTGGCTCTTGCCAATGTTGTGACGTCATCTCCCGCTCGCCCCCTCTGCTCCAGCCACGTTGCTTAAATACACCGTGCATGTTCCCACCTCAGGGCTTTTGTACATTCTGTTTCCTCTGCTTGGAATGCACTCTCCCCAGGTGTCCTTGCGTCCTTCACTTGTCTCCCCATGTGTCACTTTCTCAGGAGGCTCTCCTTGTCCACCCCATCCCTTCTCTCATCCCCCTTCCTCTCCTACCATCTGGCATTACATTTGTCACTGTCTGTGTCCCCAGCTGGGACACAAGGGGCAGGTACCCTGACTCTTTTGTCCACTGTGCTCCCTGGAGCCTAGACAAGTGCCCAGTTGTGGTAGGGACTCAGTAAATCTTCTAAAAAGTGAATAAATTTCAACCCATGTCCTAAATTAATAAATATAAAAATCCCATGCCCTCCTTAATATTAATTTAAATTTTAGAAATTAAATATGATGACTGAAAAGAAATGAAATCACTTAAAATTTGAATGTGCATTTTTATCATTAATAACTATTATAAAAAATTAATGCTAATTTTTAAAGATTCAAACTGTACAGAAATGCATAATAAAAAGTGAAAGATGGCCCTTTTCATATTTTCCCCCATCTCTATTTCTTGCCATTGCACTTTCCACAGTGGTACACCTCTGTTGACAGTTCTGTATACATCATTTCTCTCCATAGATAATACACACAAACACACACACACACGGACATTTTTAAAAAGTGGTATCTTGTTCTATACTATATAGTTCACCTTTTTTTTCCCCACTTAAAAATATACCTAAGATATTTTTCTGTGCTGGTGCCTTCACATCTTTGGTGACTAGTCTGACACCTGGGGGTTCTGTTTTGCCCCCTTCACGCTCCCTCCAGCCTGGATTCTCTGAGCGGAGGGTGGTGTTTCCCGCTTCAGAACTTTCATGGCACTGTTCCTCCCTATTCTTCTGCCACCTTCTTTCTGCCTGTAGCATTGCTACTTACTTGTCTGGTTCATTAGATTACAATTCCTTGCGGACCAGGCAGTGTGTATCTTTTGTAGTTTTGTATCTTCCATAGTTGTGGGATGCTTGTTGGATGGGTGGGTGGATGGATGGAAGGATGGATATGTGAAAAAATGAAAAGACCAGCTTCTCTTCCTTTTTATCCCCTAAGTGATACTTCAAAATGCTTCGTAACTCAAATTGTGCAGGTTTGCTAGCCGGTGCGGGTGGGTGAGCCTTCTTACTTTAGTCCTTCAGGTGAAGTTGCTGGCTCGCTCAGCTGTGATGTAGCATTGGCGTTTCTTAAAAACAAATTACAGCAGCAACAATAACAACAGTAAAAATGACAGTTACCACTGCCCGAGTGTTTACTTTGTGTGGGCACGGTGCTTCAATGCTTTATGTACATTGTCTTCTTTAATTTTCCACCCATCTAGATGAATTAGATGCTATGATTATTTTCATTTTGTAAAATAGGCTCAGGGAGGTGAAGTAACTTGCTCAAGAATGCACAGCTGGGTAGTGACAGAGCCAAGGTTCAAACCTGGGCTGCCAACTTCTCAAGCGCAACCTTGCACTTCTCTGATGGGAACCAGGTTTGCATGGAATTGTTTCTTCCTGTTGGAACTGGTTGCATTTTTAATTGCAAAAAACACCCAACCTGTGGTTAACAGATTAATATGGCAACCTTTCCCCCCTGAGAAAATAGTTCTTTCATTTGCCCATAAAAGTAGAAGTGCCCATAAGACTCTCTTCCAGAATAACTAACTCTCTCCCGACCTTCCCCCCCAACAACAAACAAAACAAAACAAAACGTTCCATGGCCTCAAATGGTCAAGCGTAGCTCCCTGACTACTTGATTTCTTTGGCTGCTTCTTGCCTTAGCAAAGAGAAGATGAACTCATGAATTATACCCAGAAGAATAGACACTGAGGTCCCAAGTGGTTTGTTATGTAAGCAGTAAACACTTTGGACAGAATCATCAACTGTTTGTCAAATGCTGGGTTCTACCAAACCGAGTTTAAAAGAAAAAAAAGCTATCTGCGGAGATTTTGTGAAAGTTCCACTTGGTTAGCATGCTTGCAATGCACACTGTAACAAAGCTTTAATATAATTAAATTTTAAAATCCATGTAGAATCTAGTGGGTAGGCAGATGTACCGGTATGTTAAACTTTATGTCGCTTGAAAATGGTTTTCAAGTACATCAGGGGGAGACCATCCAGCTGTAAAATTATCTGCTTTATGATGCTGCATCACAGCTCTGATCTTTTTCTTTTAATTAAAAATGTACCTTAAAGTTGCACCATCCCCACTCTCTGTTACCTCTTTGCCTCTTTCTTAAAATTTACCGATAGGAGATGAAGCAGCATGACTGTTCTATGAACCTTTGGGGATATTGATGCAGGAAATCAGTTTTCAATTAAATATTAAGTTTTGTGGGTCTTCAGCTGGGCTCGGGCCCTCTCGAGGCCAAAGGGCAGCCCCTCATGTATCTGGTGGGTCAAACCTTCCAACTACTTGCAGCTCATTCCATAAATGAAGAGGGTGATAGCACTTTGGGAAGACAGGGGGATGATACCTGCCCAGCTCTTTTTGACCTGACCCAGCTGTGAACCACCTTAGAAGGTGTCTGCCCTCTGAGTGGCATAGACAGTAGGACACTTTGCTCATGTTTCCCCCCCCACCCCCACATCTTTTTTACTGACTTTCTGGTATCTGATTTTTGGGGGGAGGAGGATGGTCATCCCTTTGATTTGATGTTTCATTCTCTGTTAAAATATAGACCACTGGTTTCTAATCCATCATTGACCCCTTGATATGGCTAAAGTCCCCAGGTCCTTTGTGAAAGATCATAAAGACAGTGGATATCGGTGCCCAGAAATGGCCTTTGCAGAGAGGGGAGGACCCAGAAGGGCAGACTGGGCGCTGGGGTCCTCCCCGAGCCTGGCTCTGGCTGTAGCTAATTAACAGCTGTAAACACACGCAATGTTACTTTTTCAGATGAGATCCATCTTCTAACGTATGTATGATAGAGCCTGGCACACAGTGAGCGCTGAATAAATATTGGCTATTATTGAGATGATGAATATTTTATTGTTCTAATTATAGTCAGATCCTGCTAGACCCTCTTTAGGATCTTTCTGGAACCTGCCAATGGGTAAGAGGAAGGAAAACAAGCAATTCCTTACATGGCCTGGAGGACCTGTTGGCCGTTAGATGGGGACGGGAACTGAGGGGACATCGCCTGGCCGCATGTTTTCAGGACAGGAAACAGGAGCTCCTAGCAGAGAAGGGACTCACCCAGTGCACAAAGCGAGCCGCGGCAGAGCTGTTCGTTCCACTAGCTTGGCTGCTTCACCTTATCTCAACTTCCTCTGTGCTGGGCAGAGCCAAGGCTAAGCTGCTCAGTTACTTTGCTGCTATGACGCCTGGGTGCCCTCTGCAGTCTTAGAGAGTCCCGCCCACTGCCACCACCCTCCCAGGCTGTGGACAGAAAAGCTGGCCACAGAGGGTCTCCTTGGCCATTAAAGAATCTTCCTGTTCGCAGCAGCCTCTCCGCTTTCTTGCAACCCTACTGATTATCAGGTACCATCCACACCCTGTACCAGGAAATGCCACTTGCTTTCCTTGCCCTGGAGTGTGGTGGTGGTGATGATGTCTTTGAAAGCAGTGGTCCAGGACCTGCAGTTCTCTAGACTCCCAGGGTGTTCGCGGGAGGTTTGCTATGAGGGGGTCAGACGTGGGAGACAAAGGATTCTGCTCAGAGCTCAGCCTGCAGGAACTTGCTCTGGGGGCTCAGGAGAACCCACGCTTCCTCTCCCTCCAGGGGCTCGCCTTTGGCTGGCCTGGGAAACAGCACGCATGTGTCTGGGTCTAGGGCAGGTGGTGCAAGGCATCACCTATAACCCGGGACCAATTGTGTTGTGGATGCTTCCGGAAGCAGGCAGGCTTCCTGGAGGAGGTGGAGCCTGAGGTAGGCTGGGAGGGGGGCCGTGAAGGCGGGATGGTGGGTGGGCAGGCCCATTCGGGGTGGCGTCCTGGCCTCACGCAGGGTACTGTGAACTGGAAGTAAGGCAGACATTGATGGAGGAGAAAGATGACAGAAGGATGATTGACGGACGAGTGAAATTGTATGTCGGTGACAGGCTTACATCTCGCTTTGAGTTAGAACCACGGACAGTCAGGATGGGACATGGTGACCATCTAGCCTCACTGTCGTGTTGATTGGGGTGCTGTGTGGCTCCCCTTGTCAGGAGAGGGCAGAGACCCCTCGTAGGGAGGTGGATGACGCTGGGGAGACAGTGCGATGAGGGTCCACATGTGCAGTGATGGGAAGGGGGTCCGGGCCAGCTGGGCTTGTGATCACGTGTAGGTGACGTCACCTCCCTGGGCCTCGGGCTCCTTCCCTGACCAGCCGGTTTTCCAGGTGCTTTCGGGCCGCACATGTCCATTCTGATCTGGTGTTTTCATACCTGCTCTGGTCTTAGTTTCCCAGTCTAAGATCTGCTTGGTGGACTAGGTCGAGACCTCTCCCCTTCCAAGTGACCCTACAGGAAGATGGGCAGCCGATCTGACTACGTGCTGACCCCTCCAGGGGCTGCGGTGAGAGGGGCCAGGCTTGAGCATGTGGAAGCCGAGGGGCTTCCATGCAGAGTGGGGCCTGGGGCACTGGCTCTGCGAGTCCACGGCTCCCAGGTGGGAGGGGGGGTGTCGACAGCAAGGTGAGCTGGGCCAAGACACAGACATGCTTCAGGGAGGGATGTTGGTGATGGCCGAGCCCTCTGACTGCTGGGCCAACAGTCACACCTGGCGCACAGGTGTCGGTCTCCATTCTAATTGGTTATTACGTATTTTGAATATCAATCCTGACCTCAAGGACTCGCCACCATGAGAAGCAAAAACCTTCCTGGAGACATCTCTGAATGTTCCAGGGTTCACATTGCTCAGAGCCGCTTTACATGTGTGTGAAACCAAAATTAATTACATTCTGTGCACCTAATCCAGCCCTTCAGTGTCAGGGGCTGGCTTTCTCCTGTCTGTGGATGGAGCTGGCTCTTTTGGCCTGATTATTGTTCTGGTGCATGTGGGATTTCCTACCTGCACCTTAGGGGAAACCTTTCCTGCTGCCACCTATGGAGGGAGCCGGCAACTCTTTTTTTTTTTTTTTTTAACATCTTTATTGGAGTATAATTGCTTTACAATGGTGTGTTAGTTTCTGCTTTATAACAAAGTGAATCAGTTATACATATACATATGTCCCCATATCTCTTCCCTCTTGCATCTGCCTCCCTCCCACCCTCCCTATCCCACCCCTCTAGGTGGTCACAAAGCACAGAGCTGGTCTCCCTGTGCTATGTGGTTGCTTCCCACTAGCTATCTATTTTACGTTTGGTAGTGTATATATGTCCATGCCACTCTCTCACTTGGTCACATCTTACCTTTCCCCCTCCCCATATCCTCAAGTCCATTCTCTAGTAGGTCTGTGTCAACAACCCACATCGACAGCTGACACTGAGGCTTTTTCCAAAGGAATCAAGATGCCCTGGGTGGCCTTTCATCCAACCTCTCACCTGTCGTGAGGAGTCCTCACAGGGCAATTACTGCACACACCTGAATGTAGGTGACCTCAGCTCCAAGGCGACACCTCCTTTCTTCATGATAGGATAAAAATGTATTTTCGATTACCTTGAAATTTTGACTTTTAGGGATTTAGATTAAGTAGTCAGATGTCAACATATACAACTTACTGGACCAATTTAGTTGTATGGACACGTAGAATGTCATGTATATAAACTAAATTATTTGTAGAGATGTAGCTTTCTTCTATTCTGACATTTTGTGAAATCGTTTTTATTCATATTCTTCCTGTGTATGTTGTTATTGGTGGAACCACTCTGAATGTGGTTGGACACAGGACATTTTTACCCTCTGTGGTTTGAGATGCACCACTTTTGGAAACTACTGTTGGTGTGATGCTGCAGTGGAAATTGTGTCCCACGAGTCTTAGCTCAGGCTGCCGTACAAAATATAGTAGACCATGTGGCTTCAACAACAGAAGTTTATTTTGTCACAGTTCTGGAAGCTGGGAGGGTCGGGTCCTGATGAGGTCTCTCTTCCTGGCTTACAGACAGCTGCCTTCTCGCTGTGTCCTCAGTGAGCTTTCCTCGGAAGAAAGATCTCTCTCTCTTCCTCTTCTTGTAAGGCCACAGTCATACTGGATTGGGACCGCACCCTTATGACCTCATTTAACCTTAATTACCTCCTAAAAGCCCTATCTCCAAATATACTCACATTGGGGGTTAGGGCTTCAAGATACAAATTTTGTGGGGGACATAATTCAGCCCCTAGTGTCATGCCACAAGACTCAATGTATATAACATTAGGTAGGATTTAAAAATTTGCCTTGTAGGTATATGTTTGTGATCTCCATATTGTAAGGACTTACTCTTGTTTCAAGCTCCTTACGAGGCTTGTTTACACAGACATCAGAACTTGCACCGTAAGGCTGTACCACTCAGAGTAATCACTGTGTCAAGTTTATTTGCCTCTGTACACCAGTTCTGTCGGTGACCTCTATAAGCATCCCAAACTAGGATTGACTGAGGTCTTAGCTAATGTGTCTTCATGTTGTAATAAAATATAACTTTTTAATAAAACGGTGCTTTATTATTCAAAGTAGAGCCATTGAGAATGTTCCCTATGATTTGAACAACTCTAAGAATTCAACTATAAGTTGGTCCTTTGTCTCTCCCAACAAGCCGTGTTTATTCTTCCCATCTCACAAATGCAGAAAGAGACAAGGGTGGGTTGAATCACTGGCTCAGACTTGAACCTGGATGGGATCTCTTCATCCCAGAGCTGTGTCCCTTTCTGCCGCATCGCTAGGCTCCAGGGAGAAGTAATGGGAGGAAAGAGAGGTTCAGTGACACAGCCGAGGCCTTTCGGCAGAGAGAATCCCGTGTCCAGGGCCCTTCTCGCTGCATCTCCAAAAACTCCATATTAACCCCAAGAGCCAGAGGTGCCTCCTCTCCGCTGAGGCCGCCCCTCAGGGTCCAGCCTTTCTCCTTCTTGGGCCGGGGCAGGGAGGACAGCCCTGCCCCCACTGTTCCCGGCTTGTGCAGGCCTCCACGTCCCTCTTCATCTTGCCTTAAATAAGGGTTTTAGTAGGCTGCCAGATCATTCATCTATTGTATTTATGGAAACCACTGAAGACTTTGAAAAGGGGTTTAATTTAATGTGAGGTTCTATCTTTGAAGAAATTTGTTTAACAGTGCAGGGAAAATTAGGCTTTTAATATAGGAGGAGCAGAGTTGCTCTGTAACTTAAAGAGAAAATGGAAACAGAGATAAGAAGTAGCAGTGAAGCCACAGGGCTGGGAAGGAGGGCGGTTTGGGGACATGGTAGAACCGAGCCCAGGTGAAGGTTCCCCAGGTCCACGGCTGTCCTGGGGAAGGCAGGGCACAGGAAATGACAGCTCAGCGTCCGGTGGCCCTGGGTTGGTGGCAGGACCCGGAGCTTGGATTGACAGGATGGAGCAGTGTTAACCCACGAGCCTGTGAGCCCCTGGGGGCCTCGACTGTCACAGCCACCGGGCATCCCAGGCACAATTGTCTGCACGCAGTCAGCCGTTTCATGGTGGCTTCCTGGCTGGGTGGATGAAGCCTCCAACTGAGTAGGGGAGAGGATGACTTTGAGGGAAACGAAGGGTGGGTGGGAGGTTCTTACAGTGAAGAGGAAAGGGCTTTGGACTAGGGTAGTTCTGGGTTCAGTCCACTCCTGCTGTTTCTGAGCTGTGACCTTGGGCCACTTGCGAATCTCCCCGAACCTCAGCTTTCTCAGAAGGGAGAGTTGCACCCTCTGCGTTGTCGCAGATGTGAATCATCACGCCCGTTTACTGAGCACTTACTACATGCCTGGTGCCTGCTGAGTGCTGGTCTTTTTTAAAAAAAATTTATTTATTTTTGTCTGTGTTCGGTCTTCACTGCTGTGCGCAGTCTTTCTCTAGTTGTGGTGAGTGGGGTCTACTCTTCGTTGTGGCGCACGGGCTTCTCATTGCAGTGGCTTCTCTTGTTGCGGAGCACGGGCTCTAGGCGCTCGGGCTTCAGTAGTTGTGGCACGCGGGCTCAGTAGTTGTGGCTCATGGGCTCTAGAGCGCAGGCTCAGTAGTTGTGGCACGTGGGCTTCAGTAGTTGTGGCACGTGGGCTCAGTAGTTGTGGCTCGTGGGCTCTAGAGCGCAGGCTCAGTAGTTGTGGCGCACGGGCTTAGTTGCTCCGTGGCACGTGGGATCTTCCCCGACCAGGGCTCGAACCCATGTCCCCTGCATTGGCAGGTGGATTCTTAACCACTGCGCCACCAGGGAAGCCCTGAGTGCTGGTCTTTAATGAGATGCTGTTTCTAAAGGTCCAGCCAAGGATCTCACCCTGGGGGACGCTCAGTCTCAGCAGTTCCTTCTTCCCCACACTTAGAGCTGGGCAGTGGGTGATTCCAAAAGTAGCCAGTAGGCCTTCGGTCCCGCCACAGTGCCCCATGCACCAAGGCTTGGCAACCCTCAGCCCTGAGCCTTTCACCAGCACATCCCACCCCTGGCCTCGCCGATAAGCCAGGATAGAAGATGTTCATTTTCACAGATGCTGCGGAGAGAAAACACGTATGAAAGAAGTGAAGAGATAAGAACACGCAGGAAGGTTATCTTTCAATTAAGAAAGGCAGTAATTCTTCCCCTCAGAACTCTTGCTGGGCATATCGTTGCAGTGGTTCGATGAGAAGGAAATCCATTGGTGTTCCGCAGTGTGAGCGCTGCTCAGCAAGGCACCACCCAGCCCAGGCCTTTCTCCCCGCACCCCACGGGAAACCCACTGCATCCTGCAGGCTCCTCCCAGGGTGAGGGTGGGGAGCTCAGAGCAGGGGCCCGGAGACCTGCCGCTGGGGAGTGAAGCCTTGCCCTACACTCGGGCTGCATCCTCATGGGACTGTCGCAGGATGGGCGGCTTGGGGCGTCGGATGGGGGAGGGAGGAAGGGCTGGCACATCGGGGCCTCTCTCTCACACACGCCCACGCCACACACATGCACACTCACACGCGTGTATGTGCTCCCTCTTCTGCCTTTGCTGGACTTCTAACACGCACCTAGAGGGCTTCTTTTGCTCCACATCTCAGCCCTGCTCCTTTCCCTACTTTTAAAAAAATTCACTGTTTTAGAGTAGTTTTAGGTTCACAGCAGAAGTGAAGGGAAGGTACACAGAGATTTACCATATGCCCCCTGACCTCACACACTCCCAGACCCCCCACCCCCATTATCAACAGCCCCACCAGAGGGGTGCCTTCGTTATAACTGATGAACCTACACTGATGCATCATCACCCAAAGTCCATAGTGTACACTGGGGTTTACTCTTGGGGTAGGACATTCTGTGGGTTTGGACAAATGTATAATGACACGTATCTATCATTGTGGTATCATGCAGAGTATATTCGCTGCCCTAAATATCCCCTATGCTCTGCCTATTAACCCCTATCCCCATCCCTCAAGCCCCTGGCAACCCTGATCTTTTCACTGTCTCCATAGTTCTGCCTTTTCTAGAATGTCACATAGCTGGAATCGTACAGCATGTAGCCTTTTCAGATCGACTTCTTTCACTTAGTAATGCATTAAGGTTCCTCCATGTCTTTCCATGGCTTGATAGCTCATTTCTTTTTAGCTCTGAATACCATTTTCTGGATGTACCACAGTATAATTATCCAGTCACCTAGTGAAGGATATCTTGGCTCCTTCCAAATTTTGGCAATTATGAAGAAGGCTGCTACAGATACCCATGTGCAAGGTTTTTTTTTTTTTTTTTTTTTTTTTTTTAAAATATATTTCAGTTCCTGCTCGTGGGCACATTTTTTGTTTTTTACTTAATTATTTATTTATTTATTTATTTATTTATTTTTGGCTGTGTTGGGTCTTCGTTTCTGTGTGAGGGCTTTCTCCAGTTGTGGCAAGCGGGGGCCACTCTTCATCGCGGTGCGCGGGCCTCTCACTATCGTGGCCTCTCTTGTTGCGGGGCACAGACTCCAGACGCACAGGCTCAGTAGTTGTGGCTCACGGGCCTAGTTGCTCCAAGGCATGTGGGATCTTCCCAGACCAGGGCTCGAACCCGTGTCCCCTGCATCGGCAGGCAGATTCTCAACCACTGCGCCACCAGGGAAGCCCCATGTGCAAGGTTTTTATGTGGACATAAGTTTTCAACTCCTCTGAGTTAAAACCAAGGACTGTGATTGCTGGATTATATGGTAAGAGTAGGTTTAGTTTTGTAAAAAACCGCCCAGCTCCCTTCCAGAGCGGCGGCACCATTGTGCCTTCCCACCAGCAATGAATGGGGGTTCCTGCTGTTCCACATCCTCGTCAACATTTGGTGGTGTCGGTGTTCTGGATTTTGGCCGTTCTCATAGGTGTGTGGTGGCGTCTTATTGTTGTTTTGAGTTTGCATTTCCCTGATGACACATGACATGGGGCATCTTCTCCATGTGCTTACTTGCCATCTGTCTGTCTTCCATGACGAGGTGCTGTCCCTGCCTTTTCAGCTCACCCCCAGTAGGCCGGCATCTGCACTCACCACCAGGCACCTTTACCCAGCAGAGAGTGGAATGGGCCCAATCCCAGCATCACCAACTTTTGGGTGTGCAACCTGGGTTCTCCTGTTCCAATCTGGGTCCAGCCAGCCTGCCCGTTCAGTCTGGGTGTCTGCTGCCCACCAGGCTCCAGCTCCTCCCCCCTTTATCCGGGGGTCACTAGGCCCTCTGAGTGTGGAATTTTCCAGCGCATTGAGTAGGTGGCCCCTGCACAGCACTGACCCACAGTGCGAGCGGGTACCACCCTCTCACCCATCCCACTGTCAGGACGTCTGGTCACTTGCTTCTCTGCCCAACTTGATTGAGGGTCGCTGTGGTCAGAGCCTGGCTTGCTCGTCCCCAGGACCCAGCGCTGGCACAGAGAAGGGCACAGAAGTGCTGTTGCCTCGTTGGCAGATGTCGGAGGACATGGGCGCCCGGTGCAGAGGGCCCTCCCACCCTATGGGCCTGCCTCTGAGGAATAGGGTGGAGGGAAGAGGCCTGGGCCCCTGGGTACTTCACCCGGTGGCCTGGCATCTCCACAGGGTGCCCTCCCCGCCAGCTGCCCAGAGACTGGGAGGTGGCAGAGGTGGGGCAGGGGCTCCTTGGGGGACTTGTGGGCAGGTGGGATGGGATAGGGGTCCCGTCTTGCCGTTCCCCAGCCAAGCCTCAGCTGGGCGGAGGTGGACAGCCTCCCCTGCAGGGAACTGGGGGTCCCAGATGCCTCCCTTCTGGGCTTGGAAGGGGGCGCTCCTCCCTGGAGGAGGGGGGTGTTCGTGTCTGAGCAGCACGAGTGTCCCTGGCTGGGCAAAGAGCGGCTGGAACCTAGAAGGGCCTGACCCTGAAAACAGCTCCTGGGGCAGCCTGGTCAGGGGTGGGGGGCCTGGGGGCCTCCCAGCTAAGGGAATTTGCTCATTTCCTAGCTCCCTATTGTGAAGGAATATAGCAGGAAATATGCTTTCCCTTCTACAGCCTTCAGTGGTAGAAATACCAACTTCAGCCCAGGTGACAGTTTGGTTACTGAGCTGCTGTGTGGTCTTGGGTCAGTTGCTTAACCTCTCTGAGCCCGGGATAATAACACCCATCTCCTAAGGCTGTTCTGAGGATCCGATGAGTTAATGTCCGTGAAGGCAGAATGTCAGTACCATGAGTTATTTCTTGTTTGGGTCTGAACACTGGGCTAGATTTCCTAGCTTGTCCCAGGCCCACACTGAGAACAGGAGACAAAGCTGGATGCAGAGTTCTCTGCAGATGGCAAGACTGTGCTCCACACAGCGTGAAGACTTAGGTTCTTTGGAGACTGAACACTGGTGTGTGCAGAGGGCAGGGCATGGAGCCCAGGGCCTGGGGCAGGGCTCATTCCTTCTGGATGCTCTGAGGGAAAGGACCTGGGTCTGGCTGGACGTGAAAGTGGGAAGTTCGTCTCTCTCCTGATATAGGTGCTGCTGGCTGGTGCTACAGACGGGCTTGGAAAGCACCGTTTCATTTTGCCCGAGCAAAGAAAGCAGGCGCTGTGTGCTGTTCATATATTGATTGACTCATCAAATGATCTGCCTCAGCTGCCTGCATTTGTTTACAGGGTGAAAATGAATGCCACAGATGTTTACTGTATAATAGGATTTGAAATCTGTTGCAGGGGGTTTGGTGGGGGTGGGGAGCGGGGGAAGCAACCATTGAAACCATTGGGCCAAGAATGAGAAAAATGCTTTTGCATAAAAAGGAGGATTTGGTTCACTGAGTAACACATGGTGCTTGCTGTCAGATGCTAACAGGAAACATGGGCCTTGTCTCCCTTTTGGCCAGTGTTGGCTTGTGCGTCTGTCTCCTTGGCTTTCTTCTGCGCTGTGCTCTGATGTGGCACCTTCTAAAGCGTTTTCATTATTGAGAGAGCTTCTTCTGCAAGGGAGCACCCACCTTAATTATTCATCATTAGCACCGATGCAGGCCTGGGGCCACCTGCTCCCTTTCTGCTCATCTCCTGTTTACAGCGGGCAGCCTGGTTGCCTAGCAAGCCTGTCCGGACCTTGGATGGGGCAGGGTCTTCCCGGTGACTCCCCTCTTGACTTAGGCTGTGTCCCTGCTGTCCGTTGCTTGGAGCCAGATCTCTGGGGGTTACTATGCTCTACAACGTGAGCTCCTTTTTCTTGCTAGAGCCCCTAAGCCATGCAACAGGGAGCACCACGGAGGCATCGCCAATTCCTGACCGTGTCCAAGGGATGTTCTCAGGGATCAGGGCAGACGGGGGACTCCGTGCTTTCACAAGGGAGTCCCCTCCTCTGGCTTTCAGGAGGGCCTCCCAGTGGGGAGGTCGCAGGCTGCTGGTCCAGTGCTTGGCGACCACCGAGATGCCCAGGAGAGAACTTCCTTCCCGGAAAGTTTTCCTCCCATGTGTTCAAGCGCAAGCACTTCATTTGTATTTTCACTTTCCTTATGTTTTTCTCTTCAACCAGCTCTGATTGAATTCACCACAGATTAACATTTTCCATTATACGTCCTAATGTGTTTTTTTAAAACCAAATCTCCCTTCACAGATTGCTGTCTTTATAATATAGGAATTATTTCTCAGTCACTTTAAAAGTCCTGCTTCATTAGCTTGGTGACTGTTTGGTAATTTGCAAAGTCACTTTCACAAGTTTTAATACTGCCCGGTTGAGAATCACAGCCGTAAATGTATTAGATCTTAATAATGTTATGATTCTGTCTGAAGTGAAAAAAAGTTAGAATCAGTAATTAGCTCTGACCTCAACACAGGCCTGCACTGTGCAGGAGACGATACCAATTATGGGATCAAAGCGCCCGGCATTTAAGGAATCTTCCGGTGAGGCCGTGGAGCCCTTTGTGTCAGCAGCGGGGAGACCGTGGTACCTCTGTCTCTCCAGCACCTTCATTTCCCCCTTTCTGCTTATAATGGCTTAAAGCTTTTCCTTCCATGGAAAGCACCTCATGTCTAGATGGGACCCTCCAGGGAAACACGCAGGGTGGGCGTGATTTCTACCCATTTGCAAATGGACACTTTGAAGCCTCCAAATTCGGGCTCCCACTCCACCTCTTTTTTTTTTTTTTTTTGGCCACTTGGCTTGGCTTGCGGGATCTTAGTTCCCCAACCAGGGATTGAACCCGGGCCCCCTGCAGTGGAAATGTGGAGTCCTAACCACTGGACTGCCAGGGAAGTCCCAGGTCTATTTTTGACAGATGATGCTGCCTGCCGGGAGGATGTGTCTGGAGTCTTCTGCTGGATATATATATATATATATATATGAATATATTTTGGCATGCTCACTTTTCCCCTCTTCCTGTGTCAAGGCCACCTCTGCGTTGTGCAGGGAAAAGGGGCAAGTTGACAAGGACGGCAATGTCCAGCCCCTGCTCTGAGGTTTCCAAGCCCCTCTGGGGGCAGGCACGCTCCACGCCTGCGTGGCTCTTCCCTCTGCTCCATTCCCAGCAGCATCTCTGCCTCCCTGGAGGCCTCTCAGGGCGCCTTCCAGCTGCAAAGCCCGAGACTAGCTCCCTCTCGGGAGAGAGACTGGGTGGGTTCCGGAAAACCCGGGAGCCTCACGCTGCTTTGTCATGTTCCATTTGCCCTGATTAATTTGGCGTCTGTATGAGCCAGAGGGAGTGGTGCTCTCCCCTAACCTTTCACAGATGTTTCAGGCCAAGGTTTTCTGGCAAAATCGATTCTGACATTTTGATAAGAACCCATTCGCTGTGTTCTGTATTTTGAATCTTTTGACTCTAAGCTGTTCTGAAAACCAGCTGTGAACCTAAATCTTGTTTGTAAAATCTGCATACTGCATCAGCAGCAGAAATGGTGAGAACCTCGAGGTCATTTCATAGACACTGGAAGCAAGTTGGGCGGATGTGATGATATTGAATTGCAGTGATTTATCAGACTTCTGCCGGGTGAGGGACCGTGAGAGACGCATAATGAATGTCTTGAACCCGCTCCTGTCTCTTGCAGTGTTTGGAATGAAAAAAAAGTAGACCTTTAATGGAAATATTTTGTATTCATGAAAAAAACCAAAATCCCCACAACTTAGGAAACTTGACTCCAGTGTAGAACCCAACAATCTACATTGGGAGCAGCGATCTTTGTCACTTGGTAGAAGGAGAAAAATTGAAGACTGGATTGGAAGCCTTTTAGGCCACTGTTGGAAAGGCACACACCTCTGTCCAACTTGAGCTTCCTGTTTACAAGGTCATTTTAGGGGAAGGGAGAGAGGGAGAAAGTGACAGACCCCCAGCCCATCAGTGAGCGACGTTTCGTCTCTCCCTCCACTGTAGGTGACCCTCTGAAGAAACAACACAAACCAGAGGACAGGAGTCAGGTGTGTGAGGAGAAAGGTCTTGGACCAGCAGGGGAGGGAAGGGGGTGGGGATGGTGAGTGACCAGAGCTCCTGCCTTCTCTTCCTCCCAGTGGACCATCCACATGAGGTGTGCGGTGGGTGGGATTGGACCCCTGCCCTGCCCCCCACGCCTTCCCGGCTGGCTCCCTGCATGAGGGCACAGTGGGTTCTGGGGCCTGGGCTCTGTGACCCTCTTCCTCTTCCCTCGGCTTGGGGCCCCTCAGGGTGAGAGGGAGGCGGTCTGAGTCTTGGGTGCATTTCGTGGATGATGTGCACGTGCCATCAGAAGGCGGGAGGTAAGTTGTAGCCCCTAAATGGTGGGGTGGTGACCTGGAACAAGACTGAAGGCTGTCACAATCCTGCCATTGACTTCTTACATGGCCCTGGGCACAGCACATATTTCCTGGGGTGCCAGGTGTCCCAGACGTACCTGGAGATCCTGGGCTGGAAATCAGCCAGGGCACTGGGGATTCTGACCACCTGCCAGTGAATCCTTGTTTCCTCTGTAGCATTGGGCTTATGCAAGATACTTTGAAAAGTTCTTGTAGGAGAGAGCAGTGAAAAATGCAAGAGATGCCTGGGTCCACCCACTAATATAGTTTAGGGGTACCTTTCCTGGATTCAGAAGATAAATGGATAGAACCCAGAGAGGAACCCCCCACCTGAGACTCCCATCTGTAGGTGCTGGGGTTCCACAGCCTGCTGTACCCCAGCTCCAGGCCAGCTGTCTCCCAGGTCCAGTTTTTCCCACATGTGCGTGAGAGCAGGTGACCTCGTTTCTCCACTAGCTTCTCCATCACTCAGCTCCATGTGTGCTGGGTACCTCCTCCAGGTCCAGTTCTGTGCCCCAAAGGAGACACAATGATGGGAACAAGAGATTGTCTCTGTCTTCAAGGAGTTCAGAGTCTAATGGAGGAAGGAGACACATAAATGTCTAGATATAATGTGACATAGGAAGGGCATTTATGGAAATACATACGTGGGAACAGAGAGAAAGGTCCCCAGCAGGCCCACGAGGACCAGAGAGGGTGTCTCGACAGGGAGGGGACATCTGAACTGAACTCCCTTCCAAATGAGCTCCCTGGGACCTACACTGACTCTTCAGATGTACCACAGATAGTACAGGGTGCTGACCTTGTCTGCAAGGCTGAAGAGGCCCCATGACAAATACAAAATAGTGTAAGACATTTTTGTCACAAGCTGCCGACAGCTTTGCTAAGCCTGACGACCGAGACGATTTCAGAAGTACAGGCACCAATTGTCACTTCTGTCCTTTGGCCAGTTCTATGGCCAGTATGTGATTTTATGGCAAGCTGACCATTTACAATTTCAGATTATCTGAACCAAGTCATACTGTCAACATTTTTGACAATATTCCTTTACAATAAGACCACCACCATTTACTAGTTTCTGTTATTGTCGACAGTGGCTTATGACCAGCAGGAACTATGAGAGAGAGGCTTTTAAGGCAAAAATTCTCAATCACCTCCCTTGTCTCTGAGAAAATCATGAGTCAGAAAAAACTCTTATGCAGAAAAAAAGTATTTTATAAAAATTAACACATGTTAGTGATAAAAACTTTCAACAAGTGACAGGGAAATCTTAGTGTGATGAAAGGTAACAATAACTGTCAAAAATCTAAGGGATGGGATATAGGTATACATATAGCTGATTCACTTTATTGTAGAGCAGAAACTAACAACATTGTAAAGCAATTATACTCCAGTTAAAAAAAAAAACTATAGCACAGGAAAATGCAAATTAAAAGCACAGTGAGATACACAACACACCCAGCCAACGAGTTAAAATAAAATATAAACAGACTGAGGACACCAATGTGGACAAATTTGGGAATCAGAGAAAGTTTCATCCATTATTGGTGGGGATATTAAATGGTATGACCCCACTTTGGAAGAATATGTGGTAGGTTCTTATTCACAAAGCTAAATACGTATCTATGACTCAGCAATTTCTCTCTTGGATGTTTACCAAGAGAAATGAAAATATATGTTCACAAAAACAATTGTACAAGAGTGTTCTTGGCAGTTTTATTCATAATAACTAAAAATGGGAGGCAACTCAGGTATCCCCCAACAGACGAATGGATAAAAAGAGAGATAGACATACAGTGGACTACCACTCAGCAATAAAAAGGGAGAATTTACTGACACATGCCGCAACATGGTTGAATCTCAAAAACATCATGCTGGGTGAAAGAAACCAGACACACAAGAGTGCATATTATATGTGCCATTTATATGAACCCTTAGATGAGGCAAAACTAATCTGTGATGAAAAATGATCATAACAGTGGGTGCCTCTACTGTGGGTGATGGTGTCTGCAATTTACTGGGACATGAGAGAACTTTCGCGGATTATAACAATGTCCTATCCCTTGACAGATGTTTGGGTTACACAGATATGTGCATTTGTCAAAATGCATCCCATGATGTATTTCAGATCCATACATTTATTTTACTCTCTGTAAATTTTACCTAAAAAAACCTCCCTGCAAACCAATATTGAACTCTAGTTAACGATATGCCGGCAGAAGTGTACTCATGTCTGCAATTTACTTTGAAATGCATCAGAAAATAAAATGGATTGATGTGTGCATAGAAAGATGGATAATTATAAGATAGAGCAAATATAGCAAAATGTTCATTGTAGGATCTAGGCAGTGGGAACAAGGATTTTCTCAGAAAATTTTCAGCTTTTCTGTATGTTTGATAGTTTTCATAATAAAATGTTGGAGGGAAACTAAGTAATATGTCTTTCATGGATTCATACATATCTGGTATAACTAGATTAAAAAGTTTTGAGGGGAGGAGGGGCAAGATGGCGGAAGAGTAAGACGCGGAGATCACCTTCCTTCCCACAGATACATTAGAAATACATCTACACGTGGAACTGCTCCTACAGAACACCCACTGAACGCTGGCAGAAGATGTCAGACCTCCCAAAAGGCTCTTGGTGCTCCAGCCAGGCATCAGGGCTGTGCCTCTGAGGTGGGAGAGCCAACTTCAGGACACTGGTCCACAAGAGACCTCCCAGCTCCACGTAATACCAAACGGCAAAAATCTCTCAGAGATCTCCATCTCAACATCAAGACCCAGCTTCACTCAACGACCAGCAAGCTACAGTGCGGGACACCCTATGCCAAACAACTAGCAAGACAGGAACACAGCCCCATCCATTAACAGAGAGACTGCCTAAAATCATAATAAGGCCACAGACACCCCAAAACACACCACCAGACGTGGACGAGCCCACCAGAAAGACAACATCCAGCCTCATCCACCAGAACACAGGCACTAGTTCCCTCCACCAGGAAACCTACACAACCCACTGAACCAACCTTAGCCACTGGGGACAGATACCAAAAACAACGGGAACTACGAACCTGCAGCCTGTGAAAAGGAGACCCCAAACACAGTAAGATAAGCAAAATGAGAAGACAGAAAAACACACAGCAGATGAAGGAGCAAGGTCAAAACACACCAGACCTAACAAATGAAGAGGAAATAGGTAGTCTACCTGAAAAAGAATTCAGAATAATGATAGTAAGGATGATCCAAAATCTTGGAAATAGAATAGACAAAATGCAAGAAACATTGAACAAGGACGTAGAAGAACTAAAGAGGAACCAAGCAACGATGAAAAGCACAATAAATGAAATTAAAAATACTCTAGATGGGATCAATAGCAGAATAACTGAGGCAGAAGAACGGATAAGTGACCTGGAAGATAAAATGGTGGAAATAACTACTGCAGAGCAGAATAAAGAAAAAAGAATGAAAAGAACTGAGGACAGTCTCAGAGACCTCTGGGACAACATTAAACGCACCAACATTCGAATTATAGGGGTCCCAGAAGAAGAAGAGAAAAAGAAAGGGACTGAGAAAATATTTGAAGAGATTATAGTTGAAAACTTCCCTAATATGGGAAAGGAAATAGTTAATCAAGTCCTGGAAGCACAGAGAGTCCCATACAGGATAAATCCAAGGAGAAACACACCAAGACACATATTAATCAAACTATCAAAAATTAAATATAAAGAAAACATATTAAAAGCAGCAAGGGAAAAACAACAAATAACACACAAGGGCATCCCCATAAGGTTAACAGCTAATCTTTCAGCAGAAACTCTGCAAGCCAGAAGGGAGTGGCAGGATATACTTAAAGTGATGAAGGAGAAAAACCTACAACCAAGATTACTCTACCCAGCAAGGATCTCATTCAGATTTGATGGAGAAATTAAAACCTTTACAGACAAGCAAAAGCTGAGAGAGTTCAGCACCACCAAACCAGCTTTACAACAAATGCTAAAGGAACTTCTCTAGGCAAGAAACACAAGAGAAGGAAAACACCTACAATAACAAACCCAAAACATTTAAGAAAATGGGAATAGGAACATACATATCGGTAATTACCTTAAATGTAAATGGATTAAATGCTCCCACCAAAAGACACAGACTGGCTGAATGGATACAAAAACAAGACCCATATATATGCTGTCTACAAGAGACCCACTTCAGACCTAGAGACACATACAGACTGAAAGTGAGGGGATGGAAAAAGATATTCCATGCAAATGGAAATCAAAAGAAAGCTGGAGTAGCAATTCTCATATCAGACAAAATAGACTTCAAAATAAAGACTATTACAAGAGACAAAGAAGGACACTATATAATGATCAAGGGATCGATCCAAGAGGAAGGTATAACAATTGTAAATATTTATGCACCCAACATAGGAGCACCTCAATACATAAGGCAAATACTAACAGCCATAAAAGGGGAAATTGACAGTAACACAATCATAGTAGGGGACTTTAACACCCCACTTTCACCAATGGACAGATCATCCAAAATGAAAATAAATAAGGAAACACAAGCTTTAAATGATACATTAAACAAGATGGACTTAATTGATATTTATAGGACATTCCACCCAAAAACAACAGAATACACATTTTTCTCAAGTGCTCATGGAACATTCTCCAGGATAGATCATATCTTGGGTCACAAATCAAGCCTTGGTAAATTTAAGAAAATTGAAATCGTATCAAGTATCTTCTCTGACCACAACGCTATGAGACTAGATATCAATTACAGGAAAAGATCTGTAAAAAATACAAACACATGGAGGCTACACAATACACTACTTAATAACGAAGTGATCACTGAAGAAATCAAAGGGGAAATTAAAAAATACCTAGAAACAAATGACAATGGAGACATGACGATCCAAAACCTATGGGATGCAGCAAAAGCAGTTCTAAGAGGGAAGTTTATAGCAATACAAGCCTACATCAAGAAACAGGAAACATCTCGAATAAACAACCTAACCTTGCACCTAAAGCAATTAGAGAAAGAAGAACAAAAAAACCCCAAAGCTAGCAGAAGGAAAGAAATCATAAAGATCAGATCAGAAATAAATGAAAAAGAAATGAAGGAAACAATAGCAAAAATCAATGAAACTAAAAGCTGGTTCTTTGAGAAGATAAACAAAATTGATAAACCATTAGCCAGACTCATCAAAAGAAAAAGGGAGAAGACTCAAATTAATAGAATTAGAAATGAAAAAGGAGAAGTAACCACTGACACTGCAGAAATACAAACGATCATAAGAGATTACTACAAGCAACTCTATGCTAATAAAATGGACAACCTGGAAGAAATGGACAGATTCTTAGAAATGCACAACCTGCCAAGACTGAACCAGGAAGAAATAGAAAATATGAACAGACCAATCACAAGCACTGAAATTGAAACTGTGATTAAAAATCTTCCAACACACAAAAGCCCAGGACCAGATGGCTTCACAGGCGAATTCTATCAAACATTTAGAGAAGAGCTAACACCTATCCTTCTCAAACTCTTCCAGAATATTGCAGAGGGAGGAACACTCCCCAACTCATTCTACGAGGCCACCATCACCCTGATACCAAAACCAGACAAAGATGTCACAAAGAAAGAAAACTACAGGCCAATATCACTGATGAACATAGATGCAAAAATCCTCAACAAAATACTAGCAAACAGAATCCAACAGCACATTAAAAGGATTATACACCATGATCAAGTGGGGTTTATTCCAGGAATGCAAGGATTCTTCAATATACGCAAATCAATCAACGTGATACATCATATTAACAAATTGAAGGAGAAAAACCATATGATCATCTCAATAGATGCAGAGAAAGCTTTCGACAAAATTCAACACCCATTTATGATAAAAGTCCTGCAGAAAGTAGGCATAGAGGGAACTTTCCTCAACATAATAAAGGCCGTATATGACAAACCCACAGCCAACATTGTCCTCAATGGTGAAAAACTGAAACCATTTCCACTAAGATCAGGAACAAGACAAGGTTGCCCACTCTCACCACTATTATTCAACATAGTTTTGGAAGTGTTAGCCACAGCAATCAGAGAAGAAAAAGAAATAAAAGGAATCCAAATCGGAAAAGAAGAAGTAAAGCTGTCACTGTTTGCAGATGACATGATACTATACATAGAGAATCCTAAAGATGCTACCAGAAAACTACTAGAGCTAATCAATGAATTTGGTAAAGTAGCAGGATACAAAATTAATGCACAGAAATCTCTTGCATTCCTGTATACTAATGATGAAAAATCTGAAAGTGAAATTAAGAAAACACTCCCGTTTACCATTGCAACAAAAAGAATAAAATATCTAGGAATAAACCTACCTAAGGAGACAAAAGACCTGTATGCAGAAAATTATAGGACACTGATGAAAGAAATTAAAGATGATACAAATAGATGGAGAGATATACCATGTTCTTGGATTGGAAGAATCAACATTGTGAAAATGACTCTGCTACCCAAAGCAATCTACAGATTCAATGCAATCCCTATCAAACTACCACTGGCATTTTTCACAGAACTAGAACAAAAAATTTCACAATTTGTATGGAAACACAAAAGACCCCGAATAGCCAAAGCAATCTTGAGAACGAAAAATGGAGCCGGAGGAATCAGGCTCCCTGACTTCAGACTATATTACAAAGCTACAGTAATCAAGACAGTTTGGTACTGGCACAAAAACAGAAATATAGATCAATGGAACAGGATAGAAAGCCCAGAGATAAGCCCACGCACATATGGTCACCTTATCTTTGATAAAGGAGGCAAGCATATACAGTGGAGAAAAGACAGCCTCTTCAATAAGTGGTGCTGGGAAAATTGGACAGGTACATGTAAAAGTATGAAATTAGAACACTCCCTGACACCATACACAAAAATAAACTCAAAATGGATTAAAGACCTAAGTGTAAGGCCAGACACTATCAAACTCTTAGAGGAAAACATAGGCAGAACACTCTATGACATAAATCACAGCAAGATCCTTTTTGACCCAGGTCCTAGAGAAATGGAAATAAAAACACAAATAAACAAATGGGACCTAATGAAACTTAAAAGCTTTTGCACAGCAAAGGAAACCATAAACAAGACCAAAAGACAACCCTCAGAATGGGAGAAAATATTTGCAAATGAAGCAACTGACAAAGGATTAATCTCCAAGATTTACAAGCAGCTCATGCAGCTCAATAACAAAAAAACAAACAACCCAATCCAAAAATGGGCAGAAGACCTAAATAGACATTTCTCCAAAGAAGATATACAGATTGCCAACAGACACATGAAAGAATGCTCAACATCATTAATCATTAGAGAAATGCAAATCAAAACTACAATGAGGTATCATCTCACACCGGTCAGAATGGCCATCATCAAAAAATCTAGAAACAATAAATGCTGGAGAGGGTGTGGAGAAAAGGGAACACTCTTGCACTGTTGGTGGGAATGTAAATTGATACAGCCACTATGGAGAACAGTATGGAGGTTCCTTAAAAAACTAAAAATAGAACTACCATACGACCCAGCAATCCCACTACTGGGCATATACCCTGAGAAAACCATAATTCAGAAAGAGTCATGTACCAAAATATTCATTGCAGCTCTGTTTACAATAGCCAGGACATGGAAGCAACCTAGGTGTCCATCATCGGATGAATGGATAAAGAAGATGTGGCACATATATACAATGGAATATTACTCAGCCATAAAAAGAAATGAAATGGAGGTATTTGTAATGAGGTGGATGGAGTTAGAGTCTGTCATACAGAGTGAAGTAAGTCAGAAAGAGAAAAAGAAATACAGTATGCTAACACATATATATGGAATCTAAGGAAAAAAAATTATAAAAAAAGGTCATGAAGAACCTAGTGGCAAGATGGGAATAAAGACACAGACCTACTAGAGAATGGACTTGAGGATATGGGGAGGGGGAGGGGTGAGATGTGACAGGGTGAGAGAGTGTCATGGACATATATACACTACCAAATGTGAAATAGATACCTAGTGGGAAGCAGCCGCATAGCACAGGGAGATCAGCTCGGTGCTTTGTGACCACCTAGAGGGGTGGGATAGGGAGGGTGGGAGGGAGGGAGATGCAAGAGGGATGAGATATGGGAACATATGTATATGTATAACTGATTCACTTTGTTATAAAGTAGAAGCTAACACACCATTGTAAAGCAATTATACTTCAATAAAGATGTTTAAAAAAAAAAAAAAAGTTTTGAGGGAATTATAAACGAAAATCAAGATAGTGGTTATCTCTCTGCTTGAGTTTTTGATTCCAGAGAAATGCCCACAGAGACTTTTCGTGGAATGTTTTAGTTTCTAGGTTGGGTGGGTTAATGGCTCTTTTATAATATTTAAACTTTGTAATTTACACATACAGAGCATATATCCTTCTATGTGTTAAGTATTACACTATAAAAATATTAAAGAATGTATAAGGCTCTGAAGATATTTTGTAAAGGAAATAACGATGCCATTCAGTTTTCAATAGGCTTTACATAGTTTGGGTGCAAGAGGGTCAGCTCTTCATCACCAGGGCGAGCTGGAGTTCAGGGGAGGAACCAGTAGGGATCCAGCAAGGGGTAAACGGTGATGTTCCCTTGACTTTGGAAAGTGGCCCTTCAAATTTTGACTTTATTTAGTTGCAAAATTCAAAGTGCTGGGTATTTTCCATATGCTTATTTTATTTTTTTAAAATTAATTTTTATTGGAGTATGGTTGCTTTACAATGTTGTGTTAGCCTCCACTGCACAACAAAATGAATCAGCCATACACATACAGATATCCCCTCCCTTTTGACTTCCCTCCCATTTAGGTTACCACAGTGCATTAGGTAGAGTTCCCTGTGCTATACAGTATGTTCCCATCAGTTGTCTATTTTATACATAGTATCAATAATGTATTCCATATGCTTATTTTAAAATGTAAGTAGAAAAACATATAAACCAGTAGAGCTGGAATTCAAGCTCTGGTAACCCAAACCTCAAATCCAATAACCCTCCCTCTTCACTCTCCGCAAATGACCTCACTTCCTGCTTCTCCAACCGAAATGAAGACATGAAACCAGGGTCCTCAGCTACGCCTCCAGCTACCAACTGCCCGGCTGTCCCCACCCTGGAAATCCAAGAGAGGGGTCCATCGTTTTCTGTCTTCCTGAGCTCTGCACCCCGCAGTCCTCTCCCTCCATCACTGGGTAAATGTGCAGTGGCCTCACCTTGCCGTGCCCACTACGTAGTGCTGTTGTCTAACGACTGAATGATCAATATCTCTAAAGTGTTTAGAAGGGTGCCGGCACACCATGCCGATTCAGTAAACATTAGCTGTGAGCTATTATGACTCCACTCTACACATTATACCTCCTTTCTATATCTCTCTGTAAGATGTCCGTGTGATCTGCCTCCATTTCTGCCCCTCACCCAGATGTCTTGACATCGCCGCCCACTGGCTGTCTCTGCCTCGTAAGCCGGTTCTGAAGATGCTCCCACCAACACCCTCCCAGTTGCCAAACCCGTTGGTCCTCCATCCTCATCCCTCTGCAGATCTCAGCAGCTGTTGCTCCTTTGTGGTGCCGCACTCTCTGGCTTTCCTCCTGACTCTCTGGCTGCTTTCTCTCTTACCTTTGCCAGCGAGCTCCTATGCCTACGCCTATCCCTTGAATGTCTGTGACACTCAAGATGTGGCCTAAGGCTCTGTTTCCTTCCTTGAAAAATCTTCTCTTGGGAAGTGTCATTGCCTCTTACGGCTTTAGTTTTTTTTTTTTTTTTTTAATTAATTAATTAATTTATTTATTTATTTTTGGCTGTGTTGGGTCTTCGTTTCTGTGCGAGGGCTTTCTCCAGTTGCGGCGAGCGGGGGCCACTCTTCATCGCGGTGCGTGGGCCTCTCACTGTCGCGGCCTCTCCCGTTGCGGAGCACAGGCTCCAGACGCGCAGGCTCAGTAGTTGTGGCTCACGGACTTAGTTGCTCCGTGGCATGTAGGATCTTCCCAGACCAGGGCTCGAACCCGTGTCCCCTGCATTGGCAGGCAGATTCTCAACCACTGCGCCACCAGGGAAGCCCACGGCTTTAGTTTTAATGATGACACCCAAGTCTCTACCGACAGCCCAGGCACCTCTCCTGGTTTCAGAAGCCAGGAGCCCGCTGGACAGGGGCACCTCCGCGTGGACATCCCTCCCGCCCTGCCGTGTGTTCCCCTCCTGAGCGCTCTACCGCAGCACACGCTCCGTCCGTTGGAGCTCTCCTGTCTCTCGGCTGCCACACCCAATCCATCACCCTGGTGCTGCCTCTCCCTCCTG